>NC_090025.1:77336794-77643877 GCF_037176765.1 Anolis sagrei | reverse complement strand
TCCCCGAGCAGAAATTGCTGTTTTCTGGGTAAGATTAACATTTACACGATTTTAAGTAGATAAATCTCAAACTGCATAGATGTTAGTCTATCCAATATTGTTCTGGTACGGCTGTACCAGGAGCTCCAACTTTATTTGCTTTGTATTAAATGTTTGGTTGCAGTCATGGGTTTCAGGGACTCTGCAGATAGGTGGCTTCTTTTGGTTGCAGTCATAGGGCAAGTCACCTGTCCATCATCATTAAGTTTTGGTCCCGCCCCTTGCTCAGGGCAATTGGGAAGGGAAGGGAGCCATTTTAGTTAGTCTCAGCAAGGAAAGCTAATGTACAGAATGTGTGCAAGCTTCCCCTGTACAAAAGCTTCAACCCTTAAGACTTTCCGGGGGGAAACAGTCTTAAGAGCAAACCAGAGAACTCCAGGGAAGCCTCCCCAAAGCTTTGAGGACTTTTCGGGGAAAACAGTCTTAAGAGTCTCCAAAGATTCCCAGGAAAACAGCCCTAAAGACCAAAGAACTCCAGCTGGAGAACATCTAAGCCTTTACTGGTAGGTCCACTCGGCGTTCGAGAAGCAGTTCGACCCGGTAACGGAGCCCACATCAGTAAGGGTTAGATTACAGTCAGCCTGGGAGAAGTTAAAAAGGGGACTTTCCTTTAAAGTAAAAAAGAAGTTTTTGAAGACAGTTGCCTGTCCCTCGTGGGCAAGTTTAGGAAGCTACCAGTTGTATAAAAGCCTGGAATAATTTGTTTAACTTTCTGAAGACAAGAGAAGTTTCTGTTTGATTGTTCATTAATAAAAGACTTTGTTATACTTCACAAGCCATCCAAAAACTATTTGTGGTGGGAAACTTCTCTTTGGGGCCCATGGCTTCCCGCTGGGCAAAGGCTGCACGCCCTGTTCTAAAGGAAATATTTTACAGGCCCAGCACGTGACAGAACAAATATGCTTTTCAACAATTTTGTTACTATTTTCAAATATTCTTCCATTGATAGAATCACCATGTTTAGCATCACCTGAAGTACTGTGTTCAGAGAATAATCAGGTGATAAAAGGAATGATCCATAGTGGCAGAGCTATGTGGTGTAATGTAAACTAAACCACGTGTAGTTCACGTTTGATCAGCCCACAAGAGAAATAAAATATGCCATGCAGGTGAACAATAAAGAACAAGTAGTTTACTCTTCGTAGTTCAGAACAACATATGTGTAATGGGATTAGTTGTATCAACTCTCATAAAGTGCTTTTTATGAGAGAGTTAAAATGGTCTTTCTTTGTCCACCTTCAGCAGCTCATGAAGCAAGAGTACACTCCAAACTCTGTCTCTCTCTGCTTCTCTCTGCTTCTCTCTGGGCACCTACATAGCTCAAGCCTGAACAAAAATGTAACAGTAACCAAAAGTCCCAAGCTCAACCTGCTCCCTGAGTATTGCCTGACCAATCAGCTTCATGCATCTTATTTTACAGTTGAAATACACACACTCACTGATTTTTTTGCATGTTCCAACAAGCTACACTTGGACTGCATGAGAACTAATGAAGGCTACATTTCAATCAAATCTGGTTATGGGACAGAAAAAAATTGGTCACCAAGCTGAATGACTTATTCCAGGAACTGGGATGTAACTCCCATTTTTAATCATCCAGAGATCAAAACCAATGCATTAATAAAATCGCATCAATCCATCTCCCAGTCCAATTTCCAGTGTCACATTTTAGTCAAGACAACAAGAAAATTTTCCAAAACCCTCAATAGGCAATTGAAGCAGGTTTATACTACTATGTCTGTATAAGGAATCAGGGATTTGTTTGGTAAGTACTTAGAATTATCCAGTGAATTCCCTTGAGCTGTAGGGAGAACTGCCTAGCAGATAATTGTATATACTTCACAAAACTAGACACCCACAATTGTGCTATTAGTATATAATATTTTCAAATAGAAGTCTTTCTTCTTCTAAAACTATAGAAAATGCACCTTTTTTTGAAAAATCCAACACTGTTCAAAATTACTTCAAACTGAATTTTCTTGTTTTGTTTTTTGTTTTCTTCCCATTACTCAAAACAACAACGCAGAAATGGTGCCTACTTTCTATGTACTTGCTAAATCATATGTCTGTTTTACTTAAATTTTCTGTCTTCTGGGTACCATAGCATTCACTTCAGAAAGAGATAACTTTTTTTTTTAAAAGGCTAGTTTAAACTTTCTAGTGTTCTATATGGATTTAGGATATAGATGTAAATGTAGCAAGTTGAATTGGCAGCAGAGGATAAAAGGGGTGCCAAAGGTACTGTTGCAATCCAGAGCAGGGAACGAGGCCCTAAGATAACTATCCACCTCACTTGACTGTGAAAAACAATCCTTTTTTATTGAAGAAAAATGGTTACAAAATAAAGGAAAAATGCAAGTCAAAAGCCACAGCAAAATCAGCAAACATGAATATAAATGCACAAGAACAAAACCCAAAGCCACACTGTAAAATACTGGAACCTGTTTAGTAATTCACTAACCGTATTGATATCCTAGAAATCTTTCAAAACTATGGCCAGGGAACCGGGAGAACTGCCAAGGTCTTCATCAATTCTGAAACGATGCCTGAACTGAGAAAGTCAGCCCGGCGGAAGGCAATTAAAGCCAAAGAATTGGTTCCGTGAACCGTCCCTCTTCTTTGAAGCCAATGTTTGTAATTCTTTAATTCGGGAAGATCTTCGCAAGCTGAGAGATTTACTTCTGTCTTGCCAAATTTGGCCCCTTCTGTTGTCATTACAGTTAACAGGTGCAGAAGGGAGGGAAAGGTCAAGGCTTCCCTCTGAAACATTCTCATGAACACTGGTACTTTCATTTTCTAAATCTTCCTCACTAATTTCAGGAACATTGGCATTTTCCAAACCTACAGCAGTTTCTTCCTCACTAATTTCAGGAGCATTAGCATCAAGAGGTACATTTCCATTAGCATCAGTAAATATATTTTCATTAGCATCAGGAGGAACAAACAGAGAATCAGGTTCAAGTTCAAACTCAGGCTGAACCCCAACAGGTACATTAGGCATTCTGGCTTTTTATTTTCAATATAAAACTTGAGATTTCGCCCCCTTCCCCAAATGATTACTTTTCATTTTTCTTTATGGGCTTATAAATGGAATTTAAAATAATTTTGGTAATATTAAACTCTCATTCAAGAAAAATCAAACAGTCCCATTGAACAATGAGAGAGCCTGTTCAAATGTCTGTGGATTTCCCATTCAAGGCAGATTCTGTGTCCACATTCTGACATATAAAGTGCAAAGCCATCATTCTAAAGTATTGTGAGTGCATTTCATTTTAAACTTTGTAAACAGAATGCATCTATAGGTGTGGTTATTAGAAGACAGTGACAAGATAACCCTTAAGATGTTAAAGAATTGTCCATCTAGTTTTCTACCATCACACGAGGGAGATAAATAAGGCTGCTTTTCAAAGTTTCAGCAGGTATTGTCAAATAGGTCAATATACCACTTCCCTGCTCTTGTTGCTTCCAGAACAGTATGATATATTTTGATGCAAAAGTAGCTCTAGAAATGACAAGTGTTATCAGCTAGAATCCTTAATCATAGTGTGCAATATGTATGTGTGTGTGTGTGTATTGCCACATAGTTAAGACCTAAGAAACCTTGTTAGTGATGGGGATTTATTGGTGTTCCAATGTCCATAAGTCCGGTGCATCTGTCACTTTGGTCTGTCCCTACATAGGACCTCATCACATGGAAGTCCTTGATGCAGGGGACAGTGGGGGGATGCATAAGACAGTAGGACAAATCGTGGCAAATCCTTCACCCAGCACCTTACATTGCCTGCACCACCTGCTACTTCTGCCAGGAAGTAGCAGCCAATAGTGAAAGGACCAAGGCAGTGACATCTCCAGCTCATCCCTTGTTTGAGTATCAGTCAGCACATCAATGACTTAAATCAAGAAATAGTTTTCTAAGATCTACAGAGACACTCGCTGGAACACCCCAGCAAGCGAGAGTCCAAAAGTGGCAGGCTCAAACCCAGAACCTCAATCAATGGCTGATACCAAATGAGAGACTCCCCCCTGGGCACACAGAAAACTGGACGACTTGGAAGGCGCTGAACAGACTGCACTCTGGCACCACGAGATGCAGAGCCAATCTTAAGAAATGGGGCTACAAAATGGAATCCATGACATGCGAGTGTGGAGAAGAACAAACCACTGACCACCTACTGCAATGCAACCTGAGCCCTGCCACATGCACAATGGAGGACCTCCTTGCGGCAACACCAGAGGCACTCCAAGTGGCCAGATACTGGTCAAATGACATTTAATCAACTACCAAGCTTGCAAACTTTGTCTGTCTGTTTGTTTGTTTTGTTAAACACGTAATACAAATATCTGGTTTCTCCTGACATAAACAAATAACCACCTGCTTGTCCATCACATGTTCCCACACTGTTCCCATGATTTCCTATTTGAACACGGGTAGTGCCCCATGTTCAGATTTCCCCCTCCTAGCCCACTTCTCCAGTGCAGCTGGCATGGAGCCCCACTGGAAGTAGGTGTGTTGCGTGTGATTAGATCTGTGTCAGCTCCATGTACCCACCAGATATTATCACATGATGCACATCTACTTCCAGCACGGTTACATGCTGTCTGCATTCTATGACTGGGAATTTTCCCCATGTAATGAGATCCCTAAAACCGCGCCTTACTGAATAAGGGTTTTCCAGAGAAGCCCAATTTTAATTCTTGCAAGTGTTCGTTCACTTACAAAGATATATCCCCAACAGAATTCTCCCTCTGCCCCCATAATTATTTTATTGGCATAGCTTAGTTAACAAAGTTTCTGGTAGTAAAGCTTCTTTTTGTGAGAGCTTTTGGGCATGTGCTCTTTTGTGGAAAAGAAAAGTCTCCCTGTGTCACCAACCCACTCACCAAGCTTGAAGTGTAGTAGTGAATCAACTCCCTATTCCATGTGATAGATTGGACAGGAGACTAGCCCTATGGATTTCTAACAAGGACTTACTAGAGTTAAAACACATTGGCAGTGCAGAGTAGTTCAACTCTGCCCATGGAGCGACACACTAATAGAAACAGGATGTGGCTGTAGAAGAGTCCCAAAGGCTCTTCCCAAGTCAGTAAGTAGAACCTCATCCTTTAAGTTCAAATTGGGAAAGACTCCACTAGATCTTTCAGCAGAAACCTCAGAGAAGTGTGCTTGAAGCTTGGGATTCCTTCAGTGAAAGACAACACAACAAAAGAAAAAAAGGAACACCCAAGTAGACATCCAGGTGTTTTGAGGAAGCCTTCAAGTGGTTTGCAAAAGACTTAAAATATGTTTTTAAAGATCTTGCATGTTACCTAACTTGCTTGTTTTATTTTACATATGTGTCTTGTCCATTCTGCACTTACACAAAAATCCTGGAACGTGTTGAACTGCTTTTCATTCTTTTGTGTGGGAAAGAGCATCTTTCCCACACATTCCAGGTTATTTTTGCTTCGAATACCAATTTTTCTGACAAAGAAATAATGTCCAGAAATACACCTACTTTGTTAACTGAGGAATGCCATTATCATCCAATTTATAGTGGTTGTTGTGGTTGCGGTGATCATTATTGGAGGATGGAAAACTCCTCTTCCTTCTCCTCATTATCAGCATCTTTCTAGCAAGAATTTCTTTTAGTACTATGGCAGTTAATTACATATCCTCCAGCATTTCACAGATGAAGACCAGGGCACATGGGAGAAAGCAATGTCAGAGTGTGATCAAGATGGCAAATGTTATTAACTAGAAATAGAATACACACTAGGAGGAGCTGCCAGTTTGCTTTTGCATAAATCTCTGAAATTCTGTCCCTTCCTTTTGTGTTTTGCATGCCATTTTCAGTAAGCTGAAGACAAAGAAGAAGTGGAAAGAGGAAAGTGAAATTAGGACATTTAAAAATCAGCTAAAAAGTGGAGTAAAAAAGAATAATGGGAACTTCCTCTGCCAAATCGGAACAGTTGGAATATATGCGACTATCAAGATATATGATACGCTCCATTCTGCAAGTGTGTCAGGAATAAAATGCTTAGAATACAAGAGCTGTTGAGTAAGTAATAAACCACCTTATCACATGTAGAAATTTCTCAGTCGCAGGACACTTCAGCCTCTTTTCAAGTGTGGAGAGGTACTGAGCTCATCACATGAGTTAAACGACTTCCGGCTATCATGCATAGCCTCTGTGGTTGGAAAGAAGCAGATGTGTCCTGAAAGGAGAGAACTTCAGCAATCGACCTTATCACATTGAGAAATTTCCCCCTTGTAGGACACATCAACCTCTTTTCAAGAATAGAGAGGCACAGAGCTCATCACATGTTCTAGGGTTGAAAAGAGGCTGAAATGTTCTGAAAGGAGGGAACTCAGAACACAGGGCAGGAATGGTGTTCCAAGCTCCTACCTCTTATCACACTTTACAATCAAGAAATAGTTTTCTAAGATCTACAGAGACACTCGCTGGAACACCTCAGCAAGCAAGAGTCCAAAAGTGGCAGGCTCAAACCCAGAGCCTCAACCAATGGCTGATACCAAATGAGAGACTCCCCCCTGGGCACACAGAAAACTGGGCGACTTGGAAGGCGCTGAACAGACTGCGCTCTGGCACCACGAGATGCAGAGCCAATCTTAAGAAATGGGGCTACAAAGTGGAATCCACGACATGCGAGTGTGGAGAAGAGCAAACCACTGACCACCTGCTGCAATGCAACCTGAGCCCTGCTGCATGCACAATGGAGGACCTTCTTGCAGCAACACCAGAAGTACTCCAAGTGGCCAGGACATTTAATCAACTACCAAGTTTGCAAACTTTGTGTTTTTTTTATCTGTGTTTGTTTTGTTCTGTTAGAAATGTAATACAATGGTCTGGTTGCCCCTGACATGATAAATAAAATAAATCACACTTTACTCCTATGTTTACAATTGAAAAACAAGTGTGATGGGACCCAAAAGTTTCCATCCTGTTTCATTGTCAGCAGTCTGTTGTAACCTATGGGCTTTTATGCAGAACCATAGGATACCACATAAAGACATGATTTTAACCTGTACTATTGTATCCTATGGACTTTGATGCAGAACCATAGGATCCCATGGAAAGCAGTAGTTTTCAACTGGTGTCAGTCTCATTTAATGTAAGGGGCTTTGTGCAGGGCAACAGATCTCTTGGTTTTTGGGTATTGCTGTTTCTCCTGATTAAGAAGAAAAAGTAACACTGACTTTGTGATAAATGTAAGATGAATGTATTGCCAGCTCTTAAGTTTCCATGTTTGAGTGTCAGTGATGGGGAGGCAGAACATGAAATGTGACTGCTGACAACATAAGAGGAGCGACTCTCTACTCTTAAAGGGATAGCCATCCATGCTTTAAACTCTCAGTATGATGAGCTGGTTAGCCTAGGTCAATCACAGGGTATTCAGTAAGATGAAGAGAGAAGCAAAAGTGTGGTAGTCAGTCAGTCTCAAAATTGTTCTGTAAGTATAGTCCACATAAACAAAGCCAGCAAGGAGTCCATGGCCAGGAAAATATGAAGGCCAAGAAATCTGCTATTCACCACAAAGTCAGGTTGAAAACAACAATGTTGCCAGGGAATGGCTGTAAGGTTTATAGGCAGTTGTCTCTAGACACTAGGTACCAGGTACCTAATTTGCCCAGTGTCTCCCAGAAATGGGAAGGCCTGAAAGAACTCTGGAAAAATTGGAAGAATCGAAGAAAAAACAGGAAAAAATGGAAAAATGGGGGGACGGGATGGAAAAAAAGGGAAAACCATAAAAAAACTGCCTCCCCCCCCCCCATTTTTCTGGGTTTTCCCCCCAGGCTTTCCCATCTTTAGTGTCTCCTAATTAGGTACCCAGTTCTGAAGGGCAGAGTTTCAGAGTCTACGGGCATGTGTAGTTCTTGTCCCTTTTAAGGTCAACCAGGTGACTCAGGGTGTACTCCATAAACCTGAAGTGCTTTCCAATTCTGAAATCTGGAACTCCCACGGATTGCAGAGCTAGGATGACTCTTTTCCATTTGATTGACAGTATTGGGGTCATTTAAAGGGTTGGCATCAGGCACCGTAAGTTAGACCTGCTCAGGACTTTATACTCCTGGCATTAATGCAATAGGAGACTAGCCCTTGCCCAGACAGTGAAGTAGCATTTTACATATTTCAAATTCCAGCTGAGGCTGATGATTTCTGGGTCATCCAGCTTCAGAATACATGATCTCGGGCTGCATCTACACCATAGAATTAATGCAGCTTCATATCACTTTAACTGCCATGGCTCAGTGCTATGGAATCATGGGAGTTGTAGTTTTACAAGATCTTTATCTTTCTCAGCCAGAGTGGCGATGTCCCACTAAACTACAAATCCTAGTATTTAATAGCATTTGGCCATGGCAGTTAAAATGATGTCAAACTGCATTAATTATACAGTGCAGATGCCCCATTCATCTGGATCAGGCTCCAGATATCCAGCCTGATTTGATTGCAAGGAGGTTCTTTATCTCCCTGCTGAGTCTACTCAGGCATCACAACCAATAAACCTGAGGATACACTGTTACTGATACTGGTTTCTGGAACCATACTTTCAATTAACGTCAAGGGAAAATCAA
Source organism: Anolis sagrei (assembly GCF_037176765.1). Taxonomy (NCBI): domain Eukaryota; kingdom Metazoa; phylum Chordata; class Lepidosauria; order Squamata; family Anolidae; genus Anolis; species Anolis sagrei. The sequence goes on along the minus strand of NC_090025.1, from coordinate 77,635,260 downwards.
GCAAATCTTTGTCTTGCTAGCTTTTATCATCGCCGTCCTCATCATATTAAAGGAGCACATAAAAAATAGGCCAGACCTGCATTCTGTAAACCTTCAAGGCTTTGGATTCTAGGTCCAAAGCGTTTAGATTCGGGCTAATTCAGGTCTTATCTGAAGTGGCAAGTACAGTCCTGTTTATCAATGCAGTAATTGCTGCCATGTACCACAAATTAGACATGCTGTGTTCATTTTCTCGGTTGCTGCAGCAATGACAAGGAAGCAAGTGCAGTGACATTTCACAAAAGTCAAGAAATGCAGCATGGAACTGCTGTTAAGGTTCAGCATCTACATCCACAGCCTCGAGGCTGAAGCCTATATAACTCCCCCCCCCCCCCCCACACACACACATACACACTTTATTTCTTGTTTCTTGGGAAGGAAATAATGAGGCAGACAACTGACAATTGACCAGTGGCTCTTAATAGCAGAACCATATACACATTATTATTATTATCCTTGAGATCTCCTTAACTACTGCCCTTCCATTATACACTATCATGGCACCATCCTATGGAATCATGCAGTTTGCAATTTAGTATGGTGTAACAGCTCTCTGGTTGACAATTCTCAATATCCACCATTGAACTACAAATCTCAGGATTCTATTGGGTGCTTCACAGAGAGCAAGGGTTAGGAAAGCAATATGTGATTTTGCTTCTCTTGCCTGAGACTGAAAATATGAATAAAATACAGTTCTAATGTTGTATTGAGGTTATATCAGACAAGTGCAAACTTGACTCAAAGATGCACCAAGTATAGGGATCAAGACTATACAGAAGGTTCTTTTGCCAACAAATCGCCTTCTGTCAACAGAACCCAACAGAGATCTGCAGGAGTCTGTGAGCACAACTCTTCTGCTAACTGAAAAGTCGAAAAAGAGACTGAAAGGGGGAAAGTGAAGACAGGGTTTAGTTTTGGCAATATGCAGGCATGTAGCTGAGGGGGGGGGGGTGAGGGGCTTTAGCTCCCCCCCCCCCACGAAATTCTCAGGGTGGTCTGCAAGAAGGCCTTACTGATACATGGCACGGTGGTGTCCTTGTCTGCGCCTGGGCCTTCGGCACACTTTCTTTCCTTTTTGGTGCCCCTGGTTTCAGCCTTTGGTGCCGGGAAAGGAAGGGGAATGCGCCAACAGCCCAGGCACCAAAGGGAATACCACCACACCACAGACCATCTGGAGGCGTCTATAGGCCTTCACACCCGTGCACTCGGTAGGCCTTCACACCCGTGCATTCACCAGGCCTTTGTGCCTGTGCATTGAAGTCTCGCCACACTTGTGGCTGGGAGTGGAGTGCTTCGAGCCCGTTAGCTGCCTTCTGGGACTATCTGGATCCAGGTAAACAACAACTCCCATTTGAAAAAGGGCAATCATTCTCCAATCCCTGCCTCTATGCACAGTTGGGCACATTGGCTCTATGTGCCAAGTTTGGTCCAGATCCAGCATTGGCTTGGTTCAATGCCATTATTATTATTATTATTATTATTATTATTATTATTATTATACAGTTCTTCTACGTTAAAATGAAGCTAGTTATGCTACTAATATGCTGCCTCCAAAGGCAGCATATGTCATTTAATGATAGACCAGAAACTTAGTGGACTAGCAATGATTTCCATTCATCAGGATACCACTATCAAACCAGAAAAAGTAATTGACAAAATGGCTGGGGAGAAGAAAAGAAGACTGTTGCTCTAAAGTAAAAAAAATAAGTCAAAAACTATTCTAAACATTTTGTTAATGAAAGTAAATATTTTAAATAATAAATAACATTTATTATTTAATCTGTTATGTTTATTCATATCATGATCTGATCACCATGCTCAATATATCCCATATGCATGGGGGTATTGGGATAACGATACAAAAGTTTTGCTAGGGTAGATCCTCTCTCATTCAGACTCAGCCCACCCCCCACCCCCCCCAAAAATCAAAATCCTGGCTATAGGCCTGGCAATATGAAGCCTCCTTCAGGGAGCCTGCATAATGCGAGCTCAAAATTAGGCCAAGATGAGAGTAGTCCAAAATAATTCCTAGCATCCCTCGACTGAAAAAGGTTTTGATTTGGCACAAATTGCCTGGCTGGTTTTAGCTTAACTAACTTGGTCACACAGCTTAACCTACAGGATCACAGGGTAAAGTGAAAAAGGCAAGAAGGAAATGTCGATCTTTAATTCATTGGATGAAAGATGGATATGTATTACATTATGCACCAGTGACCAGACTGACCAAGAGTGTAGTATGGCATACACAATCAATGACACAATTTTATCTGCTCACCTGGAAATTCAAAAAATAGGACAATAGTAATTTATTGTAGTGCATTGTGAGTTTTTTTAAGCCTTGTTGTTAATATTAATGATAGTATATGTGAAATGCATTGAACACACAGGAGAAGTGCTATTTAAAAATGAAGTCTTATTGTTAAACTCTCCACATGTCTGGAGTTTTGTGCCAGAAAAGCTGAACCAAAAAAAGTCAAATGAAAACAAACCATCTGTGGCATACATATTTATGAGCATAGATTAAACCTCACAGCCATAGGCAATTGTTACATACTCTTTCCAGCATCCCATCTTCAGTATATGGAATCTTCTTTCAATTTTTGCTGCACAACCACACAAGGCAAGCTGTTGTTTGCTTGTTAATTTATTAACCATGAAATGATCTGTTCAGCACTTTCCTAAGGTGGCAGATTTCAGGGTATCATTAAAAGATAACAAACATGGAGCCCAAAATAAAGTAAAACTCAGTAAATGTGAAAGAGACTTGGGGGATGTAATGTCTGATGAGACATGGAAGTTATCTTGATCTAATGTTCCTCAGATGAACAATAAATGGTATTTTCCTGTGGTATTGGAATAAAGGAGCCAAATTTCTTCATACTTTGGAAATACACAATTATTTGTTCAATACCAGACATAAATGTAGGACCCTATGAAATATATAACAGCTAATTACTTTAAATTCCTTGGTAGCAGTCTGGGGATTTTTTTAAAAAGTGTACTTTTAAGGTTGAAAATGGTTTTCATTTACTGACTGAAGCAGTTTTAGCACACACACACACACACATTTTTGTTTAAGGCATCTTGGATTATTAACCAAAACACTTATTATTTTAATAAGCCAGAGTTCAGTTATATGGCAGTGTAGATCCGGTGTCAGATGTTTATCTCCAGTGCTTTGTCACTACTATTAGGGGGTCCTAGGGGTAAATATATGGAGCCAGTGTGGCATAGTGGCTTAAGTGTTGCATTGCAACCCTGGAGGACAAAGTTTGAATCCTTGTTAACCAGAAAACCCACTGGGTGATCTTGGGCAAGTCACACATTGTAAGTCAAAATGGTTGCAAGGAACACAACAAGGACAATATTCTTGATTATGTCTGGAGGATCTGGCCTGTTTAATGCAAAATTGGTCCCGCTTGGTGCTTGTCCCACATTCAAGCAACTTACCCTTTTGTGCCAAATATGAATAGTATTACTAATGGAGACATAGGAACACTAACAATTGTGTTCACCCTCAGCAAGAATAAAAACAAAAGATACTTTTGTATATATTTCTTGATTGTCTATGAAAAAGTTATTTATGTCAAACTGTACTATGCACAAATTGCACTGTTCCCACATGAACTTCTTTCTTGCACAAACATCAATTTCATCCTAATCATATAGGCTAATTTGCCCATCATATGCCAGTTCCTCTCTCCTTTTGTCATGGAGCCCATTACACAATGTACATATACTTCCGGCAGAACTCTGTGAAAAAAGGGGAGAGGAAGCAGTGTATGCTGCCACCATGGCAATGTGGGAAGCTTCTTGTGTTGCATTTACAACAGTGGAGGGAAGTAGGGCAGCACACACTTCCCCTGTGAGATGGGGCCAAAGGTAAGTCAAGTGAGGTGGGTCTTGGGGAGATGGGTTCTCCACGCCCTCTGCTGGGACCCCACAGATTTGCCATGATGTGTGGTGAATCCTGATGTTTATGTGATAAGGTTTTTTGTTTTGTTTTTTTTTTAAAAAAAATGAAATATAATTTTGTAAGTTGTATAATTGTATTTTAATGTATTTTTGTACTATTGTATTATGATGTTTACTGTGGTTTATCTTATTATATTTTAACCCTCTGCTGTTAGCCGGCCTGAGTCCCTCTTCGGAAGTCGAGAAGACCGGGTTATAAAAGCTCGAAATAAATAATTGAAAACTATGCAAAACATTCTTTGTAATTTAAATATTTACACATTCAGAAGAGAGGATACCTGTTTTGCAATCCGACTGGCAAGGGGCAATAATCCTCCCCGGACTATAGTATGACCAACTTAAACCTAGAAATACCCTTAAGTTCACAGGAGGATAGAAGGGTTGCACTGCTTCCTGATCTGAATATGAATATGGGGGCACATCTTACATACACGTATGTCTGCCTACCCTTCTCAAGACACAGAAGATCACATCTCATGAGATTTCCCCCTTCAAATGTCATTACAGTTCACATTCCAGCCAGCCTGATACCAGATCCCCTTTCTATCATTGCTAGCTGGCCGACAATGATGTAGCAGCTACTGCCATCTCTACCACTGATCACAATCTTCCTTTCTCTATTAATAATATCATGATGATGGAATTTCCTTCAGGAGATAAACCTGCATGACTATTAAAATGCTGTCATTTAGTATCTGTAATGGAATTAACAATACTAGAGAAAAATCAGATTGGCACATGCTATTTTTAAAAGAACTAAGGTTATTTATTATGATTTTTTTAAAAAAATGATAAATTACAGAATGAGATATATCCCTATTAGGTAAACGGATTTACCCACCGGCTTCCAAATGTACTTCAGAAGACTAGATTATTTTTCTGACTTGCCTCTGAAGGAATATTAAAGGTCCAGAAAGGAGACAGGATAGGAAACTTCTATCACACAAGTCAAATTGCTTATATACACACATCAGATTCACCCTTAGTGTTCAGTTAAATAGACCTGCAATTGCTTCGATTTCTTGTTGTAGAATGTGAGGCATATTATATATAGATTGTGTCTGTGTATGACTATATGCGCGTGTATGTGTGTGACTTTTATGCTTCTTTTTTCAAAACTATTTGAGTTTAGTAGATATTCAAAATATTTTTAAAATTACTGGAGTCTATTCATATATCTATCATATCAAGAGAAGCAGGATGTGGATTTTTGTGTGTAACAATTTACAGTCTGTCTTGTGTCATATTTGCTTTTAGCACACACTATCAACCATTTTGCACAAGATACCTACTGAAAGCAGGATATGTTTACCCAAGATTGCTTGAGAAATTTAGTCTTTGCACAGTTCTACAAAATGACTTGATTTGAACCTTTCAGATGGAAGGAGAGAATGGAACTTCACATAGACTTAGAATACAGTATCATGATGCCATTTTCATTGATATAGCGATCAAAATGTTCTTTTGGATACTTCTTTTAAATGTGTAATAAATTGGGAAGAAATGGGACAGTGCACAAAAAACATGCCAGTTGTTTTATAGGATAAATCTACTATGATGTTAGACAGAGACAGAGCCATCGAAAAATAGTTTAGGAGTCTCTTCCTCTTCTTCAGTACAGTTCCTTTTAAAAAGATATGGTGGTATATCCAGTGTTGATATTTTACTGGCAGAATAGCAGGATCCAGTGGAACAGCAAGATGGGTAGTCACTCCTACTGCAATCCCCTATCCATCTCTCAAATTGATTCTAGAGAGCCATGAATCCCTACAGATTTCATTTTAAGGGCACAGAGAAGGGAGGGAGGGGAAGAAAAGTTCAATGGAACTGGCAGCAGAGCACTAGATGCAGCCCACAGTTTTTCGTTTGAAGTTTGTACATCATGCATTTTGATCTAGAATATCTTCAGTCCCTTAGAAGATTCCTGCTTCCTTTGCACTTCTTCCCCTAAGCAATCATGGTTTCCTCTCCAATCAAAAGTAACATATGCTTTGAATTCTTAGCTAAAGTAATGCATTGAGTACACTTTCCATCACTTTCAATTTTTTAAAGTATGCCAAATGCAAATAAAAGGGCTGATGAAGCAAAACAGAAATAAGCAGTCCCATAACACCTGAACTCCATTAAAGGGATTCCATGTGTCTTCAAAAGTAATTTTCAGGGTATTAAACATGTTAGTGTGTAGAAATGTATGCAGTGCTTCTCTAGACATATATATCTTCTGTCCTTATTTTTTGTGGTTGCTACGGAATACGTCTAAATCCCAAAGAGGAGACCGAAAGTGAACGTTGGTAGGTCTATCAGTATCACTGGCAGCTGATTTAATTGGAACAGATATTTGTGTTCACTCAATTTTCATTCACTCCAGTGACAGATATTCAATGCTAATGTATCCCATTTCAAAATCTTCATAAGTCGTAAACCTAGGGCTAATAATAATAATATGTGGCACAAACCAGTCAAGGTGGTCCCAGTGGTGATCAGCACACTGAGTGCAGTGCCTAAAGATCTTGGCATGCACTTAAACACAATTGGCGCTGACAAAATTGCCATCTGTCTCCTGCAGAAGGCCACCTTACTGGGATCTGCACACATTATTCGCCGATACATCACAGTCCTAGACACTTGGGAAGTGTCCAACGTGTGATCCAATACAACAGCCAGCAGAGTGATCTTGTCTGCTGTGGACTCATCTTGTTGTGTTTTGTAATAATAATAATAATAATAATAATAATAATTATTATTATTATTATTTATTTGACCAGTCATATGACCATTTCAAAATACAACACGAGTAAAAGATAAGGCAAAAAGGAGAGGACAGCAGTTGACCTTCTATTTACAGTCATAATCTTATTGTCCTGGTTCTTCTTTCAGGAAAGGTGCTCTTTTCTTGATAGCTTTCCGAATAAGAAGGCTTACTCTGATTATGATGGATCTTTCCTGTCCTTGCAAGAGGAATGTCAGAAGATCGTTTCTGTTGGAGGACCTGCAGTTGGATAATATTGGATGTAAATATCTGTCTTGCAGTTCAGTATATGCTGGACAGTCAATTAAGAAATGTTTGATATCTTCCACAGTTTGTTCTCATACGCAGAATCTCTCACTTCTTGGGATGTTACAGTAATGCCCGGTTTGCATCATAATACCGAGTTGTTCAAACCTAGCTCTAGCATATATTCTTTTTAAGGGTAGCATAAGTGGAATAGTCAGATAGTGTTCTAAATGAATATTCCCTTTTTTGGGAAGCTAAAACCTCATGGCAGAAGACCTACCTATGCTTGTCAGGTTCAACTGATCATAGATATCTAGGGATGAATACATCCACCTATGCATTTTCTAAGAGTTCTCTTGCAAAGTCATTTTGGGATGGGATTGTGAAGTGAATCAATCTGGCTCTGGAACAAGGAAAGGGAAGAAGCATTGTACGTATACTTTTATGAAGCTTAGTTGCCTCCGCAGACCTCAAAACTCATACTCTGTTATAAGATCTTTTCTGCAAGGTAAATGTTTCCTGCTCAGATGCCTGCGTTGTAAGATTGAACAACATGATACCCTCCAATGAACTGCATTGGTATGCAGGCTTTTAAACTCTTTTAAATGTCATTCAAAATGTGGTTTTAAAAAAGGCTAATGCATCATAATGGATACAGAAGTTAGATACTTCGACTTGTTCAAATGTTCATAAAGTACTACATGCTGCTGTTTTTTCATGGTTATACTAGTTCAGATCTAGAAGGCATGGGAGATCCAATACCTGAATGTTCCTGGGCAAGTGTGGACATTTCATGCACACTAAAAGACCAAGACTCACATGTTGGGCGCATGTAAGACCACAACTTTATTGGTTACAGCTTAATTGGTTGCTATCTTGAACGTGAACTTGAACTTGTTCTTGGGCCTGGGAAAAGCTCCTGAACATGTCCCAATGGTTGCCAACTTAGTCATGATAAGTGCCTACCATAATCAGGGATTCCCCAAATTGGACATGTCAGTCCCCTATGAACTGGCATATATATATATATATGGATCCACGACCCATGGATCCCTTATGCTTCCCCAGGGGTGACTGTTTTGTGTGTGTGTGTGTGTGTGTGTGTGTACAATGATGATCAGGGCCGTAGCCAGAAAAAAATTTCGGGAGGGGTTGAAATTTTGGGGGGGGGGGGGTTGAAAATTTTGTGGGGGGGGGGAGTTTGAAAATTTTGCGGGGGGGGGAGGGGGGTTGAAACCTGCCTCCTAGCTCACGCTGAAGCCAAGAGCACAGCAGGGGGCAGAGCAGCCTTCAGTAACCTGCAGCTCCGCCCCTGTCAACCACCTCCACCAAGTCTGGCCTCTTTAATGAGAGCATTCAACACACACATCCCCAACTTGGTTGTTTCACTACATCGGCTATTGCTGCAAGTAATGACAGTGTGAATAAATTGTCAATATTTGCTTGAGATAGTGCTTGCAGTTCTGGAGGGACTCTTGATTTTTTGCATCTCATAGACTTAGCAGCATGGGGATTAGGTTAACCAGTTAAAATTCATGAGTAAACCAGGTTTTTAAAAAAATCTGAAACATTTGGGGGGGGGGGTTGAACCCCTAAAACCACCCCCTCGCTACAGGCCTGATGATGATTATTCTCATGCAGACTAGGAGCAAGACTCTAAAATGCTTTGCATATTTATTAGTCAAGAATGGCTTCATGAAGTGAAGGCTGATTGAACTGGAAGCTTTGTAATGACAACAATGTAATTTTAAAATGGAAATGCCTAAGAGAATTGAGTTTAACAAAGAACAACAACAGCTACTTTGCATATGCATTTTAATATGTATCCACTTACAATGGCTGAACACCACAATATACTGCATATAATAAGAACCATTTTAATGTTTTAATATTAAAGCTGATAATAAACCCAGTAAACCAGATCCACATTAGCTTTGAGCACTGATCCCCTCCTGACTCAACAGACCTTTGCAACCATATCCATTTGAAATATCCTGACTGAGATGATAGACCTATGCAGATAAGGTTGTGGCAATGTTCACAGAACGAGGATCTGTAATCACTTGCTTTTGTGGATTAACAAGCAAGTGACAGACTTTAGTCCAGAAGCACTGCCAATGTCCCCTCTATTAACTTTGTAACATTCACGTATTTGTTCAGCTTCTCTAAGGCAACATGAACTAAATGTAAATCTGTAGCTTTCTAGGTTGAAATTAGTTCTCTTTTGGTATAGCCAAATACAAATAAAGCCTTCTATCTAATATTTATTTATTCCTCCCCCGCAAAAAAAAAAAAAAATTTTGGGGAGGGGCTAACCTTTCTATCCCCTAGACTCAGAATAAGTAACAAACAGCATGCTTTAAAAATACAATTTCTCAAACTGCCGAAAGTAAAGCGTGGAATTATCTTTGGCTACTGGAAGTTTTTTTCAGATAAAAAAAGGAAAAGGCATCTCCATTTCCAGAAATAGCTTAAGTCATCTCTGGTGGATTTTCAGGAACACAATAGGGTCAGTGCTAAATTTACTGAGAAGAATAGACAGCAAAGACCCTAAACTATAATGTATTGATTTTTAATTCTGCTGTTCTAAAACAGCCTTTCTGCAGCACAAGGAAACACGTATGTCAAAGGGCATTAAAGTCTTTCTCACTGGAAACATTTGGTTGCAATCACTTTCAGCTTCCTTGGATTTCTTGATCTATTGTTATATCAGTTTAATTAAACCATAATTAAAGTGATAATTTGGATCTGAGACAGCTATTCTTGGGTCAGCAGAAAAGGTTTCGGTGTGCACTGATTACATTTTGTTTCAGATCTCTTAATGATCAGTAGCTTAATGCAGTTGCTAAACACCAATGTGACCTTGATAATATTCTTTCTTTTCCTTCTTCTGTTTCTCATAACTACCCTAAGGCAGCAGAAGAGCATTCACTAGTCTCCTAATTAGCATTATTTAGCAATAGGCAAGCAATATTTTCAAATCTCTATCAGAACTTGTGAGGGAATGACATGCTTTAAGGAAAATGTGGCTGGCCTTTAAGATACTTGCGGCACAGCTGTCTGAGTAGTTCAAAGTTAATGCTTCCTCAGACTACCTGCCAGCACTTTGGAATCACTTATTGTGCCAAGCAATAACTAGGAAAATCTTGAAAATGGCAACGGAGCAGTTTATCTGTATCTGGAAACATCTCACCTTGTGATCAGTTTTCAAAAACATGTCTTCCTTGACAAAAATGGAGGAATAAGGCAGTAAAGATGAGAGGAGGAAGAGCAAATTAAGGTCAAACTAGATAAAAAAACTGAATAAAACCCACCTTTATCCTGTAAAAACAACAAGTTTGTCACAAGGTGGTCAAGAGTGTGACCTGTAGGTTTGCATCAGGATCCCCCTACAGAGGTCAATTTTTGTTTCTTGGAATATTGTGTTCTGTTGCAAGGCAATATGTAAAATTATTTTTAATGGATAGATGACTTTCCCAAAGGTTTCTGGAGTCACAATTTCTCATTTTGGTCCTGGGCTCTCAAATATTTCTCACCCCTCCTTTTAAAAAAATAAACAAAACTATTAACCTTAAATCATTTATTTCTTCTCTCTTCTTTTTATGTTGATTTGTACAAATCATTTACCATGTAAAATAATCTATCAAATGTCTATGTGTCCTGTTTCAACAGTATATCAGTTGGATTCTTCCTGGCATCTTCACTAGTCTTGCAAAAAAGAAATGTGGCAGCTAAAAAAGTAAATGGAATTCTAGGCAAAAGCTGTTAAAACAGAACTGAACCACAGCTTGAAAAACATAACACAGAATCCTCTTGAAGGTTTATGTTGCTATGACCTAGGATTACACCTCTGATATACTTTGCTCAATAGCATGCAAAGTAGTATCTAGTAACTCTTTATGCAATTGTTTTATAACAGCTCTCATAGTTTTGACCTCTGACTGGGAAGGGGGTATATCGTGAAAGCTCCCTTGCATTACCACCTGCTACCTAAGTTCATTATTTTTCTTTAGCTTCCTGACTCCACATAAGTTCACTGTTTCACCTTACACTGTTGGCCTTGAAACACCTTAAGTATGATCAGAACAATGAAAAAAGGAATGTGTGCATGCTTAATTCAATGACCATTCTAAGCAAGTGCTGAAGGATGTCACAAAGAGCTGCTTCTTGTTACATCCCCAGGAACTGCCCTGTGGAGCTTAGGTTCTGCCCTACAATTTTAGGACATGGGATGTTATAGGTTTGTCACTCCTTCTCAAAACAGTTCCTCTACCAGAGAAGCACTACCTTTTATTCTCCCTAGTTACTGAACAAAGACTTGAATTACATGACTTCTTAGGTAGGAAGAAATTGTCTCAGCCAACATGAAATGTTCTTAGTTTCCCATTTAATTTCTCAGATATTTTATCTGAGGATGAAACTCTTCATTCACTTTATTGAAGTTTCAATCATTATTCCAGTCTGTGCATAAAACAAAAGAACAAATGGGTTATAAGCACAATTTCTTCTGTTATCTCTCTAAATGTAGGGTAACTTTTTTGTGTTATCAACAAGTAGCAGCATAATTTATTAATTTACTTAGTGTACAATATTGAGATTAAAACTGGTTTTTCATACAGCTACTAGGTGTCAAAATCTGTCTGGAAGTATTCATCTTAATGTATTGTCGAAAGCTTTCATGGCTGGAATCACTCAGTTCTTGTTGGTTTTTTCGGGCTATATGGCCATGTTCTAGAGGCATTTCTCCTGACGTTTCACCTGCATCTATGGCAAGCATCGTCTTATTGGCATTTTGTGTTCCTGAGCATCAATAAAAACTGTGAGAATATGGGATTTACCGGGAATTCTTTGTTTCTGTCTGTACAGTAAAGAAATAATGAGCATGAACAAGGTCATTCAGAGGCCATTGTGTAGTCACTCTGCAACGTATATCACAATATGCCATATAAGAGCCAATGATAACAGTTGCAACTAACTGCACATATGCCCCAAAGCTTGCTTTTGACTTCTTTTAAGTTTGTCAAACTATATTTTCTTCTGACTAAACATTGAAAGGGCATTTTTATTTTGCTGCCCCAAGGACCACTGAGAGAACAACCACTGACCTTTTCCTAAGCTCTCTTGAGCTCCTTTACCTGCTTGGAGAATTTGTTGTTGCTTTGAAACTGGGTCTTCTGCAACAGCATTGGTGTTTGTCACTAATTCGCTGGGCTGGATGTGTCATATGAAGTTTGTTTCTTCTTATAGAAAATGTTGTCATATGTTTCCCTGCTGAACAAGGCCAATGTTTTTTTAAAAATCAATATTGACATTTGGCATTCATAAGACTTCAGTAAATGGTGGAAGATTCTAACAAGAATGTTAGTATTCATCCATATTTTGGGTTCATGTTTACTGGAAAAAAATATGTTAACTCTTAAACAAATGACAGATAGCCCCATATGATCTATTGTGGGATTATGACATTTTATACTGCAGCTGGGTGGTGGTTTAACGTTTGAACACATTCTGCCTTCAAAACAACAATAGCCCTGACTGATTCTGTGTATTTTACTGAATTCTATAAGGATGATGTGGAGCAGGGATTATTCTGTGCTGGGTCCAACAAGTACTGTAATTTCGAAGTATGGATGAGCGTGATTTCGTGAGATATGCAATGACTGTAACATGATATAGAATAATAGAATCAAAGAGTTGGAAGAGACCTCATGGGCCATCCAGTCCAACCCCCTGTCAAGAAGCAGGAATATTGCATTCAAATCACCCCTGACAGATGGCCATCCAGCCTCTGTTTAAAAGCTTCCAAAGAAGGAGCCTCCACCACACTCCGGGGCAGAGAGTTCCACTGCTGAACAGCTCCCACAGTCAGGAAGTTCTTCCTCATGTTCAGACGGAATCTCCTCTCTTGTAGTTTGAAGCCATTGTTCCGTGTCCTAGTCTCCAAGGAAGCAGAAAACAAGCTTGCTCCCTCCTCCCTGTGGCTTCCTCTCACATATTTATATCTCCTCTCAGCCTTCTCTTCTTCAGGCTAAACATGCCCAGCTCCTTAAGCTGCTCCTCATAGGGCTTGTTCTCCAGATCATTTTAGTTACCCTCCTCTGGACACATTCCAGCTTGTCAATATCTCTCTTGAATCGTGGTGCCCAAAATTGGACACAATATTCCAGGTGTGGTCTAACCAAAGCGGAATAGAGGGGTAGCATTACTTCCCTAGATCTAGACACTATGCTCCTATTGATGCAGGCCAAAATCCCATTGGCTTTTTTTGCCACCACATCACATTGTTGGCTCATGTTTAACTTGTTGTCCACGAGGACTCCAAAATCTTTTTCACACGTACTACTCTCAAGCCAGACATTGTCCCCCATTCTGTATCTTTGCATTTCGTTTTTTCTGCCAAAGTGGAGTATCTTGTATTTGTCACTGTTGAACTTCATTTTCTTAGTTTTGGCCCATCTCTCTAATCTGTCAAGATCGTTTTGAATCCTGCTCCTGTCCTCTGGAGTATTGGCTATCCCTCCCAATTTGGTGTCATCTGCAAACTTGATGATCCTGCCTTCTAACCCTTCATCTAAGTCATTAATAAAGATGTTAAACAGGACCGGGCCCAGGACGGAACCCTGCCGCACTCCGCTCGTCACTTCTTTCCAAGATGAAGAGGAAGCATTATTCATATGAAATGAATAGTATTGTAATATATTGAAGAAAATGCTAGATTTTAATGAGAGGTCAAAAAAATAAATATATTTAATTTTTAATATCAGCCCCCAGACCCCCTGAATCCTTTCCACGGACCCCCAAGGGGTCTATGGACTCCCGGTCAAGAACCCTGGACTGAATCCTCTTGCTATTTTTTTTATTAGTGTAGACTCAAAAAATCAACTGAATTTATCAACATGTTGATTCACACCTCAATGATTGATTTATTGGGTCCACTCTAGTAAAAAAAAAATAGCTAATGAACTATTGAACATGACTTCAGTGAATATTTAAGAATATCATTACTAACAAAATAACATTGACATTGACCTTATTAAGATAAAATCAAATGGATGTGCAAGTAGACATGTTAAGGGACAGAACAAGCATTCCTCTGTGATATTTTTAAATGGCAACAAAGCATATAGGGAAGACACTCATTTTCCCTTGATCCTAAAGAGGCATTTCCTTGATAAATAAGATGATGACGACGATATTTATTTATACCCTGCATTATCTCCCCAAAGGGGACTCAAAGTGGCTTAACATAAAAGCATTAGTATATAATATAAAATATGCAAATATACAAACATTAAAACAGAATTAAACACAAACAGCACTAAACATTCATAGGTAAAATCCATCAAATACACATTCAAAGCAAAATACGATGATGAAGAGCATAGGTATCTCTGCCCTGGGAAGGAATCCCACTGGAGCATTGCAGCACACCCAAATACCTGGGAGTCACTCTGGACCGTGCTCTGACCTACAAGAAGCACTGCCTGAATATCAAGCAAAAAGTGCTAGAAACAATATCATACGAAAGCTGACTGGCACAACCAGGGGATCACAACCAGACACAGACATCTGCCCTTGCGCTATGCTACTCTGCTGCTGAGTAAGCATGCCCAGTGTGGAACACATCTCACCATGCTAAAACAGTAGATGTGGCTCTTAATGAGACATGCTGCATCATCACAGGGTGTCTGCGCCCTACACCACTGGAGAAATTACACTGTTTAGCCGATATTGCACCACCTGACATCCGCCGGGAAGTAGCAGACAATAGTGAAAGGACCAAGGCAGTGACATCTCCAGCCCATCCCTTGTTTGGGTATCAGCCAGCACGTTAATGACTTAAATCAAGAAATAGTTTTCTAAGATCTACAGAGACACTCGCAGGAACACCTCAGTAAGCGAGAGTCCAAAAGGTGGCAGGCTCAAACCCAGAACCTCAACCAATGGCTGATACCAAATGAGAGACTCCCCCCTGGGCACACAGAAGACTGGGCCACTTGGAAGGTACTGAACAGACTGCGCTCTGGCACCACGAGATGCAGAGCCAACCTTCAGAAATGGGGCTACAAAGTGGAATCCACGACATGCAAGTGTGGAGAAGAGCAAACCACTGTCCACCTGCTACAATGCAACCTGAGCCGTGCTACATGCACAATGGAGGATCTTCTTGCGGCAACACCAGAGGCACTCCAAGTGGCCAGATACTGGTCAAAGGACATTTAATCAACTACACAGCTTGCAAATTTTGTGGGTTTTTTGGTCTGTTGTTTCATTCTGTTAGAAATGTAATACAATTGTCTGGTTGCCCCTGACACGATATATAAATAAATCTCTGCCCTGTTGTATTTTTCTCCCCAGAGAAAAGAATAAATTTCCTTCCTCTTAGGAGAGAAGTGGCACCATGAATATTTGAAACCACAGACAATAGCAAACATTATATTTCAACTTTACCTAGGCCAGAAGTATGTTTTAGAGTACAAGGCCCCAAAAACTTTGTGTGGAAGGTCTTTTTGGAGCATGGGTAAGTGAAACGATGGATATCACTTCTATGAATATGGGGATCATACTGTACTAAACAGTAGAAATAGTATGTGCTCTGCCTCTGTCCTTTGGAGGATGGAGATGATGCCATTGTCTTACTCATTGCTAGTAACAATGAACCAATATGGATGGGAAATAATGACACTGTAGTGATTAAATGTTGTATTTTCCTTAAACCAGAGAAGTAAGTTTGAGAGCATGAGAAAAGATGACAGGTGGGATGGGAAGCTCTAACTTTTCAGCTGGAGGGCAAGCTTATTTCCTGGCAATTTACCAGTCTTGGAGATATCATTCAATGGGCACTTGAGAAGGCATAAGATCTGGAAATACTTTGTGATGAATGCATCCATCTGAAGTGAAATAAAAAGCACTTTTCAGCAAAAGCTCTTTACTATGCGACTTGGAGCCTTTGGAAGGCATTTCCACAAATGCATAGCTTGTTGTTAAAAGCTATGAGGCTTGAACTAGATAAAAGGTCCTGGCTACGAACATAAAGTAGATAAGCATACCATTAAAGGTGTCACAGCAATGATTTCATTGCATGGGACAGGCAAACCAGCAAGTTGGATCTATCACTCAACACTGTGTGCATCTTGCCACTAACTATTGATCAGTAAAAGCTCCCGATCCCACAATTCTCTCAGTCTATGCATTCTTTTGCTTTTGCATCAACATACCAGTAGAAAAGTGACAGCAAAGGGCAGGATTTCCCTCTCCGTCTTGCTATTGTTAAGGTGGCTGTTTCTTTTTTCTTTTATATTTGCATTATTAAAATGCTGGAATTGCATTCTTGAGCTAAAAATAAACCCAACATTTTAAAAATTAAGGAAAGACAGTAGTGTGGGAAGGCATGGTTATGAGGGTATGGGGAGGTACAATTGTTGGACCATGGATTGGTGAATTAGTGTCATTGTACTAATGAAAAGAGGAGCAAGATGGAGTGTGATCAACATAGTATGTATCCATTATCAATGGGAATACGCCTATAGTAGAATAGTAGGTTCTTGTGATGAACTCCTAACAGTTTAAAAGGCAGAAGGGTGTCTTCATAACCACAATAGAAGCAGAGGGAAATGCTTCAAACTACAGGAAATGAGATTCCACCTGAACATTAGGAAGAACTTCCTGACTGTGAGAGTTGTTCAGCAGTGGAACTTTCTGCCCTGGAGTGTGGTGAAGGCTCCTTCTTTGGAGGCTTTTAAACAGTTTGGATTACCATCTGTTGGGGTTGCTTTGAATGCTTGGAAGTAGTATGGTATGGGAAACAAATGGGCTTCACTGGAAAGTGACAGGAAGACATAGCCTGGATAGTAGGGCTGGGCGGTTTCATTTCGTTAATTCGTAATTCGTTAATAATTCGTTAATTTTTTCAATTACAAAACGATAACGAACCATTCTGGAGCAATTTTTTAAAAAAACGAATTTTTAAATACGTTTTGTAAATGCTTCGTATTTCGTTATTGTATTCGTTTTGTTATTGTTTTGAGGTCGTTTCGTTATTATTTTCGCATGTCTTTTATGGTTGTTTTTTGGTTTTATGGTTGTTTTTTGTTTAATTAGTGAAAAAAAATTATAATATCACACCAACAGTCAACAACAGAGGGAGAGGGAAGCTTCAGAAGTTTTTGGAGGTTTTTTAGCGTATTTCGAGGTCGCGTCCGCCATTAACGAATCGATTCGTTATTGTTTCGGAAATCGATTCGTTAATGTTTTGTAATTTTTTTCACATTTACGAAATTTCGTAAATATCGAACTTTTTAAAAGGAAAATTTTGTAATTATTTTAAATAACGAAACGCAAAACCCCCCAAAAAACGAATCGATTTTAGAAACAAATTTTTCTGTCGTTACCCAGGCCTACTGGATAACCATCAGAGGTGCTTTGAATGCGATTTTCCTGCTTCTTGGCAGGGGGTTGGACTGGATGGCCCACAAGTTTATTTATTTATTTTATTTATTCCCTATACTTGTATACCGTCTTTCTCAGCCTATTGGCAACTCAAGGCAGTTTCCAACTCTATGATTCTATGCTTCTATGATTCTATGAATGAGATATGATTGCAATTCTGCAAGCTGTACATAGTCTTGAAATAATGCAGAAGAAAACCCCCATGATGAGGCTCAGAAGGTCCCTCCTAAGGTCATAATGAATTGGCTTGTGGCTCTTATCCTTGTTTTAAAAGTCTCTGCAAATACTCAATTCAGACAACCAGCATGAGCAGTCTTGTTTCCCCCGAAGTGCTTGTTTTGTAGCACCCCTTTATTATTTATTTATTTATTATATTTATTTATATCCTGTTTTATCTCTCCTGCAGAAGACTCAACGCAGCTTAACATTAAAAAAATCAGCATACAATTTAAAATATATAAATATTTAAACAGCATTAAACATCATTAGTATTAAAACAATTCAGATTAAATCCATAAAAACAAATAAAACCACAGGAGTCCCTGACATGATTTTTAAAACCTTCTTCTTTAAAAACCTTCCCAAATAAAAAGGTTTTAGCCTGCCGTCGGAAGGACAACAGGGAGGGAACAATTCTGGCTTCCCTAGGCAGGGAGTTCTAGAGTTGAAGGGCAGCCACCAAGAAGGCCTGCTCTCTCATTTCCACCAACCTAGCTAGAGATGGAGGTGGGACCGAGAGAAGGACCTCCCCTGAAGATCTCAGGACCTGGGCAAGTTTGTACAAGGAGATGCAGTTGGCCAAATAGCCTAGACCTGAACCATCTAGGGCTTTAAAAGTCATAACCAGCACTTTGAATTGTGCCCAGAAACAGACAAGCAGCCAGTGGAGCTGCTTCAACAGGAAGGTTGTCCGCTCCCTGTAGCCAGCCCTGGTTAGCAACCTGGCTGAAGCTCTTTGGACCAGCTTTGGACCAGGTGCAACCACACGTAGAGCGCATTACAGTAATCCAGGCAGTAATCAAAGTGATCAAAGGAGTGATCCTGGAATTTTTTTTCAAAATCATCCTTTTTTAAAGAGTATATGTAAATATTTTAAGAATACAGATGGACTCAGTCTGGTTCTTTTGATCAGCTCAATCCCCTTTGCCATATCAATTCACCCACAGTACAAAACCATCCCCCACCCCCAATGGATTTCACCAAGTGCCAAATGTCTGTGGGATAATATTAGCAGAAGTGCAATTTTTTGAAAACTCACAAATAGCATGAAAATTAATGGCTTCTCATTTAATTTTTTTATATAAAAAATGAACATGGCAGATGGAAGCTGCTTACATAACAATTCTTCTTAGACTTCTTTAGCAATATAAATTGTACTTTAGGCTAGGATTCCTTCTTACTGCTCCCCCTTTGAAAAGTGTATACTAAATTGCTTCTGGCATTATTAACCTTGCATTCTCTCTATATAGTGCCTTGATGCTGAAAAGCAGAAACTCTTTCATTCTGTATTACCTGTCTTTCTGATCACTGCAGTTAAGTTTAAATGTTCACCTCTGTGACGGTTGCTATGGAAATCCCTTTAGAAGAGATTGTGGTTGAGGGAGGCATTTCAAGAACTATATAAATGGGAAAAGTGATACAGACATCAAGCGATGTACAGAGAATGCTGAAGGTTTTCATGGTCCTCAAGGCCAGTGGTGCAAACTCTGTGGGAGCCATAGGGAAGGGACGTCTCAAAAGGGGAGGACATGTAATTCATGGTCTTACCAGAACATACCTTCCAACACAGATGCAAAGAAGAACATGTGGATGAGGAAAACCAAGATGGTAAAAATTATATAATTGGGAAAACACAAAAGCTAGGTGAGCAAGCTGCATTTTGCTTTTGTCTGAGCCTACTGAAAAGGGCAAGGTTCTACCTCTTTTCTCTGTCTACTACATTAATTGAAAATAAATTACTATTGCACGTTGGACTCAGTTTTCTGCACCTGAAGAAGAATTAAGACAAAAAAGGAAAGTAGGAGGAGATAAAAACTGAGACATTATCTGGGATTGTCTCTGCTAAACTGAAAAACTTGGAATTTGTCATGAGTGACCGGTTTCATAACTGTGTTTCACTCAAGACCTTGGCAGCCACCTCTCCACAAAAGTCAACATTGACACTGAAATACAACACCGTCTGAGCTCTGTGAGTGCAGTTTTTTCCGAATGAAGCAAAGAGTATTGTTGAAGGCTTTCATGGCCGGGATCACTGGGTTGTTGTAGGTTTTTCCAGGCTATATGGCCATGTTCTGGAGGCAATTTTTCTCCTGACGTTTCGCCTGCATCTATGGCAAGCATCCTCAGAGGTAGTGAGGTCAAACCTCACTACCTCTGAGGATGCTTGCCATAGATGCAGGCGAAATGTCAGGAGAAAAATTGCCTCCAGAACATGGCCATATAGCCCGGAAAAACCTACAAGAACCCAGAAGCAAAGAGTGTTTGAGGACTGGGACATCCATAGGGATACCAAGGTGCTTGTTTACAAAGCTATTGTCCTCCCAACCCTGCTATACGCCTGCTAGACGTGGACTGTCTACAGATGTCACATGCAACTCCAGGGATGATTCCATCAGCGCTGCCTCTGGAAAATCTTGCAATTCTCTTGGAAAGACAAGCGGACAAATGTCAGTGTGCTGAAAGAAGCAAAGACCACCAGCATTGAAGCGATGGTCCTCCGCCATCAACTCCATTGGACCAGCCACATTGTCCAGATGCCCAACCACCATCTCCCAAAGCAGTTGCTCTTTTCCAAACTCAAGAATGGAAAACGGAATGTTGGTGGACAGGAAAAGAGATTTAAAGATGAGCTCAAAGCCAACCTTAAAAACTCTGACATTGACACTGAGAACTGGGAAGCCCTGGCCCTTGAGCGCTCCAGTTGGAGGTCAGCAGTAATTAGCAGTGCTGTAGAATTTGAAGTTGTTAGTATTCAAACTCCATGTCGGTCAGTATGAGTGATATGTCAATAACAACAGTCATAGCTCAGCTTTCATTTCTTATACTGCTGAGGTGAAATGACAGCTGATGTGTGATTGGTTGGTTTTCTTATACTGCTGAGGTAAAAAGAAAGCTGCACTGTGATTGGTTGTTATTTCTTCTGCTGCTGAGGTGAAATGAAAGCTGCTCTGTTATAGGTTGCCATTTCCTTTACTGCTGAGGTAAAAGGAAAGCTGTGCAGTGATTGATTGCTTGAAGTTCAGTTTTTATTTCTTGTACTACTGAGGTAAAATAAAAGCTTGGCTGTGAGTGGCTGCTTTGGGCATCACAGATTCCACTTTGTCTACTCCAGGACTACTAGTTTTACTCTAAATTTACGAATACAACGTTGTGTCAAAATTTCATGTTATTATTAAAACACGCATATATTTGAGTGCAACGTTGTGTTGAAATGTCAAGTCCATTTACTGACTACTTTTCAAGTTTTGCGACCACAAACATACACAGGCCGAGATTTTATATATAAAGATGTATTTAAAATATTCATAAGCAAACTTTTATTAGAGTGCATGTACCAGCTAGCGATCTTGATGCAAGGATAAAACAGGCAAGTGGTTTGAGGAAAGAAACTAAGCTTTACTATAGATACTCCCTTCTACGATAGGATAGTAACTCGGTGTGTGCTGATCTAATGTAGCTACATCTTGGAAGGTCAAGACAGGACTCATGGGAAGAAGAGATGGAGAAAGATCCTTAAGAGCATGAGTTTGCATCATATTGGAGTCAAGTTAGGCATAGACATAGACACTTCAGTTCACTCAATTATTTAACCCTATTATTGCTGCTCACTGTGAAGCATTCTTCAGTCTATGCTGTGCATTGTTGCATTTCTCAGGTTTACACAATTAACTCTGATACAGTAATAAAACAGCCAAAATTAACAAAATTAGTAAAATTTAAGAAAAATTAACCTATGTGGTACGAAAAGCAAAGACAAGTCTGAGGCTTCAAACCTAAGATTTGACCAATAATAAAAAAAGGCAAAAGACAGTACATAATTCTTTTAGGCTGTCTTTAAAATTTCTGGTGATGAAACCTGACAGTGATTTATCTTCACCAGCGATGGGCAAACTTCTGCTTTCTAGGTTGTGCTGTCGCATGCTGGGCCTGTGCATAAGACTGTAGATAGGACATAAATTCTGTGTGCCCAACGGGACGCCGGGGCTGCCTCAGATTAAAGGTCCTTAGATTTCCTTAAAACAGAGTCTTTAGATTGCTTAAAGGTTCAACAAAGTTCTTTATTATTGAAAACAAACAGGTACTTTAAGGCTTTCTTAATAGTCTATTGGCTCTCTCTCAATCTTGTCCACAAAGAACAGGCACTATCTTCATAACTGTATTTTAGCTAATGGGGAAATCCTTAACTTCTAATCTGGGCAGTCTGTCTTTGCCTCTGTTGGCATGGAGCCCCTGCACCCGGTACCAACTGCTACTGGCTTCCGCAAGGGACCCTTACCAAGCAGAGCTTTGTAGACTTCCAGGGGAAAAGGAGTTCAGGTTTCAGTGAAGTCCCTCAGCAAAGGAGCTGTAAGGCTGTATAATCCTTGGCCAAGCTATGGGACCTTTCTCCCCGGCCAAGCTGTAGGGCTTTATATCTCCCGGCCAAGCCGTAGAAGACGAAGCTTTCTACAGGAGCTCTTAGTTTTATGTCCTGCATGAAAGGCTTCTCTATGTGGACTGAACTCAAAATGGCTCCTATTCCCTCCAAAAACCCCAAAAAGGGGGCAGGACCAGGAACCTAATGATAATTGACAGGTGGCTTGCCCTATGATTGCAGCCAAAAGAAGCCACCTATTTGCAGAGTCTTTGAAACTTAGGACTACAACAAACATTCAGTGCAAAGCAAACAAAATTGGAGCTCCTGGTACAGTTGTACCTGCACATAGGTGTTTTGGACTTCAACGCCCACAATTCCTAACAGCCTATCGGCTGGAGTCCAAAACACCTGGAGGGTCGAAGTTTTACCATGCCTGATCTACACTATAGAATGAATGCATTTTACACCACATTAACTCTCATGGTTAATGTGGTGTAAAGGGGGGATGAAGAAGGCCAGCAAAATTGGCCAACATCCCAAACAGCTGGTGAAAATGTGATTAAGACCCTAGCCAGGAATAGCGGCATGGAGGAGGGGAGGTGTTCCACTAGCCGAGGGGCCCCCATAGAGGTCGTGGTGGGAAGGAGGAGATGCGGGAAAAGGAGACCTCAAATTCGGCCAAATTCGGACCATTTATCTATAATCAAAATTCCAAATCGGTCTCCTAAGGTAAATTGGTGTAACCAGGTGAGCGGACCCTCTGGTCTGAAGGTGGTGCTGTTGAACGCCAGATCTGTCAACGGAAAAACGACCTGGATCCAGGACTTAATCCTGGACGAACGGGCAGATCTGGCGTGCATCACGGAGACCTGGTTGGATGAAGCTGGAGGAGTAAATCTGACCCAGCTTTGTCCTCCGGGTTTCTCCGTGCAGCACCAACCTAGATCCGGAGGGCGGGGAGGCGGGGTCGCAGTGGTCTATAGGGATTCCATCCATCTGACCAGGTGCCCCATCCCGCAGACCGCAAATTTCGAAAGCGTCTACCTGAGGGTGGGTGACCGGGACAATATAGGGATTCTAGTAGTGTACCGTCCACCTCGCTGCACTACAGTCTCCCTACCTGAGCTAGCGGGGGTGGTCTCGAGCCTGGCATTGAAGTCTCAACGGCTTCTTGTGCTGGGAGACTTCAACGTCCATGCCGAGACGACCCTCACAGGCGCGGCTCAGGACTTCATGTCTGCCATGGCAACCATGGGGCTGTCCCAACAAATATCTGGCCCCACCCACTGTGCTGGACACACATTGGATTTGGTTTTCTGCCAGGGATGGGAACAGGGTGGTGGTGTGGAGGAGTTGTCCATCTCTCCGTTGCCATGGACCGACCACTTCC
This sequence comes from Anolis sagrei, assembly GCF_037176765.1. Taxonomy (NCBI): domain Eukaryota; kingdom Metazoa; phylum Chordata; class Lepidosauria; order Squamata; family Anolidae; genus Anolis; species Anolis sagrei. The sequence continues at coordinate 77,611,836 of NC_090025.1, read as the reverse complement.
TGATCAGATTTAGGCTCACTGCGCCCCCTAACCTCTGCAAAGGTGGAGGACCCATTAAGATGGTCCGCCCCAGGAGACTGATGGATCCGAATGGCTTCCTGACGGCTCTTGGGGATTTTCCCGCCACCTCGGTAGGTGACCATGTCGAAGCCTTGGTGGCTCTCTGGAATGGGGAGATGACCAGGGCTATTGACATGATTGCTCCGGAACGTCCCCTCTCAAGTAGCCGAGCTAAACCAGCCCCTTGGTTTACTGAGGAGCTGGCAGCTATGAAGCGAAGGAAGAGGGAACTAGAGAGCGTGTGGCGTTCGGAACCGAGCGAGTCAAACCGAGCACGGTTTGTGTCCTTTCTTAGGGCATATGCCGCGGCAATAAAGACCGCAAAGAAAACTTTCTTTGCGGCCACTATTGCGTCTGCAAAGAACCGTCCGGCGGAGCTGTTTCGGATTGTCAGAGGTCTTTTAACTCCCGCCTCTGCAGGTGGGAGCCCTGACAATTCGGTCGCGCGCTGTGAAGCATTTGCTCGGTTCTTCGCAGACAAAGTCGCCTTGATCCGTTCTGGGCTGGACGCCGCGTTAGATGCAGACTCTGTGGATGTAACGAGAGCACCTGCTTGTCCTATTTTGTTGGATTCTTTTCAGTTTGTGAAACCCGAGGATGTGGACAAGATACTTGGAGGAATGAGGCCCACCACGTCCATCCTAGACCCCTGCCCATCCTGGCTTCTGAGAGAGGCCAGAGGGGGATTGGCCGAGTGGGTAACAGTGGTGGTGAATGCCTCCCTTCGGGAAGGCAAGATTCCAGCGAGCCTAAAACAGGCTATTATAAAGCCGCTGTTGAAGAAGCCATCACTGGACCCCACTAAATTGGACAACTTTCGGCCTGTTTCCAATCTCCCCTTTTTGGGCAAAGTCATGGAAAGCGTGGTGGCCTCACAACTCCAGGTATTCTTGAGAGACACGGATTATCTGGATCCGGCACAGTCTGGTTTCAGACCGGGGCATGGTACCGAGACGGTCTTGGTCGCCTTAGTGGATGATCTGCGCCGGGAGCTAGACAGGGGGAGTGTGTCCCTGTTGGTGCTCCTGGACCTCTCAGCGGCCTTCGATACCGTCGACCACGGTATCCTTCTGGAGCGCCTTGCGGAAATGGGTCTTGGGGGCATTGCTTTGCAGTGGCTCCGGTCATTTCTGGAGGGTCGCACCCAGAAGGTGTCATTGGGGGACTCCTGTTCCGCACCACAACCGTTGACTTGTGGGGTGCCACAGGGTTCCATACTGTCCCCCATGCTGTTTAACATCTACATGAAGCCGCTGGGTGAGATCATCCGGAGTTTCGGGGTGCGGTGTCATCTGTATGCAGATGATGTCCAACTCTGTCACTCCTTCCCACCTGCTACTAAGGAGGCTGTCAAGGTCCTGAACCGGTGCCTGGCCGCTGTAACGGTCTGGATGAGGGCGAACAAACTGAAACTAAATCCAGACAAGACAGAGGTACTCCTGGTCAGTCGCAAGGCCGAACGGGATATAGGGTTACAGCCTGTGCTGGACGGGGTCGCACTCCCCTTGAAGGCGCAGGTTCGCAGCTTGGGTGTGACCCTGGACTCATCGTTGAGCCTGGACCCCCAGGTTTCAGCGGTGACCAGGGGAGCATTTGCACAGCTTAGGCTCGTGCGCCAGCTGCGCCCGTATCTCGGGAAGTCTGACTTGGCCACGGTGGTACACGCTCTTGTCACATCCCGCCTGGATTACTGCAACGCTCTCTACGTGGGGCTACCCTTGAAGACGGCCCGGAAGCTTCAGCTGGTCCAGCGTGCTGCAGCCATGTTACTAACTGGAGCGGGTAGCAGGGAGCACACAACGCCCTTGTTGTCCCAGCTCCACTGGCTGCCGATTTGCTACCGGATCCAATTCAAGGTGCTGGTCTTGGCCTACAAAGCCCTAAACGGTTCGGGCCCAAAATACCTTTCGGACCGCATCTTGGCCTATGAGCCCACGAGGACCTTGAGATCGTCTGGGGAGGCCCTTCTCTCGATCCCGCCTGCGTCACAGGCACGGCTAGCGGGGACGAGGGAGAGGGCCTTCTCGGTGGTGGCCCCCCGGCTGTGGAACACTCTCCCGGCACACATCAGACAGGCGCCCTCCCTCATGTCCTTTCGAAAAAGCCTTAAGACCTGGCTGTTCGAGAGGGCATTTAATTAAGTGCTAAGCAACAACATTACGGTAATGAGAACTGGAATGGTATAAGGAAGATGAGACTGGCTATGATTCTACTAAGAGACGAAGCGGATTTTTATGTAGTTTGTATTTGTCGTATAGTTATATGTTGTTGATACTGGCCTTTGTAACTGTCTTTTTATGTGTACTGTACACCGCCATGAGTCGCCCGTAAGGGCTGAGAATGGCGGTTAATAAGTGCATCAAATAAATAAATGGTTCAGTGCGATGGAATCTTGGATTTTGTAGTTTGGTGAGGCACCTGAAACCTTTGACAGAGAAGTTAAAAGAGCTTGTAAAAGACCTTGCTCTTCCCAGAGGCACAGGTCCACTTTGAAAACACAATTTCCTTTGTACTTTTATGCCTTCGTTGTCCTTTAATTCTTCTTCTTCTTCTTTTCCTCTTCTTCTTCTTCTTCTTCTTCTTCTTCTTGTTCTTCTTCTTCTTCCTCCTCCTCCTCCTCCTCCTCCTCCTCTTCCCTCTTCTTCTTCTTCTTCTTCCTCTCCTCCTCCTCCTCCTCCTCCTCCTCCTCCTCCTTCTCCTTTAGAACATTTATATTCTGCCTTTCTCAACCCGAAGGGGACTCGGGGCGGAGCACAGCATATATACAGCAAAAATTGAATGCCGGGACAAAAAATTATATACACATATGTAAACATTAAAAATATTTATCTCAATATTAAGATACACCATTTAAAACTGTCTTGGTCATCTGCGTCAAATGTAATTGGCCTGGTAATCTTTCCTATTGCTGCTTAATTGCCCTGTCCCGAAAGTTTGGTCCCACAGCCAAGTTTTTACCATCCTTCTGAAGGACAGGAGGGAGGGGGCTGATCCGATGTCACCAGGAAGGGAGTTCCATAGCTGGGGGGGGGGGCAATCACCAAGACGGCCCTGTCTCTCATCCCCACCAATTGCTCCTGTGACAATGGCAGGATGGAGAGCAGGGCCTCCCTGGAGGATCTTAATCTCTGTGATGGTTCATAGGGGAAGATGTGTTCAGACAGGTAAACTGGGCTGGGGCCATTTAGGGCTTTATAGACCAAAGCCAGCACTTTGAATTGTGCCCGGTAGCAAACTGGCACAATTAAGACCAGCTGTTGCAAATTGATGAAATGGGTGAAGGCTGTTCTTAGGAATAGCTTGCTCTCAATCCATTCAAGGATTTAATATAGATATAAATGCTGTTTCTCTGATTTTTCCCCTAAGGAAAAGAGGGAGAGCATTTAGTTGGGTCCCTCTCTTAATTACTGGAACATTTCTTTCTCCCTCTCCCTGTGAAGTAATTAATGAGATGACTTAGCCAGTCACTGGACACAGTTGGTTCAAAGTGAATTAAAATATATTAATTATGCATATAAAAAGTAATTATACACTCTTGAAAACAGTTGGTAAATTATTTTGTTCTCAGAAACATCCTTCCTGGGTAGCTAACATAGTAGGAGAAACACATATATAAGCATTGTGTCATACCTGATCAGTTACAGTCCGAGTTAAAACAAGAAAAGGAACATATGTGAACATCTTTCCTGGACTTCCCATGTTCTTTCCATGGAAGACAACTCTTCCATGTTTCCCTCTATGGGTCTGCTGAACAACAAGCATTTAACCTTGCTTTCTTCAGTGTTTTTGATTGGCTCACCTGTCTGAAACAGGGACTTTATCATTACTGATTTACCAACTTAAATTATAATTTTCAATAACTTAATCAGTTTGTATACTTGAAAGACATACACGATTCCTATGAAATAATGTAAATGGACTCCTTCTGTCATGGTTTTACAAGGTCTTTAGTATTCTCCTCCAGTAGGGTTGGTGCCTAACTAAACTATAACTCCCATGATCCCTGTTCCGTCTTCCAGGAGCTTGGTTTGCATTGCTTTTTGGTTGCTTGAAATGGCATCCCTTTGCATTTTCCCCAGGGTTGCACCCTCAGATGTGCTGTTAAGTCAAGCTAAGGCAGCTCTGACAAGCCATTGTAAGTACAATTGAGAAATTGAGTACTATAGAGATAGATAAAATAGGAATTGAGATATTGAGTTAGTTAGATAGAGAAGCTTATTGAGAAACATATTGAGATAGATAGATAGATAGATAGATAGATAGATAGATAGATAGATAGAAATAGTTATTGGGATATTGAGCTATTGAGTCATTGAGAGAGACAGAGACTTCATTACTTCATCTCCAAAGCTAACCTTGAGCTTAGATAGGGGAAGATCTGTTCTTTCTAACCATAGTGGCTCAGAGTTAGGGTAGAGTGTCCCAGGATTTTCTACCATTGGGGGAAGTTAGCAGCTGGAGGTGAAGGAAAGGAAAGAACATCTATATGGTTTCACAAATTGACTGTTTTGTTTGTAACTTCAACAAGCTGTGCCAAGCCTGCCAAAGACTTTGAGAAATAAATATTCTGTTTGATGTTCAAAACCTGGACTGGCCTCCGTTGCTTAAAATCTTGAGCTTCTGAGAAAGACACCAGCGGTTCACCCAGATAAAGAGAGAAGCACATCTTAGTTTTAATTTTATAGTGTCTGGGTGTGACGGCACAATTCCAAAGCACTGAGCCATGGCAGTTAAATTGTGTCAAACAGTATTAAATCTACCATGTAGATGCATGCTAGGCTCTTTGGGAGAACATTGTTGGTGGGGCATTGAAGAAGGATGTGATCTACAGTGTTCTTGAAAACCCTCAGAAGTACCCCACCTCTACTTTAAAGATCAAAAACAGAACTTAAAATGGCCCCCATAAGTGTTCTGGATATTAGTATAGTTTGTTCTAATACAAATGTCATATAATTTAATTATCTTGCCTTTATCAACACCGAGGCAATTCCATTATTCACTAGATGAAATTTACAAAGTTAGTCACAGTATATTGTCGAAGGCTTTCATGGCCGGAATCACTGGGTTGTTGTAGGTTTTTCTGGGCTATATGGCCATGTTCTGGAGGCATTTTCTCCTGACGTTTCGCCTGCATCTATGGCAAGCATCCTATGGACGTCAGGAGAAAATGCCTCCAGAACATGGCCATATAGCCCGGAAAAACCTACAACAACCCAATAGTCACAGTAGTTCAGCCTAGGAATTCTTTGTTCATGGATAACCAAGACAAGAGGTGTCATTTCCAGAGAAGGCAATAGTTGCTCTGGTCTTCCCCTATTTTGCTATGAGCTATCTCAGCACTAGACACAACTGGAAAAGGAAACAAAACAGGCATTTTCTTTGATGAATTCTCCATTTTCTAAAATCACCTTGTATTCAGAGAGCTGAAATTTGGACTTGATTTGTTTCTAGCCCATTGAGACTGTGGACCTGACCTTATTCTTGGCCTCCCTTAGAACACTTAATCTTCCAATTTATTATGTTTACCTGGAAGGCAATTATAATAGTTTTGACATTTTCACTGAAATTACACATTTGATACCTCTTGAAAATACTAATTTAAAACCTCTTGAAACAAAGTTAACCTTGCCTCAGAAATGTACATGTTAGCAGGTTTTGGTAGAACATGTCATTTGTATAAATTCATACTTTTTAAAAAAAATCAAACGTTCAAGTGAAATATGCACACAAACACATTTTAGTCAGAAGTGAAGAAAAATGCATACATTAAAAACAATGTACAGTATATAAATGAATATATGTAAAATATATACAAGTATACCTTCAGGGAAAAAAGGTATTTCAACTTGTTAGAGAGATATTCACAAGCTGGAATGTGTCCAGAGGAGGGTGACTAAAACGATCAAGGGTCTGGAGAACAAGCCCTATGAGGAGCGGCTTAAAGAGCTGGGCATGTTTAGCCTGAAGAAGAGACGGCTGAGAGGAGATATGATAGCCATGTATAAATATGTGAGAAGAAGTCACAGGGAGGAAGGAGCAAGCTTGTTTTCTGCTTCCCTGGGGACTAGGACGCAGAACAATGGCTTCAAACTACATGATTCCATCGGAACATTAGGAAGAACTTCCTGGCTGTGAGAGCTGTTCAGTAGTGGAACTCTCTGCCACGGAGTGTGGTGGAGGCTCCTTCTTTGGAAGCTTTTAAACAGAGGCTGGATGGCCATCTGTCAGGGGTGCTTTGAATGCAATGTTGCTGCTTCTTGCCCGGGGATGGACTTGATGGCCCATGAGGTCTCTTCCAACTCTATGATTCTATGATTCTATGTGACAAAAATGCAGATAAAATCCAGAATTATGTTCTGAAACCAATGCAGAGTTTTCACATCCTTACTACCATGCTCATGTTTTTCATCTGCCTACCCTCTGCTCAATTCTTAATATTTTTTTGTCCCTATGGTTGTGACATCTGCCTGAAATTTGGCTTGACCATGTGGACATTGTCATTGCCTTAACCCACAAGTCTTGAAATCCAAGTCTTCTTTCACTGAGGCCTCTTCTACACAGACAGATAATCCAGGTTATCCAAGCAGAAAATTATCTGATTTGAAATGGATTATCTTAGTCCACATTGCCATATAATCCAGTTCAAAGCAGATAATGAGGATTTTATACAGCTGTGTAGACGTGTCCTGAGACTGTGAAATGCTTCTACCCTCACGATTTATCTACAAGTGCAGCAATGCTTTCTAATGCCTTTATTAGCACCGGGATGGTGGCACAGCTGGCTGAGTGTCAGCTGCATTAAGATCATTCTGACCAAAAGGTCATGAGTTCGAAGCCAGCATGGGTTGGAGTGGGTTTCTAACCAATTGTGTGTAGCCTGTTGTCGACCTTTCAAACCCGAAAGACAGTTGCATCTGTCAAGTAGGAAAATAAGGTAACACCTTAAAGTGTGGGGAGGCTAAATTAACTTATTTATGAGGCCATAAAGAAGACTCCAGCAAAGCATTCCAGCAGGGAAGCATGCGGGGAATGCGGAAGTGCTTCATCAGTGTCGCAGATGGACGATGAAAGCGACAGCTCCCCTGGCAGCCAGAAAAAGTTAAATAGCCTCTGTGTATGCCTGTATATGTTTGTATGTCAAAAATTGGCCATATCTGTGTACACTGTAATCCACCCTGAGTCCCCTGCGGGGTGAGAAGGGCGGAATATAAAAGTTGTAAATAAATAACTTCTTCCATCACTACTACTACTATAACATCTCCTTCTTTTCCTTGTTCTCTGCCTCCATTGAATCAGGTACTAAAATAACTTCCCTTGGTGCCAAGATGACCTTGTCAGCCTTCAGTAGAACCTGAAAATACTATTTTTTTGGCTTATACGTCCCATAATTTTCACTGTAAAATGGGTATTATATTCCCTGGCTTCTGTTTACTTCGAGTTGATGGTGTGCAGAACATTATTTGCTGTTCCATTTGAAGCAGAAAAAATGTCCCCATCTCCCCTCCTAAATCTGTGTTGGGGTTGGATGGTAGGGAACAGATATTAATATCAATCCCAAACAAAGTCTTCCATATTCAAGACAAGTGCTCAAACTGATGAGATTTTGTGAGTTTAGTTCTCTTCTATCATCTTTTTAAAATGCTAGGAGGAGGGAATGGAGGACAATTTGCTTTAATATCATTTGTATTGTAAAGGCATATCTGTACCAGTTATGTGTTTAAATTTGATTATTTTGCGTCTTGGAGTTTCATTTTCTGCAAGTTTTGTTCTTTTTCTAAATGAGTGACAAGGATTGGGATTAACTCCTGGTGCCTGCTCTGACATTCTTAGGAAGAAAGACGCAAGAATGAAATTGTCAGCCAAAATTAAGTTAACAAAATCAGTGACAGAAAAGAAGCTTATTTTGCTAGTGACACATTTCTGCCAGCTTTTCATTGTCAAAGTTCTTTAAAAAAAATCAGGAAAAAGAAGTTAAACTTGTATCTAAGTGTTTAAAGGGATTGGTGGCAGTAATTTATAATCTATTTTGGGGTGAAATGAACACAAATATATTCTACGTGGCACATATATTGTAGCAGTTGATACTGTTCCACTTATTAAAAATATGAAGCGCTTTTTTTTTTTTGCCTTGAGGAGAATAAGTATTAAAAGCCTTAAAGAAATAAGTATGAGCTGAATTAATCTAATGTGGAACTTTGAAACAAAATATGTTCTGGTTATTTTCCAGTGTGTGTGTATGGATGGGGTGTTTTCAATGACATTATAATATGGATTGTTCAGAATTAGTTGAAATGATGAGGAGTAGGAACATTTTGATTCGTGTGTCATCTTTCTTCCTCAAAACATGGGCACAAGCTAGCTAACATGGGCCAAACCCTATAAGCAGCCCCAATTACTACTGATTCAATAAAATAAATTAATTTTAGAAGTGTTGGCACATCATCCAACAACTGATTGAATTGTCACCTCTCTAGTTGGTTCTGCCAAAAGAATTCAGGCCTACGCAAACAGCTCAAATAAATACTATTAAGTTCCAGAATAGATTGCAATATTCAGCAAATTAAAAATCAATTCAGTACAACAGAGGGGAAGAAAAATATTTTGACTCTTTTGCAACAGGAGCCTAAAATATTTTGCAGTTTAGTCACGAAAGTCTTTCTGAATAAAAAAGTATGATCATTGGTATTATAAGGTATATTTATTTATTTCGTATCAAAAGCATTGCATAATTAGTATAAAACCAATAAAAATAGAAGGAGCGCAGGCGGCTAAATACTTTTGACCAAGAACGGGCAGCAGCAATGGCATTGACTGTAGCCTCCAACAATTCTTCCTCCGTACATTTTTAAATCATTTATTTCGGTCATTGACCAGTACAGAATATAGTCACATTTTCATACAAACTTGGTATGTTTGGTACACTAAAAATATAAATATAACGACTGAAGCACAATATGGGTGAGGGAGCGGAAAGGAAGGGGAAACAGGGTAAAAACATACGATGCCCAGATCCATCACCAAATTGTAGATTCAGAGAAGAAGATTACCGGACACACAGTTAACTTTTGGGACTAGTCATTTCCTGACGGATTTTGTATGCTGCTGATGCAGATGTCGAGTTGTCTGTTCTGCTCCACAGTCAAACAAGGTATAGGATTCTTTTAGGTAGTGCTGTTTTGCCAGGTTGTCTTTTGTTCTTCCCACTCCACTTCTTAGTCTGTTCAGAGACTTACAAGTTGCCCATTCTTGGTTTTCTCCTGAAGCAAGACCCTCGTGGGGGGCATCCAGTTGGGATGTTCTGGTTTAGCTGCCCAGAGGGATACTCTTGCTGTTGCTAGGGGGACATCAAGAGGAGTGGTAGTTCTCATAAAGCTTTTCCTTGATTTGAGTCTACTGAGAGGAGTCTGGTAGCCATGTAGAGGATGGCTTTCACAGTGTTCAACCTTATTTCTCTTACATTTTTCAGCAACTTCCCGTCACACATCAGGGAAGGGGGGGGGGAGGGTGGCAATGCCAGCTAGCTTGTAGAGTTTATCAACAGGTGTAGGTTTAAGACATCCTGTGATTATTCTGCATGTTTCATTCAATGCTATGTTCAACTGCTTTGCATGGGCGGACTTATGCCAAGCAGGGCAGGCATACTCGGCAGTTGAGTAAGACAAGGCTAGGGCTGGTGTTCTTATTAATTTTAGGTCTGCACCCCATGCGCTGCCAGTAAGTTTACGCAGGATGTTATTGCGTGCAGCTACTTTGTGCTTGGTGTTCGAGCAGTGTTTCTTATATGCTAGTGTTTGATCTAAGGTGACACCAAGGTATTTAGGATTGAAACAATGTTCAAGCTCTTGACCTTCCCAGGTGACATTCAATTTCCTGTTGGCTTCACAGTTGCATAGAGATGGAAAGCACACACTTGTGTCTTGGCAGGGCTAGACTTCAGGTGGTTATCTTTAGAGGAGCTGGAGAGATCTTTCAAGGCATTAGTAAGTTGGATTTCAACCATTTCAAAATCTTTTGCTTGTGTTGTTAGGTCAAAGTCATCACCATATATAAAGCTCTTTGTGAGTGGTGGTTGTAGCTGATCGTTAGTAAAGACATTAAACAAGGTCAGTGCAAGAACACTGCCTTGGGGTAAACCATTATTTTGCCTCCTCCATCTACTTTTCCTGTCTTGAAACTCCACATAGAAGCTATGGTTTTCTAGGAGAGTCCGGATGTTTTTGTAAAATCATAGTCTTGGGTAATATGGTAGACTTTCTGCAGCATTTTCCTATGTTGCACCATGTCATAGGCTGCTATAAGGTCGACAAAAACTGTTCCAGTAATACAACCTTTCTCATATCCTTCCTCGATGTACTCAGTCAGATTAAGAATTTGGGCTGTACAGTTTTTCCCTGGTCTGAAACCTGCTTGTTGTGCAATAAGCTGGAGTTCAATAACAGGTCCTAATCGATTTAGAATAACTTCTCATATACTTTATATAGATGACATAGGAGTGAGATAGGCCTGTAGTTCCTGGCATTAGAGGTGTCTTTACCAGGTTTTAAAATGGCAATTATCTTAGTTTTCCTCCATAGTCTGGGAATCTGTTTGTGTGCCAAGCATTGATTGTAAAATTTCAAAAGTCAGTTTTCAGCTTTGGGGCCCAAGTGTTTGATTGTAAGGTCAACAGGTGGGAGATCAATTTAGTCTCCCTGAGTTCTCACATTCTGAGTGCAGCCACTGAAAAGACTCTCTCTCATGCTTCCATCAAATGTGTTATTAAGCTACTGGATATAGACCAGAACAGGATCTCCAACACTTATAATGAGTGCATCCATCTCTTTGGATAGTCTGTACTCAAACCGAATAAGCACTTTATAGGTCTCCACCAGCACTTTTATTTTTTTATACCATGCAATCAAATTGCCCTAAAACCAACCCCAAGTCAACTATCTCACCACTTGAAATTTCTGACATTCTTTCACAAGCAGTCCCATGTAGATGCATTATAGTAGACCAAATGTGACATAATTAAGGTATATGTTACCATGCCCAATTAACATCTCCAGAAATTAGCACAGTTGGCCCACTAATCTTAGCTGTACAAAATAAAATCTCAACTACTTCTGAAACCTGGGCATCCAACTTCAGAAATGAATCTAGGTGACTTTGACTGCAGGGTTATGCAACATAGAATGGTTTCATGCCATCAGGCAGAAGATCCCCATCACCACCATTTGAACCTGTCCTCCAAGAATGATGGAAGCCTCTGCAAAATAGTGCATTCAAATCTTGTATCAGACAACTACATGGGAAATACCATGGTTAAGAGTACGAAAACTCACTGAGAGACATACATGAACCAATAGATTGAAATTATGGTCAAGAGTACGGAAACTCACTGAGAGACATACATGAACCTTTCTGTCTACTTTCTAGTATAGATTGTTCACTATAATTCCCTTAATCAGACCTGAAATAGATTACAATGTATCCAAATAATTCATTTCATCCAGGAACTCATGACGATCCATATGACAAAGAATGGCTAACATTGCCAGTATCTGAACATTATATGGGCCTTGCCATCATGCTATATAGTCAAGGTAGCACCATTACATTTGTTCAATGTGATAACAAAAAGAATGAATTCAAACTACTTATATTTCACAGAAAATATCACATTTTTAAATATTGGATTGTCTATATAAATGTAAAACATGCAGCAAATAAAATTTTTGTTTGCAGCTAAATTTTCATTTTGGGGTATGGTACAATAAGATAGTAATCACATCAGTTCTAGCACCTTCTCTTGGCTAATGGAAGGAACACAGGGCTAATTTCAAGGGAAAGGCCTGCCCATCTTATTGGACAAATCCCATCAAGTTAAAGCCCCTTAGTCATATAAAAAATATTGGATAGTGAATACAATACATATCTGGAACAAAACATTCAGAAAAAAACTTTAGCAGTTCATAACAGAAGGTCAACCCTGGAACAGGAAACTTTTTAACTTCCTAGAATTGGGTTACATGGTGGAAAAACAGAGTGAGGTTATTAACAAAACAGAAATCTTTCTACTCTACCAAAAGAGTCATAGTAAATCATCTCAGTGATAGTTACCAATAAGATTGTTAAATGCCAAAGAAATTATATTGAGAAATGACATTTCAGGACCCATTTCACGTCAGTTTTAATTACTTCAGCTTTGTGGTTTAGTTTGTTGTCTCGGCGTTCCTTTGTATATCATCAAGATATTCCTCAGCAGGCAGGCAAGGAAAAGAGAGTATTGTACTTAAAATGGGCTTCGGTCATGGAGTTTAGAGTTGGAAGGGCCTACAAAGGCGACCTTGTCCAACTCCTGCCATGCAGGAATACATAGCCCCTTTTTAAAGACTTCCAAAGTCTACCACTCTCCAAGGAAGTCTATTCTATTGTGAAATAGCTCCTATAACAAAAAAAATATATCTTTGTAATGTTTTCATGTAATTTCAATCCACTGGTTCATGTTCTAGTCTCTGGAACAGCCGAAAAAAGGCTTGCTCCATTTTCTCTATGACATCTCTTCAAATATTTAAATGTGACTATTATGTAATCTCTAAGTCTTCTCTAAATTAGACATATACAGCTCCTTAAGTTGTTCGCAGACAGCATGATTTTTAGATTTTGAGTAGATTGGTTGCACTTCTTTGGACAGACTATCAATATCCTTCCTGAATTGTTACACCCAGAACTGGACTCAGGGCTTGTGTACACTGGCTCCATACATGGGTCAGACCCGAAGTTGAACCTGGATATTCAGATAACATCAAAGACTTCCAGTCTTCAATGTGGGGTAAAACATGGTTTTATCCTGTAATTTAGGAGAAGCTATAGAGTTTGGACAGGACTCTGGAGCAGATCCACATTTCAAAATTAGTGTGGACAGCTGAACCAGCTTCAATTCGAGCCAATCTAGCCCAGCATGACCACCTCTGTTTGAGACTGATCTAGGATTTTTTTTCTCACTTGTCATCCTCTTGATGTCATCACATGGTCAAATCAAATGGCCTGTATAATTATTGTGAAGATGTCCTGTTCACTTTGGGATCCCTAGATAGACAGGATTGCAAATGTGGCTGATTAAGGAAGGCTAATAAATAGGGGAAAGTGCCAGAACAGTAAGTGAGAGAAAAAAAGAGTTACAGCAAACACAATAGCAAAATTATCAAATGAAGAATAATATTCTTACAATCAAAGTTTTATGACATTTACTCCTCCAGATCCTTCCCTGAATCCAAGAACTATAGTGCAAGAACATTTATAGCAGTGAAAGTAACATACAACATTAGAAGAAGAAGAAGAAGAAGAAGAAGAAGAAGAAGAAGAAGAAGAAGAAAAAGAAGAACTTTATTTTTCTAGCCCGCCTCCATCTCTCCAAAGGGACTTGGGGCAGCTTACATGGGGCCAAGCCCAAGGCAGTTAAAAGCAAAGCAATAACAATTAAGACAGCATAAAACAGCATAAAACAGCGTAATAATAATAGCAAGTGGCAGCAATAACAACAGACTAATTTTGGAGGGAGGGGGAGGAAGACCACTATGCGAACTGGTTAAAGGATAAGGTGGTTCAATAAAGTAGATAACAATGTATAATAGGAAATATCATGAAAACAAAGCAAAATTAACAGGATCAGAATCAATTCAGTTAATGTAATATAGGAAATCAGATTAAATGACAATTCAGGTTATGATACAGGTCATTTGTCATAGGAATCGTCAATCGAAAGCATGATGAAACATCCACATCTTTAATTCCTTATGGAATATGGCTAGGGAGGGTGCCAGCCTAATCTCACTGGGGAGGGAATTCCAGAAACAGGGGCCACTACCAAGAATGCCCTCTCTCTCGTCCCCACCAACTGTGCCTGAGATGGGGGCGGGAGTGAGAGAAGGGCATCCCTGGAAGATCTTAAGGACTGTGTGGGCTCGTAATGGAGGAGGTGGTCACACAGATAGGCAGGTCCTGAACCGTTTAGAGCAGGGGTCCTCAAACTAAGGCCCGGGGACCGGATACGGCCCTCCAAGGTCATTTACCCAGCCCTCGCTCAGCGTCAACCTAAGTCTGAAATGACTTGAAAGCACACAACAACAACAACAATCCTATCTCATCAGCCAAAAGCAGGACCACACTTCCCACTGAAATACTAATAAGCTTATATATATTTATATATTGTATTATTTTAATGTGTTTTTTGCACTACAAATAAGATATGTGCAGTGTGCATAGGAATTCATTCATGTTTTTCAAATTATAATCCGGCCCTCCAACAGTTTGAGGGACTGTGACCTGGCCCTCTATTTTAAAAGTTTGTGGACCCCTGGTTTAGAGCTTTATAGGTGATAACCCACCTTGAATTGGGACTGGAAACTTATTGGCAACCAATGGAGCTGTTTAAACAGGAGGGTTGACCGCTTCCTGTAACTTACTCCAGTTAACAATCTGGACGCCGACCTTTGCACCAGCTGTAGTTTCTGAACTGTCTTCAGGGGCAGCCCTACATAGAGTGCATTTCAGTAGTCTAATCTTGAGGTAACTAAGGCGTGGACCACCATGATCAAGTCAGACTTCTCGAGGTACAGTCACAGCTGGCGCACAAGTTTTAACTATGCAAAGGCCCTCCCGGCCACCGCCAACACCTGTGCATCAAGTGTCAGCACTGAGTCCAGGAGAACCCCCAGACTGTGAACCTGTGTCTTCAGGGAGAGTGGAACCCTGTCAAACACAGGTTGCCACCCTATACCCCATTCATCTGAGCAACTGATCTGGAGGACCTCTGTCTTGTCAGGATTCAATTTCAAACTGTTGGCCCTCATCCAGCCCATCACAGTGGCCAGGCACTGGTCCAGGACCCAAAGGGCTTCCTTGGATGTTGGTGGAAAGGAATAGTAGAGTTGCGTGTCATCTGCATAGAGATGGCAACACACTCCAAAACTCTGGATAACCTCGCTCAGTGGTTTCATGTAGATATTGAAAAGCATGGGGAAAAGAATAGAACCTTGTGGGACTCCACAGGTCAAAGGCCAGGGATCCGAGCATGTATCCCCCAGCTTCACCAACTGGGTACGACCCTCCAGAAAGGAATGGAGCCATGATTGATGAGATCGAAAGCCGCTGAGATGTCCAAGAGAACCAATAAGGTCACACTCCCCTTGTCAAGTTCTCTGAGGAGGTCATCCACCAAGGCAACTAAAGCCGTCTCGCAACCTGAAACCAGACTGTGATGGGTCCAGAAAATCGGTTTCATCCAGGAATCCCTGAAGCTGAGAAAAGCCTACAAAAGACACTGATGCATGAATATGCTAATATAAAAAATGAAATACACTAAGAACATTGTAATGTGTTCTAGCTGACATCCAGAGTGAACTTTTCATTATTGTCACCAAGACCACCTAAAATAAATCAGTGCTAAAACTTCCAAATAGATCAGGACATGGAATTTGTAGATGGGTATTATTACTCAATAGTGTCAGCCGAATCAAATATGTTATGCTAAGAATGACTCATTTGGAGCTCATTTGGAGAAGTGCTCATGGGGATGAATGGCATTCCTGCTACTAAAGTCCCCGCTGCTTCAGGCTCATCAACTGGCTCCGAAGGCTGTTTGCAGTGCTGAGTAGACAATCATTCCAGTCTGTTTTTAGGCTATTGCTTTATTCTTTCCTTTCTAATTATGGCTTAGATTGTTTCACTTCTAAAATTGTGTCCAATTGCTGTAGGCTAGCTTAAGGGCTTTGGGGGAAAGTATAGGTAGCATTGACTATTTTTTTGTTGAGTGAATTAATGACAATAGGAACCAAAGACTGGAGGTAATATCCAGAGTGCCTGAAACTGATGCTGTCTAAAGACAAGCCATTATCTTCTAATTTCACAATAATTGGTGGACAGATCCCATGAGCCCCAGCATAAGTGCAAAAGAAGACACATTGAGGTCAGGATTGGAGAGAGAATAAGAACATAATTACAATCATTCTTGAATCCTAAACCCACTTGAGATTCATATCTTAAGATACAGCAACATTTGAAACCAAGGCTATATAGCTAGTTTAATTTGAACATGAAGTTGCATTATTCTGATGTATGGAGAAACCAACTTAATATAGTCATCTGACTGATCTAGATTTCACTTGCACAACCCATGAAAATCTGTTCAAATCAAATCAAAACATTTATTTCGGTCATTGACCAGCACAGGAAATAGTGTCACATTTCCATACAAACCTGGCATGTTTGGTACATTAAAAATATAAATACAACTACTAAAAACACAATATGGGTGAGGGAGCAGAAGGGGAAACAGGGTAAAAACATACAATGCCCAGATCCATCACCAAATTGTAGGTTCAGGGAAGAAGATTACTGGTCACACAGTTGACTTTTGGAACTAGTCGTTCCCTGGCGGATTTTGTATGCTGCTGCACAGAACTTTGCGACATTGTAGGTTGTAGCTGAATTAGTATCCGCAAGTAGCAGGGAGGTATAAAATTGTCCTGAATGGCCTGGGTGCTTGTCTATCAGAGGTAAGATAAGCCTGGCACGGGTATCCCTGTAGAACGGAAGGAGCACATGTTCTATTGTTTCCATATGACCCGAGTCACAGGGGCAGAGTCTCTCTGGGAAAGGGATCTTCCGGTAGCGGCCCTCGAGTACAGCTGATCGGAGAGCGTGGCATCGGGCCAGGGTGAAAGCCCTCTAATGAATAGGAACCTCTAAGTATAATAGGAACCTCTAAGTAGAAAATCTGTTCTACAAACTGATAGCAAACTAATTCTCAGTTATTTTGGCCACAAAAGCCTTCAACAACAGATTGATAGCAAACTCATTCTCTGAGTGCTCACCAAAGCAACATCATCACAATTCAAAATCAGCTAGCTTAGAGAAAGTCTAAACATAAGCACACACACACACAAAGAAATTCAGAACCCTACAGTGAGTAAAATGGTTGGATGAAAAGAAAAATAGTGGAAATCAGTACAGAGAATTCTGGAATAGTCTCCCAACACATTCTTGTACAGAAGGTTCATAAAATTCATTTCAATGTATAGTCAGAAAGTTTTCAAATACTAGTAGTTCCAGATTAATCTGAAATATGACTTGTTTATAGCAATATGACAAATATTCAGTTTCAGAGTTCTGCTATGCGCCACTCATGCTGAACGACAACATTGTACAACCAAGTCACCAAACATGGAACCAAATGTACAATGAGATTTTTTTTTTGTCGTGTCAAGAGTGACTCCTGGTGTGAGAGAATTGGCCGTCTGCAAGGACATTGCCCAGGGGACGCCTGGATGATTTGATGTTTTTATCATTCTTGTGGGAGGCTTCTCTCATGTCCCCGCATGAGGAGCTGGAGCTGATAGAGGGAGTTCATCCGCCTCTCCCCGGATTTGAACCTGCGACCTGTCAGTCTTCAGTCCTGCCGGCACAGGGGTTTAACCCGCTGTGCCACCGGAGGCTCCATCCACCGGGGGCTCCATGCACATACAATGAGATGTGCATGCACATCTATGTGCAATGTTCTTCTAGTTACATATGAGCAATACTGTTTATACAGCCTTGAACTTAAAGTAGAATTCTACATTATTTATTTATCTATTTATTTGTAATATTTGTATATTACCCTTCTCAACCCCTAAGGGGGCTTAGAGCAGTTCACAATGTTAGCAATCATTAAATGCCATCGATAACAACAATATAAAACATTAAAATTGATCCTCCCCTAATAAAACATTAAACATTATTAAACACATCACATAAAATAAAATAACATCACGTACCACACAGAGACATAGCCATTAGATAAAAAGATTCAACAGGATTCCAATTTAGGTATTGATTTGCTAAGTAATGCCATGTGCCTTCTCCATTTCAGGATTATCTCTAAAAGAGACAAACTGGAGAAGGATTTTAAGATTTTAAGGTTTTTTTCCTATTTTTTCATTTCTCTTATAGAAATGCTTTCAATTTATTAATTAATTTTAATGAATGAATGAACACAAGTCGTGGGGGGCGGGGGGGGGGCGGGGGCGGCAAGAGACAGCTATCTAATATACAGGGCTCCCTCCATGAGAATTCTCATTTATTAACCTTGTGCTTTTACTCTTTAGGATTAGAAATGTGTATATCTCTTGCTTATAATTGGGCTTTGATTCTGCACACCCAGCTGCATTTTCTTCTAGAAATGTTATTCTTCATTATTTTCATACTTAAAGAAAGTAACAAGTCTCCAAAAACTATTTGCAGCTCAAAACTTCTGCGCAAATTTTTCTGGTTTTTTTTTTCCATAGAAAACAATTTGGGAGGACTTATTTTGCGCAAGTTTCATACATATTTTATGTAGGAAACAGAATTTTCTTCATGTCTTTCCCTGTGCAGAAGCACCACGTGTGAATTCTATGCAGGATAAGAAGCAAAGGATTTCCCTAATCAGAATTTTTTGAAACTTCAGTTGAATTTCCATGCCTTAGTCCCCTCTAGACTGGATTACTGCAATGCACTGTTCGTGGGGCTGCCCTTGAAAACAGCCCGGAAATTTCAGATGATCCAATGGGCGGCAGCCAGGTTGTTAACTGGGGCTCCTTACAGGGAGAGGTCATCCCTCCTGTTCAAGGAGCTCCACTGGCTCTACTGGATACAATTCAAGGTGCAGTTTCTTACCTACAAAGCCCTGAACGGTTTGGGACCCGCCTACCTGCGTGATCACATCTCTGTATATGAACCCACATGATCCCTTTGATCATCCAGAGAGGCCCTGCTGTCGATCCCACCAGCATCGCAGGCGCGATTGTTGGGGACGAGAGAGAGGGCCTTTTTGGTGGTGGCCCCTTGAATCTGGAACTCACTCCCTAAAGACATCAGACAGGCTCCAACTTTGGCAGTCTTCAGGAGGAATTTGAAGACGTGGCTGTTCCAGTGTGCCTTCCCAGAATAATGACCCCATAGCACTTTGTCCTCCAAAGCACTTTACATTTCTTTATGTCTGCTCGTATGCCCTTCCACAAACACCAGTATCACCTTCTGTTCATGTCCCAGCATTATTTCTATTTTAACTCTACATTTGGCCTTCCAACTGTTTTTAATTATGTGTTGTTTTATTGATAATGTTGTGTATCTTATTGTCTATATGTTTTTAATTGCTTGTACTGTTGTTATTATTGCTTGTATTGTTGTGTTTGGGCTCAGCCTCATGTAAGCCGCACCGAGTCCCTTGAGGAGATGGTAGCGGGGTACAAATAAAGTGTTATTATTGTTATTATATTATTTTCTTCCCATCAATTGCCAGAATCCCACTGGGCAGTTGCAAATATGCAATGAAGCTATGGAACTATGGTGAAATTTGGTCACTCTCCCCTCCCAAACTTAATAAGAAGCAGCCATTACAATTGATTAGGCCAATTCTTCTATCACTTGGGAAACAGATGTCTAATGTTCCCATAAGGAATCTCATTAATGACAGGCAGAAGCACATTATCTCACTCTGGATATTGCTCCAATGAGGCATGTGAAGATATCGTTCAGCTTCTTCTTGAGCCAAAGGGGTATCTATCTCCATCAAATACAGCTAATACTTCCTGGTAAGTGGGGATTGATGGACCTCCCCAGGTCTTACAACATGTTACATAGATTAGGGGCTTTGTGGGGATCATGAATTGTTGTTGCATGCCACGAAGTCACTTCTAACTTATGGAAACTTAAAAGCAAGCATATCCTCAGATTTTCTGGACTGCCCCAGGGTCAATCAGTGGGTTTCCATGGCTGAGAGGCAATTGAAGCCTAGTTTCCAGAGTCCTACAACTTCATCAGATGGGCCACTTGGCCTGTGATAAGCAGCTTGTTCTCATAATTCAGGAAGGAGCCCATTACATGATGCACATGTACTTCTGGCTGGGCTCCATCCAGAAAGGAGAGAACAAACGGCATATACCATCTCTATAGCAACATGAGAGCCTTCCCATATTGCCATATCAGCAATTGGGGAAGCTGGGTGGCAATGCTTTCCCCGATGGTATGGGGGTCACAGTAAGTAACCTCATCACAAAGGCCCATGGATTTGCCACAGAGGGTGGCGTGGACAACTTGTAGCTCCAAAGCACAATGGAACAATTTTAAATAATTTTTATAGCTCTTGTACAGAAAGCCTTTTGCAAAAACTGTGCATCAAGAAAAAAAGCTATGTTAAAATAATTGCTGGTATCTGTGAAGTAGTTAATTGCTGGAGCTACATGGAGCTACAAGTTGTCCACGCCCCCCTCCGTGGCAAATACATGGGCCTTTGTGATGAGGTCTCTAGTCCAGTGCCCAAACCACTATGTAGGGATCATGAATATCACACAATTCTGAAGTATAGTTCCAGGCTATATATTTATAATTCTTCAACAGGATCCCACTCCTTGTTTCTGGTTTTCATGCATTTTCTCAACACATGCATTCACTTGACCAATATACCAAAATGTATTCAATTTTCCCTCATTAATTAGAATGGGGTTTCTGCATCTTTTGGATAGCGTACACTGTAGTAATTCACATTTTATAATATTCACATTTTATGCATGCTTTATTTTTATTTTTTGGAGACACCTTGTAAGTTTTGAAAATGTGTGAATGTTTGACGCAAGGTGCACATTCTTTACAACAAGTCTTGGGAGGTGCAAAAATTCTTCCTTTGTTGACACTATCGAGTCCAGCAAAATTCCTTTCAATTTTACTCTAGATGGTGTGACTCCCACTTGTGACCTTGTGCATGCTGGGATAAACATTACAACATTCATTATTTGTTTCCACAGAAATAAATGCAAAAGAGAACAATGGAGGTGGATTGGAACAAATGACTGATTTTCAGCAGGTGCCCAAAACACTGGAAGTCAGAGCTGTTTCGGCAGGGAGGGGGGGGGGGGGGGCTCCTTCTAATCCTATTGGCAGAAAATCATTATTTTTTCTGTTGGTGTCAGATAGTAGTATAAATCTTGGCTTATCTCATTCTAACATGCAAAAACAAAGAATTCCAAACACCCCTTCCCAACAGGGAGAGATGAAGAGAACCTTTCCATATTTTACAACATTTCTAGCATTGTGGGACTTTTTCTGACATTTCATTTGCACAAAAAATGAGGAATTGTACAGACAAAACAGAAAGGTTATGCAAGTAATAATATTATATACGAAAATGCTTTCTGTATAAGTGAAATTTTGAAATAAAACATATTTATACCATCTTGCTAATGGATAGAAATGTTTTTATGGAATGCAAGTGTTTCTATCCAAAAAAGTTGTAAAAGGTAAAAACATATTGAAAAATGCGTAAAAACTAATAATTTTACTCGATAAATTTATGGGTTCTCTTCACATATTGATATTTTATTCTTTGAAGATGAGAAAAGGTTCAAGCATTCTTTGCTTGCTATAGTAAAAGCTCCCTTTTTGTCTGTTTACTCCAAAGCATTATGTAATCTGTGTTATTTCTATCCATGTTATTTCTATCATTTCACTGTACTTACTTAGGCGATCCCTCGTTTTCCAAGGATTCTTGTGGGTCCGTATGTGGCTGTGGAGCCCTATTCTTGCTCCGCATCTTCTTCTGCAGTGAGGGCATTGGTTTCCAGGTGGAAGGTGGTCTCGGTCGGGGTTGGCTTGATGCACCTTCCTTTTGGCACGCTTCTCCCTTTCGCCCTCCATTCGTGCCTCCTCAAATTCTGCAGCACTGCTGGTCACAGCTGACCTCCAGCTGGAGCGGTCAAGGGCCAGGGCTTCCCAGTTCTCAGTGTCTATGCCAGAGTTTTTAAGGTTGGCTTTGAGCCCATCTCTTTTCCTGTCCATCAACATTCCGTTTTCCGTTCTTGAGTTCGGAGTAGAGCAACTGCTTTGGGAGACGGTGGTCAGGCATCCGGACAACATGGCCAGTCCAGTGGAGTTGGTGGCGGAGGACCATTGCTTCAATGCTGGTGGTGTTTGCTTCTTCCAGCACGCTGACGTTTGTCCGTCTGTCTTCCCAAGAGATATGCAGGATTTTCCGGAGGCAGTGCTGATGGAATCGTTCCAGGAGTTGCATGTGATGTCTATAGACAGTCCACGTTTTGCAGGCATAGAGCAGACATAGAGCAGGGTTGTAGATCAGAAGAAGATCTACAAGCCACTCTAAACACCTTTGCAGAAGCATACGAGAAGCTCGGTCTGTCATTGAACATTGGAAAAACCAAGGTTCTGTTCCAGCAGACACCAGCCAACCCCTCTCCAATGCCATTGATACAGCTTAATGGTGTAACATTAGAAAATGTTGATCATTTCCGCTACCTTGGCAGCCACCTCTCCACCAAAGTCAAAATCGACACCGAAATACAACACCGCCTGAGTTCTGCGAGCGCAGCATTTTTCCGAATGAAGCAGAGAGCGTTTGAGGACCGGGACATCCGTAGGGATACCAAGGTGCTTGTCTATAAAGCTATTGTCCTCCCAACCCTGCTCTATGCATTTCGCTGTGCAGAGATATCTGGTCAATCCCTTTCCAAAGGGAATGTGCAAAATTAATTGCTTCCTTTGTTATTTGTAACATGTGCATCAAATTGTATGCATTGATTCATAACTTTTCACCAATGGCTATAGTATATTAAAGTAGTGTGTTGCATTCATTTGAAAGGCACACATGTTTCTATGTGTACTTTTCACAGTTGTACACTTTTGGAAGCGTAAGCTCAGTCACATTCTTAAGTACAAATTACGCCTCAGCAACAGAAGGTTTTGGGGATGTGGATCAAGAAAAACCTGGAACTGAATGTCTCACATGTCCTTAAATAGATAAGAATTTCTTAGAATCTCATCAATCAAAATCTGGAGAACTTGCATTTCATTATCACTACCCAGTGAAGACATCAAATCTTTACTTAGGCCTCCTAAGGTGAAGAAGGCTTTGAGAGACAGAGCAATATATCAGCATTGCAAATGTGCCTTTATGACAACTCCCAACTCTGCTGTATTAAAAAAAAGCAACAGTATGTTTAAAATACAGCAAGTGTTCTGCTCTTTGTAAATAATTTAGTTTCATCATTACACAGTAATTCAAAAAGATTAAGAGTTTAAAATGAGACCATTACTCCTTGTAACAAAACAATAGAGTTCGGTAAATACTATTTACTTAAGGCTTTTTAATTATTGAATATTGAAACACATCAGCAAACAACAGCAGGTTTTTAATTTGCCCAACACACACACACTGATCATGATAATGCTCTCACAGTGTGAAACGCAGCAGTTATCAAACCAATTGTCATAGACTACCTTTTAGAATATTGACAGCGTACCCCTCCTGGGTAGACTTTGTAGAAGAGCATCAGCTATTCTTTCACAGCCAGGAAGAATATATTTAGTTTCTGCTATGATAGTGTTAATATGAACATTTTCTTTTAGGTAAATTGATTGTTTCATCTCTTTTCTGTGGGCAGTGATGTATGTTAAAGACAGTGGTGGGTCAAAGCATTCAACTCAAATGAATTTAGCAAACATCAGATATGGTCAAGGGAGGCAAGATGTTATAGATGGCAAGAATGCATGTTGATAACCCCTTCAGTGAAATTCCAAATCTGAAATCCTTCAAAACCAAAAATTGTCTACATTGATGGTTGAGAAAGTGACACCTCTGTTTTCTGAGGGTTCAATATATAGAACGGTTGTTTCATGCACAAAATTAGTGTCACCTTCAGCATATGTGAATAAGGTCTGTATGAAACATAAATGAGTTTCATGTTCAGATTTGGATCCAATCTTCAAGAGATCTTGTTATCTTTTGTTGTTTTTATTCATTCAGTCACTTCTGACTCTTCGTGACCTCATGGATCAACCCACGCTAGAGCTCCCTGTCAGCCGTCACCACCCCCAGCTGCTTCAGAGTCAAGCAAGTCACTTCAAGGAGATCATCCATCCATCATGCCCTTGATTGACCCCTCTTCCTTTTACATTTCATTTTCCAAAGCATCCAATGAGCAGTCGGGCTTTATTTCCTGGAATATAGACTGGTTGGATCTTCTTGCGGTCCAAGGCGCTCTCAGAATTTTCCTCCAGCACCAGAGTTCAAAAACATCTATCTTCCATTGCTCAGCCTTCCTTGTGGTCCAGCTCTCACATCCATAAGTTACTATGGGGAATACCATTGCTTTAACTATGCGGATCTTTGTTGCTGGTGTGATGTCTCTCCTCTTCACTATTTTATCGAGATTGGTCATTGCTCTCCTTCCAATAAGTAAACGTCTTCTGATTTCCTGGCTGCAGTCTGCGTCTGCAGTAATCTTTGCACCTAGAAATACAAAGTCTTTCTTTGTACACTGCCTCCATGTTTTCTTATTATCTATATATATTCAAATATAAGTATTCCAAAATCCAAAGAAATTACATTCTAAAATCCCAAATACTTCTTGTCCCAAGCATTTAGGGACAAGAAGCCATCCAGAGGAGGATGACTAAAATGATCAAGGGTTTGGAGAACAAGCCCTATGAGGAGCGGCTTAAGAAGCTGGGCATGTTTAGCCTGAAGAAGAGAAGGATGAGAAGAGATATGATAGCCATGTATAAATATGTGAGAGGAAGCCACAGGGAGGAGGGAGCAAGCTTGCTTACTGCTTCCATGGAGAATAGGACAAAGAACAATGGCTTCAAACTACAAGAAAGGAGATTCCATCTGAACATGAGGAAGAACTTCCAGACTGTGAAAGCCGTTCAGCAGTGGAACTCTCTGCCCTGGAGTGTGGTGGAGGCTCCTTCTTTGGAAGCTTTTAAACAGAGGCTGGATGGCCATCTGTCAGGGGTGATTTGAATGCAATATTCCTGCTTCTTGGCAGGGGGTTGGACTGGATGGCCCATGAGGTCTCTTCCAACTCTTTGATTCTATGATTCTATGAAGGAAGGAAGGAAAGAAAGAAGGAAGGAGAGAAAGAAAGAAAAAAAGGAAGGAAGGAAGGAAGGAAGGAAGGAGGGAGGGAGGGTGGGAGGGAAGGAAGGAAGGAAGGAAGGAAGGAGGGAGGGAGGGAGGGAGGGAGGAAGGAAGGAAGGAAGGAAGGAAGGAAGGAAGGAAGGAAGGAAGGAAAGAAAGAAAGAAAGAAAAAGGGAAGGGAGGGAGGGGGGGGGAGGGAAGGAAGGAAGGAAGGAAGGAAGGAAGGAAGGAAAGAAAGGAGAGAAAGAAAGAAGGAGAAAAAGAGGGAGGGAAGGTTGGCCAAAGCAACGCGTGGTGGGTACAGCTAGTTTGTCTATAGATCCATTTCACCCCTTTCTGTTTCAGTTCATTTAGAAAAGTTATATTAATCCATCTGGAGAGGATAAAATATCCCTCAGCCTCCTGTACTAAACTAATGCACTAGTGCAGAAATGAAAGCTGCTGATTTTCCTACATGGAATTCTGCACAATTTTTAACATCAACTTTGTGGCTGATGAGCTTGGATGAAGCCTGCCTGCCTACTGATTAGATTCTGCAGGTCCAGCTCAGATACTTGAAAGCTCTCCACACAAAACATCCCAGTCACATAGAGAAAGAAATACACAAATCAATACCAATGGGTTGATGCTTTCTCAGCAGCCAGGTGTTTATTGTTCAGTTGAGGCTGCTACTCTTATGATTCTTTTGCAACAAAGGAATTAATGGATTTTCCCCAAGTTCTAGCTGGTTTCATCATGTAACTGACTGCCCATGGAGTGAGTGACTGCTAATAAAAATAGTACAGTCTGCATCCATTGATTGGCGTCACTTAACGTTGATCATTTTTTAAAATTCTTATTACATAGAAAGTAAGGGAATAAATGCAATGGATGGATGAATGAGTGAATTTCAATTGGTTGAGAACTATTGGATTGGGACAGAATACAGATTATGTAATTTCACTAATGACTGTAATAGCTCTTAATATTGTACATCTTCCGAGATGTAAGAACGCTTATTTTATTGCAGGGAAACTAATGAGGCCTGCCAGGACCAAAATAACTAAGCATAAAATAGAAAGTTTGTGAAGACAGTCTGTGAAATGTGTAGCCTGTATATTATCGAGCAGGTCTTAATGTCTGCCCTGAAAACTATTGCAACATTAATGTCTCAGTACTATTTTTTGATATGATTTTAACTGACTATATGTTTATTTCTACTATAATGTCTTTTGTAGGTTTAAATTGCAGTTTTTTAATGATGTGAGCTGCTTTGGGGTTCGATCAAGAGAGAAAAACAGGATATAAATAAATATGACAAAACAACAATAGTGTGGTGGGCTGGAGGTACCATGAGGCTTTCTTTTTTAAAGTAGAAAAAGGTTTCCCTTACACCAGTGTTTCTCAAGCTTTCTAATGCCACGACCCCTTAATACAGTTCTTCATGTTGTGGTGACCCCCAGTCATAAAATTATTTCTGTTGCTACTTCATAACTGTGATTTTGCTACTGTTAGGAATCATAACGCAAATATCTGACATGCAGGATCTATTTTCATTCACTGGACCGGATTTGGCACAAATACCCAATATGTCCAAATTTGAATACTGGTGGGGTTGGGGGAGGGGTGATTTTGTCATTTGGTAGTTGTAGTTTATTTATTATTTATTTCGGGTACTTCTACCCCGCCCTTCTCAACCCCCTAAGGGATTTATAGTTCACCTACAATCAAAGAGGATTCTGAACTCCACCAACAATGGAACTGAACCAAACTTGGCATGCAAAACTCCCACGACCAACAGAAAACATTGGAAGGGTTTTGTGGGCATTGACCTTCAGTTCTGGAGTTGTAGTTCACCTACACGCAGAGAGCACTACGGTCTCAAACAAAGATAGATATGGATCAAACTTGGCACGAATTCTCAATATGCCCCAATGTGAACATTGGCGGAGTTTGGGAAAAATTGACCTTGACATTTGGGAGTTGTAGTTGCTGTGGTTTATAGTTTCTCCCCTATGAACCATCAAGATTATTAAGATCGTCTGGAGAGGCCCTGCTCTTGATCCCACTGGCCTCGCAAGCACGTCTGGTGGGGACGAGGGACAGGGCCTTCTCGGTGGTGGCCCCTCGACTCTGGAACTCTCTCCCACTGGAGATCAGAACCGCCCCGTCTATCCTGACATTTACGAAACAGGTGAAGACTTGGTTATGGAGACAGGATTCGACAAATGAGCCAACACCCTGAGATATGGATGGAGGATGATGAACAACGATTTTAGTGTGACGACTGAACATTATAGTTATTGATTGTAATTGCTGTTGTAATGTTTTACTCTAACATGTATTATGATGTTTTATTGATTGTATGTGATATTATGGTTGGAAATCGGTCTGAGTCCCTCAAGAGAGGTGAGAAGGCCGGTATACAAAACTTTTAAATAAATAAATAAATAAATAAATAAATAGTTCACATACAATCAAAGAGCATTCTGAACCTTACCAATGATGGAATTGAACCAAACTTGGCACGCAGAACTCCCCTGAGCAACAGAAAACATTGGGAGGGTTTTGTGGGCATTGACCTTGAGTTCTGGAGTTGTAGTTCACTTACATGCAGAGAGCACTACGGTTTCAAACAAAGATAGATGTGGACCAAACTTGGCACGAATATTCAATATGCCCAAACACCAGAGAAGTTTGGAGAAAATAAACCTCGACATTTGGGAGTTGTAGTTGCTGGGATTTATAGTTCACTTACAATCAAAGAGCATTCTGAACCCCACCAACAATAGAATTGGGCCAAACTTCCCTCACATAACCTGCCTGCCTTGGAGGGACTTGCTAGCGCAAGCCTCCCTCGAGCCTTACTTGCTCTCCCTCACCTGCGCACAACACTGCCATGTGCCAAGCACGACTGCTATTGCCTCCCTGCTTGGAGTATCAGAAACAGCCTTTTATTTGGCTGAGAGGCTGGCAAATCACAGCAGAGGAGGGCTTTTGGTGGGAGGATTCACCATCTGTTTCTAGAAATGAAGAGAAGGACAGGCAGAGAGATCTTCAGCCTTTTCTGCAAAGGGGCCCCTAAGACCATCAGAAATATTTGTTTTCTGATGGTCTTTGGTGAACCCTCTGAAACCCCCTCATGACACCCCTAGGGGTCCCAACCCCCAGGTTGATAAACACTGCTGTACACCATCTCCTCTAACAAAACAAAAGTGGGGGAAATTGCTTTGAAATTGTTTCGGCAATTTCCCTCCCCACTACCTCCAGCAAGATTTT
The DNA here is from genome assembly GCF_037176765.1 of Anolis sagrei. Classification (NCBI taxonomy): domain Eukaryota; kingdom Metazoa; phylum Chordata; class Lepidosauria; order Squamata; family Anolidae; genus Anolis; species Anolis sagrei. The sequence continues at coordinate 77,583,584 of NC_090025.1, read as the reverse complement.
ATTTTGATTATAAGATGGCAAATCATTTCATAATTGTCTTTTACAGTATATTAACTTTTTAACTGCATCACCTGTCATGCAGATCCATCTTCATCACCTCCTGGCTTGGCTTGTTAACTGGCAGACCTTCTGCCAAGACTCTGAGCTTATTTTGTTTGTGACATTATGCATGACATCGGAATATTGTGTTTGCATTCATTCCTAGTTATCTCCGAGCCAATGCCAACAGTAAGTAAACATCTGCAAGTAGGTGGCAATCAGCCCAAGTATTTTTGATGTTTATTTTCTGAACTCGTATAGCCTAAGGGAAAAGAAATATTTTGTGTAGCTGGCATGCCTGCCTTCAGAACCAGAATGAGAAACACAAAACAACAAAAGTCCATTTGATCCACTCAGAGATTTTATGTCACTTGCGGCGAGAGTCCAATTTACAGCACTAGGATAGTTGTGAACCCATTTTTCACAATGTTCATATCAGTCATGCCTCAGCTCTCCTTAACCAAACTTAAGCATCTTGACTCTTTTTCATGTGAGGGGTGCATTTCTCCCTTCCCTTTCCTGGCTGTCTAATATTCTTTACTTGAAAGAAGTACCCCATAACAACATGAAATACTACTGCTTTTTAAATTGGGCACTGGCTGTTTACAATCAGAAAAAAATCCCTCTTACATGGGTGGTTTGTTCATGTCAATAATCACTGTAGCTGTAAAACACCAACACACATTCACTATATTCGTTTCTCTGCCCAGCCTTTATCTTTGCTTCAACAGTATTTCAAGCATAGTAGAATTCTTCCAAGTAGTGAGAAGCCACCATTTATTTTGCAAGAGAAAGTAAAGGTTTTGTAAAGCGAAGAGCTGGGCAACCCTAGGTTGAGCCAGCAATTACAGCTATGGAACACTATGTGAGGATAAACAGGGGATAAATATAAAAATTGTAACCTTATCTGTAAAACAGTCATGATGGTATCAGTTAGAAATAGAGCTAAGATCAGGTAGAAATAGAGATGAGGTGACATAGGGGTGGATTCAATCTTGAGAAGATCAGTTAGAGAGAACCAGTGAAAAAAGGGAAAGTGAGATGATCTGAACAGGGTTTTTGAGAGCTGAGTATGGAAGAAATTTAGGGAGAAGTAGGCATTACGAGGTATTTTCTTCAATACTGGGTTGTTACAGTCTATGGAAGCATGAAAGGTTTATTTTATTTCTTACTAGCATGGGGACTTGATGGTGCCCAGGTTATTTGAGGAGGACATTGTTTGTCTGTGCTTCAAGTTTAGACTAGCTACAATGTTGGCTGGTTTCAGTGGGTGCAGGTGAACTACAATTCCCATTATCCATGGTCCATCCTCCTCCAAACCGCACCAGGATGTAGAGTGGGTCATGAGGTCTCTGTGTGCCAAGTTTGGTCATGATCAGCCATTGGTGTGTCGCAGTGGTCACAGGAAGTGAGTGAAGGTACTCCAAGTCCCATAGTCCATGGTCTGTCATCTCACAAACTGCACCAGGATGTAGAGTGGGTCATGGGAGCTCTGTGTGATAAGTTTGGTCCTGATCAGTCATTGGTGGGGGTCGCAGTGTGTTGTATATCAGCTTGTTCAGCCTGTGAGTGTGTCTGAGGATCAGGTTGCTTTGGATGATGGAATGAGAATGATGTTCATGTTCAAGCTGATTTCACTGATGGGAACGGGGATGCTGTTCCATGTAGATGTCCCCGAAGGGAATGGAGACAGTGATCTGTTTCCTGGGCCTGGTTCTGGAGATGAGGGGCCTGAATGAAGTTTAGATGATGGATCTCAGAGGCCTGTATTGTTGCAAGAGGATTCTCAAGGTTTCGAGCTTGAGAAAGGCTCTGCACCACAGATTCCTGGTCAGTTTCTCCAGGTGGAGATTTTAACAGAAGGAGTTCTTTCAGTCAGCAAAGACAAATAGGTCAACAATTATGGCACTCAGTGAGATTACAGCAGAAGTTAGAAGTCAAACCAGAATTAAGGAAAAATCCTTTCCTAGCTGTTTGGGAATTAGGGCAGGATTTATATGTGCCAAGTACATAATCTAGCTTCAGATGAAGCAACATTGGATTCGCGTTAATTCCTTCATGCCAAGTTCTTGGACTTTTGCCTTTGTTTGATTCATGGATTCAAGTGCCTGTGCTGTTATTTGCCTATGAAATCAAATATCTAGTTTCATGGAATTCTTTGAACTATTTCTCTTTGGACTATTAGTTCCTGTTTCTTTTTAACCAATTGGATTTACCTTTTACTGTGGATTTTTTTAATCGCTTTGGCTTTTATTATCCTCAAGAAGCTGCTTGCTATTTAACCCATCTGTGTGGTGTTTAAAGTCAGAAGTGATCCTGCTCCGGAGTACAACAACGTGGTCTCAGGAAGTGAGTGAAGGTTCTGCAAGTTACATAATCCATGGTCCATCCTCCTCCAGGATGTAGAGTTGGTCATGGGGGCTCTGTGTGCCATGTTTAGTCTTGATCAGTCATTGGTAAGGGTCGCAGTGGTCTCAGAAAGTAAGTGCAAGTCTCATCATCCATGGCCCATTCTCCTCCAAACCACACCAGGACATACAGTGGGTCATGGGGGCTCTGTCTGCCAAATTTGGTCCAGGTGCGTCGTTCATGGAGGACTCAGTGATCATTTGAAGTCAGATCCAAAGCAGGTGAAAGTACTGCAAATCTTATCATCCATGGCCAATTCTCCACCTAACCTCACCAGGATATAAACTGGGTCATTGGGGGGGGGGGGGTGGTCTGTACTCCAAGTTTGGTCTAGGCTCATCATTAATGGAGGTCACAGTGATCTCTGGAAGTGAGTGAAGGTATGGCAAATGTCATGATCTGTGGTCCAGCCTCCCTCAAACCACACCAGGATGTAAAGTGGGTCATGGGGGTTCTGTGTGCCAAATTTGGTCCAGCTTTCATTTTTTCACAGTGTTCTCAATGGTAAGGGTGCTATAAAATTCTATATTTTCAGAACAACCTTTATGCATTCTTTTGTGAGACTATTGCAAATTTTATCCTTGAGATTAGTAACTTTTACGTAGCTTTTTTATCTGTGACTTCCTCTTGTTGTATATACTTGTGTTGTCATTTTGTTGTTGTATGCCAATCAAGGCTGGCACTTGGAGTGATCTGAGGTTGAAGAAGGAGGAGGAGATGATGGAATATCTCAGATCTCAAATATATGGGAGTCTAGTAGAGATTAGGAAATGGGAGTGGATGAATCAAAAATTATGATTTATATAAGGAAAAGGTTAAACAAAGATTTGGTTTAATGCCAGACCAGCATATAAAGGAGCTGCAAGCTTTGAGAAGTAGACCTGAGCAGACATACAATCGCTTAGTTCACAGGCAGAATAAATCCCCAAAGGACGGGTTGGATAGTTCTAAGGCTGAGACAGAACAGGATGTAATACATTTAGTATATTTGGAGCTATTTTATAACATATTGCCTCGTGACTGTAAATGGCTTGTCCACGATAAAAAGCCAAAAAACTGTAGGTGAAGCAGCTGAAATTATGGATCACCTGATACTTATAAAGGGCGAAATGAGTAAGAAAGCCCTAAGCTCCAAGGCAAGGCTCGCTTCTATGAAAATAAGAGTTACAGAGATTGGCAGTCCTCAGATAAAGGGAAAGTTTGCAAACCTTGGCAGCTCACTAATAACAAAGGGCATGAGAGAAATGAAGTCTCCAAGGCGAGCTTAAACCTCAAGGTAACAATGGGAAGAGATAAAACATGTTTTAAGTGTGGGATTGTTGGCTTCTTACAGTATATGTGTCCAGGTCCAAATAAGAGAAATATATCCCAGAATCCTAAAGCAGCTTACATGTAAGAGAGATTCAAGTTGAGGAGTTAAAACAGGTCAGAAAGGACTGAGCATAACAACTAGGCCAGTTATCATGGAGACAGATGTCTACAATAAAGAAGCTAAGACAGTGGCAGAGGAGCATATAAAGGGTTGCCTGTTGATAACTTTAGAACCAATCCCTCTTTCTCTATATATAAAAGTCTAAGTATGTATGCGTGTCTGTTTGCACTAGAAAGGCTATTGCTAGGTGAAGTGGCCCTCTGTGAAAGAAAGGTGGCATGTTTCTGAGGGGAAAGAGAGGAAAGAAGAGAAGCGCCACGTTGCTATGGAGACATTGGACCTCATCCCACGAGGGTGATGGGGGGACATTGGGTAGGGGAGGACGGGATAGGGGAAAATCTTCTTCTTACTGTAGCATTTCATTATGTTGCATTTATAATGGAAATGGATAATATATTCACTAGCCATGGTTAGGTCCAGTCGGAATAGTTGTTATTTGGAATAAAGTCGGAAAAATGACCTTTTTGAAACAATTTTGAACTTTTTTTAGGAAACCGGAAGTCCCCTTGCCCTTCCAAAGCTAGTCTCACCATTTTTTTCCAACTCAGGAAGTAAGTCGGAAATGATTCAGCTTTCCCACCGCTTCTGGTCCCTGGCCTTGGCTCAAGCCAAAGAAGTCAGTTTTAAACCAGAGAAGAGTGAATTTCCTCCCATTTGCTTTTCCCCACTTCTGGCTCAAGCCAGAGAAGCCAGTTAAAAACCAGAGAAGGGTGAATTTCCTCCCGTTTGCTTTTCCTCACTTCTGGCTCAAGCCAGAGAAGCTACTTATAAACCAGAGAAGAGTGAATTTCCTCCCATTTACTTTCCGCCACTTCTTGCTCAAGCCAGAGAAGCTAGTTCTAAACCAGAGAAGGGTGAATTTCCTCCCATTTGCTTTTCCCTGCTTCTGGCTCAAGCCAGAGAAGCCAGTTTTAAACCAGAGAAGGGTGAATCTCCTCCTATTTGCTTTTCCCTGCTTCTGGCTCAAGCCAGAGAAGCCAGTTTTAAACCAGAGAAGGGTGAATTTCCTCCCATTTGCTTTTCCCGCTTCTATCTCAAGCCAGAGAAGCCAGTTTTAAACCAGAGAAGGGTGAATTTCCTCCCATTTGTTTTACCTGCTTCTGGCTGAAACCAGAGAAACCAGTTAGAAACCAGAGAAAGGTGAATTTCCTCCCGTTTGCTTTTCCTTGCTTCTGGCTCAAGCCAGAGAAGCTACTTATAAACCAGAGAAGGGTGAATTTTCTCCCATTTGCTTTGCCCTGCTTCTGGCTCAAGTCAGAGAAGCCAGTTTTAAAACAGATAAGGGTGAATTTCCTCCCATTTGCTTTCCCCCCGCTTCTGGCTCAAGCCAGAGAAGCCAGTTTTAAACCAGAGAAGGGTGAATTTCCTCCCGTTTGCTTTTCCATGCTTCTGGCTCAAGTCAGAGAACCCAGTTTTAAATCGGAGAAGGAAGGAATTTCCTCCCATTTGCTTTGCCGCTTCTGGCTCAAGCCAGAGAAGCCAGTTTTAAACCGGAGAAGGAAAGAATTTCCTCCACTTGCATTCCCCCTCTCCTCGACTAAAACAACTACTTTAAAAGTAAAGACCACCCAGTGAAACAGGAAATAACACTTTCAAACCATTAACAAAAGATGAGGAAGTCTCGGAAGTTTCAAAAAGTTTTAAACCTTTTTTTTCTGTTAAAATCGGAATTGACTTTAGAATCGAACCACCAGCTCCCCCTATATCCGAAACGAGTTTTGAACCAATTTTTTTGGATCAAACAAGCCTAATATTAACTCCTATCACACCCAATGTACTTTTGTCCATTTCTATAGTAATGAAATGCATTCTGAGCTATCACATGGGTGGGTGTTGTCCCCACCCTTACCGCTATCTTTATTTTAATTCAAAAAGGGGAAACCTCAAAATAGCGTGAGTTCAAAATCTAGGTCTAAAAAAGGGGGTGAGGATAGCAACAGCTAAGCAGTGATACTCATATATCTACATTGTGTAATTCTTGATGAATAAATGTGGTTTTTTTATTTAAAAAATTACCTTATAAGAATCATGCAAGAGGATTACTGGTGAGAAAAAGAAGATAGATGCTCATATGGAGACCGCCCATGAGAACGTCTACTCTTCAACATCATTAAAGCGATCTAACGTGGGCAACTATGACAGATCCTATCACATGTCAATTTAACTGCTTTCAGACATTTCCACACAAATCTGGGGTTCTTAATATGATTACTCCCCAACCCAATAATCCTCCATTTTTACCCACTTTTGAAACAGTTTACAAAGTCCCACAGGTGATCGGCAGAAGTAGTTTTGCATCATATGATGGGTTCCATGGAACTCTGTCTGTAAATTATTTTAAAAAATTGTAAAAATAGAGGTAGAACAAAAAGTATGTCGAAATTGGGGGGTGGGGGGGAGGCGTTGTCATGTCAAGCAGTTTGGTGGTTGTAGTTAGGCCGGGGGGGGGGGAGAGTTAAGGATTCTAACCCCATCCTCCCCCCACCCCAAAAAACCTGGTTTACTCAAGAATTTTAACTGATTAACCAAGTTATGAGTAAACCAGGTTTCTTTTTTAACCTGACACATTTCAGGGCAGAGTTGAACTTTAACCCCCCCCCCCCCCCCGGCTACGGCCCTGCTGTGGAATGCTCGGAAGGAATTAACCCCTCTCCTGTTTGTAACAGGTCAGCTTGATCTTCCCTTCCATGTAAGGATTCCCATTATATGGACCTTGATGTCCATTCCTGATTCCTGAGATCTTGTTTTGCACTTCAATGAACCTTGAATGTGACTGTGTGCTCATTAATCTGAAACCCTGTGTTGGAATGTGGACTGATTTCTTGGTGTGACTCCTGGATTGGAAAGACAGTTTGATCTTCTGGATAATGGACATTGGTTTGCCTGAATTATTTAATATTATTTTGGGAACTTTGCTTGTGTCATTGGATTTGGGACTTTGTTTTATAACTTTGTTGTTGTTGTTCATTCGTTCAGTCATCTCCGACTCTTCGTGACCTCATGGACCAGCCCACGCCAGAGCTCCCTGTCGGCCGTCACCACCCCCAGCTCCTTCAAGGTCAGTCCAGTCACTTCAAGGATGCCATCCATCCATCTTGCCCTTGGTCGGCCCCTCTTCCTTTTGCCTTCCACTTTCCCCAGCATAATTGTCTTCTCTAGGCTTCGCTGTCTCCTCATGATGTGGCCAAAGTACTTCAACTTTGTCTCTAGTATCCTTCCCTCCAATGAGCAGTCGGACTTTATTTCCTGGAGGATGGACTGGTTGGATCTTCTCGCAGTCCAAGGCACTCTCAGAACTTTCCTCCAAAACCACAGTTCAAAAGCACCTATCTTTCTTCGCTCAGCCTTCCCTAAGGTCCAGCTCTCACATCCGTAGGTTACTACAGGGAATACCATGGCTTTGACTAGGCGGATCTTTGTTGCCAGTCTGATGTCTCTACTCTTCACTATTTTATCGAGACTGGACATTGCTCTCCTCCCAAGAAGTAAGCGTCTTCTGATTTCCTGGCCACAGTCTGCATCTGCAGTAATCTTTGCACCTAGAAATACAAAGTCTGTCACGGCCTCCACATTTTCTCCCTCTATTTTCCAGTTGTCAGTCATTCTTGTTTATAACTTTAGCCGTGTGCTATCTTTATGTTTTGTAGTCAAGCATTGAAGAGACTAAGTGTTTAAGTTATTGCTTTCAGTAAAACAATTTTTGATACAAACTGGGTGTTGTTTTGGTTAAATTCTGCCCGCATTTCTGGGCAGAATCCTTGAGCACAACAGGACACTGCATCTGATAAGGTCCTAAGTGAAGTAAAAAAAAAACCCTATCAATGAGCAAAATGGAAAAAAAAAACACCTTTCCATCAGTTTCCTGCAATTTGTACTACAAGCCTCTGTATAAAACTACCATTTTCTCATTTTGTAAATCAAGCCAAACATATGCAGCAAGAATAAAGGACTGGATGATTGATCAAAAGGATCTGAATAACTCATTCAGAGCATATTGTTGTTTAATGCCCATGTAACAAGACAGAGGCAGAAAAAAATGTGCACAAAAATAATTGGCAAAAAAATTGTTTCACACATGAAAACAAAAAATAAAATATTGAGGATTTTTTTGAGGCGGGGAGTCTCAAAGTAAGCTAAAGAGGATATATCTTCCTTCTACTCAGAGGAAGGCTGAGGGAAGATGAATGGTGTCTTATGCTCCCCTCCTTGTTCCCACTACTTCTTTCTTGGGGAAGAATGAGTAGTAGACCCAAGTTGCTTTGAAGATTGGTGAGGGTCCAAGATGAGATATAAGGGTCAACAGCAAGGCAAACCTCTGCATAGCCCCACATTAAATTTAGATCATGCCCAGAACTGAGAATGTTAGGAATGAATTGCTATAGGGCTCTGTTTTTTCTTTGGTGGCTTCAAGCACTTGGACTTTGACTTTATATGGACAGGTCTTTAACTGTTTTTCGGTTTAGCACTGCTGTTACTTTAAAGCAATATTCCTCTTTAAGAAATCAATCGCGCAGTCAAGAATCTGTAAACAATGAGTAGCAAATGGCCATGTTAATCATGATCACCTTGAGCAGTTCCTCCTTTTCTCATTCTTAAAAGGCTGACTACCACCTTTCTGGAAGCATTATTCATTTTTATTATGTACACTCAGTATTGCCTGAGATTTGCAAATCAGTGAAAAAGGTTCTCATACTTTACAAATAAGTATTTCTATCAAGAATTATCTGTTGGGTAAATGAAGTGTTCAGTGGCAAGCATCGAAATGAAAAACAAAAACAAAAGCACCACCACCATGAATAAAACTCATATGCAACATGAAGCTGGAGGCAAGGGCAGAGGTGATAGGTACACACAGAAAAAACATAGAACACACACATAATGAATACTAAAGTCAAGTTTGTCCAAGCCTTCCCATTTCACACTTCCTTGTATGGTTATGAAAACTGGAAAGTGGAAAAACTGGAAAGAAATCTCACAGGAAGAGAATTAACTCATTTGGAATGTGTTGCTGGAGGTATTCACAGACATTATGGGCTGCCTAAAAGACAAATCAATCGGTTCAATAGCAAATGATGCCTGAATTTTCTCTATAAGTTAAGATGACTAAACTGAGACTGTTGTAATTTGGACACATGAGACGACAGGGCACATTTGAAAAGAAAACATTGCTTTGTAAAGTAGAAGGCAGTAAGGAAACAGGAAGAATACACTGTAGGTGGATAGATTCAGAGTATATCTTGACAGGATGGTTAGCCCAATATTAATCTGGAATGGGCTGTTCTGGATGGGCATTGCACGTGATTACACTGTCAGCCCCTGAGCTTACTTGGGAGCTCAATGGTAGCTACAGCATCAGCTCCAAACTGCTCTGGCAGCACAGGCGAGCAGCGGCAAAACCAGTTGGCCACCACTCACCTGCTACCCATACTTTGCTCCCCTCTAACTTAGCTTAGCAATGCCCAGTGGGCATCAAATTGGATACAGACTCTCTTCAGCACTTGGAAGAATGCTATACAGGATGCTAGAGAGACAGAAGAGGGTGTGCGGTCCTCCCCGATCTCCCTGACATGCTAGATAGTAGAAGTGTGCAGTTTGGTTAAACCTCATGCTATTTTCAGTGTTCAGATTTTGGTGGCCATCCTGATCTGCTTTTTTGGGAGACCCCCCAAATTTGGATAGGAAAAATTCTGTTTTTTGATCTGACAGCTAAAAGATTTGCTTTTGCTCTGGGAGAGCCAGCCCATTGGCGGCAATGGGCGAACTTCCGGTGCTCCCCTTTCTGTCAGTCTTAAGAAACCACTTTTTCTGTACTTCATCTTGGCCTCTACTATCCTTCCTTCCAATGAGCAGTCGGGCTTTATTTCCTGAAGTATGGACTTGTTGGATCTTCTCGCAATCCAAGGCACTCTCAGAACTTTCCTCCAGCACCACAGTTCAAAAGCATCTATCTTCCTGTGCTCAGCCTTCCCTATGGTCCAGCTCTCCCACCCGTAGGTGACTATGGGGAATACCATTGCTTTAGCTGTGTGGATCTTTGTTGCCAGTGTGATGTCTCTACTCTTCACTATTTTATCGAGATTGGACATTGCTCTCCTCCCAAGAAGTAAGAGTCTTCTGATTTCCTGTAGTAATCTCTGCACCTAGAAATACAGTCTGTCACTTCCTCCATGTTTTCTCCCTCTATTTGCCAGTTATCAATCATTCTTGTTGCCATAATCTTGTTTTTTTAATTTTTAACTGCAACCCAGCTTTTGCGCTTTTTTCTTTCACCTTGATTAGAAGGCTCCTCAGCTCCTCCTCGCTTTCAGCCATCAAAGTGGTGTCATCTGCATATCTAAGGTTGTTAATGTTTCTTCCAGCAATTTTCACCACAGCCTTGCATTCCTCAAGTCCCGCACATCACATGATGTGTTCTGTATACAAGTTGAATAGGTTGGAGGGAGTATACAACCCTGCTGTATGCCTTTCCCAATCTTGAACCAGTCTGTTGTTCCATGGTCAATTCTTACTGTTGCTACTTGGTCATTATACAGATTCCTCAGGAGAGAGATAAGGTGATTTGGTATGCCCACCCCACCAAGAACTTGCCACAATTTATTATGATCCACACAGTCAAAGGCTTTAGAGGCTACACTGCTATATCATCCAGTTCAAAGCAGATAATTTGGATTTTATGGCAGTGTAGATGGACCTGTGTGTCTATAACCTGCTCAACATTTCTCTTTCAAGGATTGCTGCTTTAGCAGAAGGCTGACAGCATAGTAATAACAAAGCAATGATGCTGGAAGTTAATGTGAGTGACTGAAATCAGATGATATTGAGGGCTAGATGAATCCCTTCTGACAGGAAACTTTCGAATGCATGTTGTTTTCATTTGCATTCCAATGAGATAATCTCCAATTTTGAGGGAAGGCCAAAGAACTCTCTGTGAAGTTGGCTATGTTTTTATTTAGATGCTATCAGAGACCACTGGTGATTTCCAGTATAATTTGCAATGATAGGAGTCCAGCCAAGCAAAATGCTTTGACTGAGCAGACCCAATATGTGATTGAAACTCTGTTGTGAACAGAGCTGTTAGTGAGTTTCTATTATGCTTTGTCGTAAATGGGAAAGCGATCAAATGATTTTTCTGTTTCTCTGTATAGGTTTTAATTAGCAGGCTGCCCAATGCTCCAAGCCAAGAATTTCAAAATTGGGAAAATGTGCAAAACGCACAACAAAAATGGACTTGCAGACTTTCATCTGCTTCCTCCTTTGACGAGTTTATCATATAGGATATTTAGCAGGAGGGGGAATCCTAAGGATTTGTTTGTTTACTTAAATATCATAGTCACAGACAGTAAAACCAGGCTGCAAAGGGGATCATCTACTGAAAGGTCATCATTGGAAAGAAATTGGAAAAAAGTACTGTATATTCCAGCGTATAAGACTACTTTTTAACCCCCCCCCCCCCAAAAAAAATCTTCTCAAAAGTCAGGGGTCGTCTTATACATGGGAGTCATCTTATACACGGGAGTAGTCTTATACATGGGGATAGTCTTATACGCTGGAGTAGCCTTATGCATGGGAGTTGTTTTATATGCGGGAGTAGTCTTATACACCGGGAGTCATCTTATAGAGTGGGTGTGGAAACTTCCAATCTTGATTGGAGAATCTGTGGTTGCTGCATATTGTGGGGGGATCTCAAAAATGGCAGTGGCCGCGTCCCTGCTATATGCAGGGATTGTATGAAAGCATTAAGGGCGATGCTGTACAAATACGGTAGAAGAAAATACATTCATCAGGATTCGTGGACTTAATGCAGTCCCAAAGGTGAGGTGAAGGGGCACCTTACCGGGAAGGTGTAAGTGAAGGGCGGAGCAAGCTGCAGACATCCGGGGCACCCAGGGTATGGAAAAAAGAGATAGTGTGTCTCTGGGCCCAGAAAAACACAACTCTTTTACCTGTCTGGACCGCCCATGTATCTTATTACCATACCTTCTCCCCTGCCTCTCAGATCTCGCTCCTGAAGACTGCAGTGAAGTGGTGCAGGTGCACATGTGCGAGATCTGAGAGGCAGAGAAGGAGGTACAGTAATAGGAAAATTACCATAATGAAATCAAATCTGATGCTTTTAAAAATTATTTGGTGTGTGTTAGAAGAGGGGTAGTCTTATACGGCAAGTAGATCCCAAACTCTATATTTTAACTGGAATAGTTGGGGGTCATCTTATATGCTCGGTCGTCTTATATGCCGGAATATACGGTATATAATTTTTTCAGGAATACAATGAATGCAACAGGATGCTTCCTGCGGCCATGGCATTTTAACAATATTCTTGTTAATTACTACCTCTTATCTCAAAGAAATGTAAGTGGATGTTCCTGTCTACACATTTTTTTGTAACTGATACAACAAATCAGGTCAGGATAGGAAGCTATAATGAAGAGTATACATTCTTAAGAAGCAACTGTTGGGCAAGTGGGTTCATTAACAAAAGACCCTCCCCATAAATGCACAACAGAGTAACAAAATCACACAGTCCAATGTTATCTCTTCCTTAGGGGGCTTTTCTTTGTAGCATAATAATATTGTTGCACTATTTACAAGAGTTAGATTTCCATAGCACAAATAAAGACCTTTATATTGTCGAAGGCTTTCATGGCCAGAATCACTGGGTGGTTGTAGGTTTTTTCGGGCTGTATGGCCATGGTCTAGAGGCATTCTCTCCTGACATTTCGCCTGCACCTATGGCAAGCATCCTCAGAGGTATCCTCACTACCTCTGAGGATGCTTGCCATAGATGCAGGCGAAATGTCAGGAGATAATGCCTCTAGACCATGGCCATACAGCCCGAAAAAACCTACAGCAACCTAAAGTCCTTTATGCTTCCTTCTTTATTTCTTTGCTCACTGGACTTCTTTCTCATGCAGATAAACAGCTTTCAGCTTCACTCTCACAGAGCCCCCTCTCACTACTTACACAGGAGCTTCACACACAGTAGCTTCACAGTAGCCTTCAACCTGGGGTACTTCCACATAGCCCTATATCCCAGAATATCGAGGCAGAAAGTCCCATATTATCTGAGTGTGGATAACCCAGTTCAAACAAGATAATGTGGAATTTTCTGCCTTGATATTCTGGGATTATGTGTGGAAGGGCCCTAAGATCTCTCTCACAGGAGCTTCTCACACCAGGTCTTCTAACAAAGGGGCTGACTGAGCTACAGGCACATCTGCTTGTATTGAACTGCAGCTTTTGCTGAGCCATTGTACCCATTTTAACCCTTTTAATGCTTGACTCGCATTTTTGTAATTAAAAATAGTGAGGTTTTTTTTTTAAAACTAGCCATCCCCTGGCACACGTTGCTGTGGCCTAGTCTGGTGATCTGGAAAATAAAGTAATGAGAAAGTGTTGATTTCTAATACATGTAATTTCTTTATGCTTGTGAGTAAATAGTATTTTGTGTTGCTTCTTTGTCAGTGTTGATGTGGAGATTGTCTGATTTGCCTACTCTGGAAAATGCAACATATCATTGTTCTTCTTTCGGGGTCCCTTTCAAATCTATGATACTATATCTGTCATATACATATACATATGTGTGTGTGTGTTTGTGTGTGTGAATCATATATATCTATGGCTGGATGGCTGTTTGTCAGGAAGGCTTTGATTATGTTTTCTTGCCTTAGTTGTTAGTTTCTTGCCTTAGTTCTTGCCTTCCATTATGTGTGGAAGGGCCCTAAGACTTCTCTCACAGAAGCTTCTCAGACCAGATCTTCGAACACAGGGGCTGACTGAGCTACAGGCACACCAGCTTATATTGAACTGCTTATATAACACCGAATGGCCTTAAGGCAGCATTTCTCAACCTGGGGGTTGGGACCCCTGGGGGGGGGGTGTTGCAAGGGGTGTCAGAAGGGTCACCAAAGGCCACCAGACAACACAGTATTTTCTGTTGGTCATGGGCAGGACCGTAGCCAGGATTTTGATTCGGGGGAGGGGGGGCTGAGTTTGATTCGGGGGGGGGCTGAGTCTGAGTGAAAGAGGGTCTACCCTAGCAAACCTTTTGTATTGTTACCCCAATACCCCCATGCATATGGGATTTATTGAGTATGGTGATCAGATCATGATATGAATAAACATAACAGTTTAAATAATGCACCAGTAAGGCCTTCTCGTGGACCATCATGAGAATTTTTTGGGGGGGGCTAAAGCCCCCCAAGCCCCCCCCCCAAACGGCTACATGCCTGGTCATGGGGGTTCTGTTGGGAAGTCTGGCCCAATTCTATTGCTGGTGGGTTTCAGAATGCTCTTTGATTGTAGGTGAACTATAAATCCCAGCAACTATAACTCCCAAATATCAAGGTCTATTTTCCCCAAACTCCATCTGTGTTCATATTTGAGCATATGGAGTATTTTTTGTCAATTTTGGTCTAGATCCTTAATTGTTTGAGTCCACAGTGCTCTCTGGATGTAGATGAACTACAACTCCAAAACTCAAGGTCAATGCCCACCAAACCCTTTCAGTATTTTCTCTTAGCCATGGGAGTCCTGTGTGTCAAGTTTGGTTCAGTTCCATCATTGGTGGAGTTCAGAATGCTCTTTTATAGGTTAACTATAAATCCCAACAACTACAACTCCCAAATAACAAAATCTTTTTTTTTAGTGATGGTCACTCCTTGGGTTACTAGGTGTCTTGTGGCCAAATTTGGCGGCAATTCATCCAGTGGTTTTTGAGTTATGTTAATTCCACAAATGAGCATTACATTTTTATTTATACAGATTTCTAACAGAAACGATCTACTCTGTGCTCTCAGCACTCATTTGAAAGGAAGCTCAATTTTCCTGTTTAAGCATTGTAAAAGGTCGGAAGCATCACAATAGCAGAGAGAGTAAAAGGGGTCATGTTTCTTTTTGATTCTCCTAGAAGGGGTTAAGTTCCTGCTTTTTGCTACTGTACTCATTGAAGGCAATGATTTTTTTTTTGATAAGAGCTAAGGTTTTTTGGTTGATTTTTTTTTACTAAAATGTCTAGACATATGCATGAGTAATACTTCCATTGTTCATCAGTGGAACTAAAGCCAATGGTAGATGGAGTTCAATGACAACTGGAAGACTACCGGTTTCCCAAATATTTATTTATTTATCACACTTTTATTCCACCCTTTTCAGCCTGAAGGCAACTCAGGGCGATGTACAGACTGGCAACAATTAGATGCCAAACACACATAAATACATCGTTTTGAACAGGTTAAATCAAATAATAAAATTCATATAAAAAGCAACTTAAAACTATAAAAATCAATGACTCCCGGGTTTAAATCCAGACTGGGAAGTCACCCCAGCCAAATATCCCCCCAAAATAACTAGGCTCCATTTAGTATTTTGTCACTTGTCTTACCATTCAGCAAGCTTATGGTGTTTCTTTTATATTTGTTCAAAACATAATACTAAGTATATACTGTTTTATTTCTCCCAAAATAGTTCTATTTCCTTGTTTCTCCTTAACTTGAAAAAGTACCTGGTTTTAAATAAGTTAGAATAACCCCTATAATCTTGTCAGTGATATGTTTGCATGTAAATGTGGCTTAACAATGTGCATGCTTCTCTTTCTAGATAAAGTGCAATGTGCTATTCTGTACACAATTTCTCCATGATACAAGGAGCCATTGTTGTTTACTGATGGGAAGGGAGAAGTGGGATCAATTCAGATGATGTAGCTCTGATGGGGAGGGCCAGGAGTGTTCACTGCTATTGCCCCCTTGTTTAACTGAGCTCTCCTCTAGGCATGGTTAGATTTGGTCGGAATCTTTGTGATTCGGAATAAATTCGGAAAGATATCCTTTTTGAAGCTATTTCAAAGTTTTTAAGGAAACCGGAAGTCCCTTTGCCCTCCTGAAGCTTCCCCCCCCCCATTTCTCTTACGACTCAGTAATTTAGTGGGAAATTATTCCGCTACCCCTTCCCCACTTCTGTTCCCTGGCCAGAGAAGCGTTCTAAACCAGTGTGGATGGATTCCCTTCTTTTGCTTTCCCTCCCGCCTCAGTTTACACCAGTGTGGATGGATTTCCTTCCTTTCCCTCCCACGAGAGAAGCGGTTTTAACCAGTGTGGATGGATCCGGGTCAGTTTAAACCAGTGTGGATGGATTCCCTTCCTTTCCTTTCTTTTCCCTCCCATGTCAGTTTAATCCAGTGTGGATGGATTCCCTTCCTTTCCTTTCCCTCCCGCATCAGTTTAAACCAGTGTGGATGGATTCCCTTCCTTTCCTTTCTTTTCCCTCCCATGTCAGTTTAATCCAGTGTGGATGGATTCCCTTCCTTCCTTTTCCCTCCCACATCAGTTTAAACCAGTGTGGATGGATTCCCTTCCTTTCCATTCCCTCCCATGAGAGAAGCAGTTTTAACCAGTGTGGATGGATCCGCGTCAGTTTAAACCAGTGTGGATGGATTCCCTTCCTTTCCTTTCCTTCCTGCGTCAGTCTTAAGCAAGAGAAGTGGTTTTAACCAGAGTGGATGGATTTCTTCCCTTTGGTTCCCCCCCCCCTCCTGGAGTAAAACAATTACTTTCAAAGTAAAGACCATCCAATGAAACAGGAAATAACACTTTGAAACCATTAACGAAGGATTCGGAAGTCTCTGAAGTTTTGCAAAGTTTTGAACTTTTTTTTCTGTGAAAATTGGAATTGACTTTAGATCTAAACCACCAGCGCCCCCTGCATCTGAAACGAGTTTTGAACCATTTTTTTGGGCCTACTCTCCTCCTATCCCTTTTGGTAGTGCTGATCTTTTGATTTGAATATGAGAAAATGACACTTCACAAATATATAAGTAATGAATAATGAAGAGTGTGTTCTGAATTGTGATAGCTAACGATAGAAAGTAAGTTACTTGTTCAATGTATTGTCGAAGGCTTTCATGGCTGGAATCACTAGGTTCTTGTGGGTTTTTTCGGGCTATAGAGCCATGTTCTAGAGGCATTTCTCCTGACGTTTCGCCTGCATCTATGGCAAGCATCCTCAGAGGTAGAGAGGTCTGTTGGAATTAGGACAAAGGGTTTATATATCTGTGGAATGGCTGGGGTGGGGCAAGGAGCTCTTCGAGAGTAAAGATGAAGATCCACCCAGAGGAAAAGTGTTCCTGCCATACATCAAGGGGACCACTGACCGCATAGGGAAGCTGATGAGGAAACACAACATACAAATAATCTACAAACCCACCAAGAAAATCCAACAAATGCTACGTTCAGCAAAGGACAAGAGGGATCCTTTCATCTCTGCAGGAGTCTACCGTGTACCATGCAGCTGTGGACAAGTCTACATAGGGACCACCAAACGCAGCGCCCAGACACGCATCAAGGAACATGAAAGGCACTGCAGACTACTTCAACCAGAGAAGTCAGCCATAGCAGAGCACCTGTTGAACCAGCTGGACACAGCATATTATTTGAGAACACAGAAATGCTGGACCACACCAACAACCTCCATGTCAGACTACACAGAGAAGCCATTGAAATCCACAAGCATGTGGACAATTTCAACAGAAAGGAAGAGACCATGAAAATGAACAAAATCTGGCTACCAGTATTAAAAAACTCTAAAATTACAACTGCAAAACAATAGAGAGGAAACAACCAGGCACAGATTAACACCTCCCAACAAGAGATTTTCCCAGGCTCAGGCAAGCCTTCAAATGCTAATGAAGGTGATCAGCTGAAACATTCACACCTAACTGCAGCAGGGAAGAGCTCCTTGCCCCACCCCAGCCATTCCACAGATATATAAACCCTTTGTCCTAATTCCAACAGACCTCTCTACCTCTGAGGATGCTTGCCATAGATGCAGGCGAAACGTCAGGAGAAATGCCTCTAGAACATGGCTCTATAGCCCGAAAAAACCCACAAGAACCTAAGTTACTTGTTACTTTTAAGAACTTGGCACCTTTATCAGTCAATTTGACTGAGACAGCAAAGATATTTAATTTCAGATCAGAAATGTTTGTGTTGCTTTTCTGCACAGACACACCCCAGGACTGAAATTTGGAAAAATTATTTTCTCTTTTTCCAATTCCTTTTTCAGTTCTTCTTTCCTC
This sequence comes from Anolis sagrei, assembly GCF_037176765.1. NCBI lineage: Eukaryota > Metazoa > Chordata > Lepidosauria > Squamata > Anolidae > Anolis > Anolis sagrei. The sequence goes on along the minus strand of NC_090025.1, from coordinate 77,565,636 downwards.
CCTTCTTTTTTTTCTTACTAAATGAACCTATAGAAGAAAAAATGTGTATGTGTCTTCAACTCACCTGTCCGGTTATGTGAACCCCATGAATACCTTAGGATTGTCTTAGGCAAGAGGTTCCCAGAGATGGAAAAGTCAACACTTAAGAAATGTGGTATGCACAAACCTCGATGGTTATATTTCCAGTGTCTTTTCGTCTTTGCTCCTTTGAAAGTATACCCATACAGACAGACAGGAGGCACACGTGCTTGGCGTATTAGAACAGCATTCAGGATTACTTTAGCAGATGCCTCCATGGTTTACTAGTTCCATTTCCCACAGACTAGGTGCCAGAGCAAGGGAGAAAATGCTGAGGCTTAAGAGAGCAGAAAATGATCTTTATGACAAATCAGGAGAAAACTGCAAATTGAACAAAATGTGCATCACGCTAGTAATAGAATGAAATTATTTGGAAGAAATCTATGGTGGAATCCATTTTTCACAGAAGCACACAAAAAGTCACTGCGACTAGGTACAACCTCCTGTCAAAGTGAAATGATTGCATCAGGAAATCCAGCAGCTGCAGAGAGGTAGCAGCTTGGTTTCCATATATAAAACTCAGTATAGTTTTATAGTGTAATTATACCATCCCCCTCTAATCTACCACTGTGAGATTGGGAAAACCCTGCTTCTTTGCTATATCAGCTTGCATTTGTTCATTCACATTACTATAAGAAGGGGGCTGTCTTTTGGGTATGCTGCATTTCCTCCCTAATGCATCCTGCTTTTGATTAGATTGTAAGCCTGCAGGCTGTGTTATTTTTTTTAATCTTTGCATTGTGCCTAGCTATTTTGGGCACCATTCTTGTCACTGTCAATAAAAATAACAATGGGAAGTAAATCGATTGAGCCAAGCTGGGAGTTCTCACAAGGGAACATTCGCCTCAAAATGAGGGTGAGCAAATAAAAATTCAGTCACACTGAAATCTGAAAGCTATACTTTGATGAGATTTTGGGGGTGAGGGATACATTTTGCTGCCAAGTTTACTGCAGCATTGCCAGCATTGCCATTTTTTCCTTTGCCACAGCATCAGAATCCCCCTTTTTGTGGTAGAACAATTAGCAACTCATCATGCTCGAATGTAATATCATAACATGTGATAAAATGGGAGCTGGCACAAAGAACGTGACAGCTGTCATAGATTTCTCACTCCTTTCCTTTTCTTATAATAATCTGATGCAATTCTACATAGGAAGAGAAAAAGATTAGTGGAGGCACCCCAAGAACAGTCTGCTGTTGCAGGCTGATGGCAGCACCAATCCAAGGAAGAAAAGTTTCCATTATCTTTCCTTCACAAAAGTTAGCACTTGTCAAAGTTGGTGGTGAATTCTATGGCTCTTCTGAAAAGAATCTGAGAAATTCCCTCTAATTCTACAAAATTATTCAAATCAAGGTTTTCAAAAACTAAGCAAGGGCCAGTATGATGTAGTGGTTATAATAATAATAATAATAATAATAATAATAATAATAATAATAATAACAACAACTTTATTTATACCCTGCTACCATCTCCAAAGGGACTCGGGGCGGCTTACATGAGGCCGAGCCGACAACACATCAGTACAAGCAATAACAAACACAATACAAGGCAATTAAAATAAATCACAAAAACAAATAGCATAAACATTAAACAAGGTACAGTGTACATTTAAAATCTATGGCTGGGCCAAATGTAATTGAAGTTTAAAAAATAATGCTAGGCATGAACAAGATAAAGGAGGTGGGGCGTTGATGGAGACATACAAGCAGTCCTAAATCAGTATAAAGTGCTTTTGGAGGACATAATGCTAAGGGTTCATTATTCTGGGAAGGCACACTGGAACAACCACGTTTTCAAGCTCCTCCTAAAGACTGCCAGAGATGGGGCATGCCTGATGTCCTTAGGGAGTGAGTTCCAGAGTCGAGGGGCCACCACCGAGAAGGCCCTCTCTCTCGTCCCCACCAATCGTGCTTGCGATGCAGGTGGGAGTGTGAGTAGGACCTCTCCAGATGAACGAAGAGATCGTGTGGGTTCGTACACAGAAATGCGTATGTTGGATTAAGGACTCGGTGGTGACCATGGTTTGAAACCATGCCATGAAAGCTATTTGGGGAAATCACACCCTTTCAGCCTTTTCACCAAGTACAACATTGTTAGAATGTAGCCATGGCAAACTCCTCTGAACAAATCTTACCAAGAAAATTACACAATGTGCTCACTTAACATGAAAACAGCAACAACAAGAAAAACAAACATGTCCCCTAAGTGGACAAATCTGCCAGTTTTTCTCACCCCCACATCTCAATTTCTTTCTCACCATGTCATTAAAGAAATAGAGCCCCTGGTAGTGCAATGGGTTAAATCCTTGTGCCAGCAGGACTGCTGACTGACAGATCAGCATTTTGAATCTGGGAACAGCAGGTTGAGCTCCCTATGTCAGCTACAGCTTCCCATGTTGGGACATGAGAGAAGCCTCCCACAAGGATGGTAAAACAAGGATGGTAAAACAACATCCCTGCAGACGCCTAATTCTCTCACACCAGAAGCGACTTGTAGTTTCCCAAGTTGCTCCTGACACACACACACAAGGAAATGTTCCATTTTGGCTCAGTTATTTTTTAAGAAGCCAAGCAAACCAAATGATATCACTCTAGAGTTGAAAGAGTAGGCAAAAAGAATGCACCTCATCTGAAATCCTGTGGCTCCCTCCTACAGAATTCTGGGGTTTGTAGTTTAGTGGGATCCAGGACCTCTTTGACTGAGTATTATAAAGGCCCTTCCCTTAAACTACAAGCCCCAGATGGATAGTCTTTGTCTACTCTTTCAACGCTAGTGTGATAACGCACAGAATTGTTACACACCATCTGTCTAGCAGCCAAGACTTGATTTATGAGATATCTGCATTATTTGCTTATTTTGTTTTGATTTAATACACATAGTTTTCCACTCAACATCCAGTCCCAAGGCAAGTACAGTTAGAAACCATACAATGTATTACAAAACCAACCTTAATTTAAACATAGCTGCAAGTGAAGCACTGCAGTGCTGGATGGGGGTGATGGGAATTCCCACTTCTTCTGTTCAAACTAATCTATCATTGGAGGAAATGCGAGGGAGATTTTGAGAGGCCACAGAGAATGTATGTGTTTTTACAAAACCAAACAAACGACAAATATAAGTCAAAAAGCATCTCTAATTATGTTAAGATCCTTGCTGCTGAAGAATTAATTCATGTGTTTTAAAATGAAGTGGCAAAATGGTGTACCTTTTTCAAGGAGGCACTACAATTGCCTTATTTGTGGACTGGAGCATGGCAAGTATTTTTTAGGTAATTTGGTGTTGCATGTGTTTTGAATACATGGCTAAATGAGCATAGGAAAGCACAAAGTGATTCACATTAACAACTGTCATTTTCACCACTACTTTTACACCATTTCTGCACTAAAATTATAGCCCAGAATAGTGTATATGCTATTTTCCAAATGTGATGTTTGTAGTTTTAATGTTTGTTGTTGTTCATTCATACAGTCACTTCCGACTCTTTGTGACTTCATGAACCAGCCCATGCCAGAGCTCCCTGTAGGCCGTAGCAATCTGCAGCTCCTTCAAGGTTAAGCCATCACTTCAAGGATGCCATCCATCCATCTTGTGTTTGGTTGCCCCCTCTTCTTTTTTCCTTCAATTTTCCCCAGCATAATTGTCTTCTCTAAGCTTTCCTGTCTTCTCATTATGTGGCCAAAATACTTAATCTTTGCCTCTAATATCCTTCCCTCCAATGAGCAGTCAGGCTTTATTTCCTGAAGTATGGACTGGTTGGATCTTCTCGCGGTACAAAGGTACTCTCAGAACTTTCCTCCAACACCACAATTCAAAGGCATCTATCTTCCTTCGCTCAGCCTTCCCTATGGTCCAACTCTCACATCCATAGGTGACTACAGGGAATATCATTGCTTTTACTATGCAAATCTAAGTTGCCAGTGTGATGTCTCTACTCGTCAATATTTTATCAAGATGGGTCATTGCTCTCCTCCCAAGAGGTAAGTGTCTTCTGATTTTCTGGCTGCAGTTTGTATCTGCAGTAATCTTTGCACCTAGAAATACAAAATCTCTCACTGCCTCCACGTTTTAATATTTACTGGTCCATAACTGTTAAATTGTTTTACAGTTCCTTAGGAGCAGACAAATGAATCAGTACTTAGATACTCTAACTCAGCGGTTCTCGACCTGTGGGTCCCCAGATGTTTTGGCGTTCAACTCCCAGCTGGTAATCTGGCGGTAGGTCAAAACACCTGGGGACCCACAACTTGAGAACCACTGCCCTAACTGTACCCTCACCTCTACAGACCAGGTGATGGAAGTTGACAACATTGTCTGTGCACATTCAGAAGAAGACCTACAAGCCACTCTAAACACCTTCACAAAGCTTCACATATGAGAAGCTCAGCCTGTCATTGAACATTGAGAAAACCAAAGCGCTCTTCCAGCTGTCACCAGCCAATCCCTCTCCAATGCCAGAAATACAGCTTAATGGTATAACATTAGAAAATGTTGATCATAGCAGCTTAAAGAGCTGGGCATGTTTAGCCTGAAGAAGAGAAGGCTGAGAGGAGATATGATAGCCATGTATAAATATGTGAGAGGAAGTCACAGGGAGGAGGGAGCAAGCTTGTTTTCTCCTTCCCTGGAGACTAGGACATGGAACTATGGCTTCCAACTACAAGAAAGGAGATTCCATCTAAACATGAGGAAGAATTTCCTGACTGTGAGAGCCGTTCAGCAGTGGAACTCTCAGCCCTGGAGCGTGGTGGAGGCTCCTTCTTTGGAAGCTTTTAAACAGAGGCTGGATGGCCATCTGTCAGGGGTGCTTTGAATGCAATATTCCTGCTTCTTGGCAGGGGGTTGGACTGGATGGCCCCTGAGGTCTCTTCCAACTCTGATTCTATGATTTCCGCTACCTTGGCAGCCACCTCACCACAAAAGTCAACATTGACACTGAAATACAACACCGTCTGAGCTCTGTGAGTGCAGTTTTTTTTCCCCGAATGAAGCAAAGAGTGTTTGAGGACTGGGACATCCGTAGGAATACCAAGGTGCTTGTTTATAAAGCTATTGTCCTCCCAACCCTGCTATACGCCTGCTAGACATGGACTGTCTGCAGATGTCACATGCAACTCCTGGAATGATTCCATCAGCACTGCCTCTGGAAAATCTTGCAATTCTCTTGGGAAGACAAGCGGACAAATGTCAGCGTGCTGGAAGAAGCAAAGACCAGCAGCATTCAAGTGATGGTCCTCCGCCATCAACTCCACTGGACGAGCCACGTTGTCCGGATGCCCAAACACCATCTCCCGAAGCGGTTGCTCATTTCCAAACTCAAGAATGGAAAATGGAATGTTGGTGGGCAGGAAAAGAGATATAAAGATGGGCTCAAAGCCAACCTTAACAACTCTGGCATAGACACAGAACTGGGAAGCCCTGTCCCTTAAGCTCTCCAGCTGGAGGCCAGCTGTGACCATCAGTGCTGTAGAATTTGAAGAGGCATGAATGGAGGATGAAAGAGAGAAATGTACCAAGAGGAAGGTGCATCAAGCCAACCCCAACCGGGACTGCCTTCCACCTAGAAACCAATGCCCTCACTGCGGGAGAAGATGCAGATCAAGAATAGGGCTCCACAGTCACCTACAGACCCACCAGTACAGTGATCTTGGAACACTATCCTACTCGGACAACAAGGGATTGCCTAAGAAGAAGAAGAACGAAGTTGCAAATGATAGAGGCAACAGATAAGTAAGCTGACTGTGTTCACATGAACTTGTGATTACCATGAAGTATAAAAATAAACTACTCTGGGATTTTAACCAAATTGTTGTTTTTTTTTCAAGGATACAAAGTGTGAGGAGTTTTCACTTAGGCTGAATATTATATCACTTTAAAGTGTAACTACATTTACCTGAAATGAAAAGATTTGTAAGATTTTACAACTGAATGATGTGTGCTATACACACAAATAGAAATGAACATATCACTAACTTTGGGAAAGAGCAAGAATATAGTCATTTCCACTTCAACAACAGCCAGAATAATAGACATTTTGCTTATTCATCTCATTGTTTGAATACACAGCACTTTCAATTATGTCCTCTGGAAATAACTTTTCAATATATATTTATATAGTGCAGTATTGTGTACATTTGAATACACAGTGGGTTGAATCTCCAGATTGTGAGCCCGCGGTTCCACTATCTGTATCTGACTTTGGAGATAGGCACTTTACCTGGGATCACAGAGAAAGAGGGAGAGAAAGTGTTCAGCACTTCTTGATCTAATGGAGTTAACAGAGATTATCTTCACCCACTTCAAGCATCCAAAATGGCAGTAAGCAAAGAGCTCACTGAGCCAGTGGCAACGTCACCTGTGTCCAGCATTGTCCTATGGAAAAATCAACCCAGAATTTTAGATCAAACTTCTAGACCCAAATTATTTCCTTTATAGTCAAATATGTGTATTAACAAGGTCTCACCCCCTCCAAAAATGATAACTCATGTCACTCCATTGTCTAAGGTATTTACCACTATTTCCAAGAAGGAAGTAATAATTCTATATGATGGCAATTCATTCTTTAAAAATGTTATGAAGTGCCCAATGTTCTCGTAAAGGCAGTAATATATTGTGTACTCACAATATTTGTAAATACTTTTTGTTAATTTGGGTTTCTACCCGTATTCAGATTTTTACCTCTGTATTGGTAGTTTGCAAAATATTTGTAGGCTTCTAAATGTCACTGATCATGATGATAAGGATCAAAGATTGTGTCCAACTAAATAACATCAATGTGCAGGTATCTTGTAATAGCACACAGGATGTATACAGATTGTGTACTTGCATATGTCTCTTTCTCTGTATCTGGAAAAAATCCAGCAGGTGCCCTTATTCGCCTAAGTAAAACTAATAAAATTAATCAAGTGCCTGAAGATCTATTTTGACTGTGTTGCTTATATAGGCTGAAGATATTTATCCTCCAGGTACACGAGTTCTCTAAAAATTGTGAGCTGAACTATAGGAACAAGGAAACCACATGGGTCTATGCATAAGAAGGTAATCATTATGTTGTTTATCTCCAGTCAGATGAGATTCTTCTTCTTTCCTTGCAGCTAATCTTCTCTGAGAGGAGGTGCATGAACAAAGGTGAGTGATTAGAAGATAACTGGAGATAAAGAACAAAAGCAAAAGGTGAGGTTGGAGTTTCTCCTTTTCAGTGAAATTAGCTTCAACCTTCTCCTTTATTTGTATGGAAGGAAGGAGGGAGCAGGAAGGTGTACACCCATGCTTGCTTACCAAACAGAGGAAGTCCCACTGAAAGATACATAATGAAAACCGTCTACTTTCGTAACCGCATCTCCTACCACCAGCCTGCACAATCTCTCCGATCCTCTGGGAAAGCCCTTCTTTCGCCTCATCCTTTATTGCAGGCAAGACTTGTGGGAACGAAGGAGAAAGCCATCTCCACTGTGGCTCTCCATCCCTGGAACTCACTACCTGGTGATATTAGGCCAGCCCCCTCCTTAGCAGACTTAAAGAAAAACTTGAAAACCCGGCTTTTCCGATGTGCCTTTGGAGAGTGACCATTTATTCCACTTCGGTTTGCCCCATCTATAGTACTTTTCCCTGCCCTAAACTGAAAGCCTTATCCCACTGTTTTATCCTTCCTGGGCTCCCCTCACATTTTCTATTCCTACCTCACCCAGGGTTTTATCATTTTATCTTGTCCATTTGGCCTGCCCCTCCTGTCTGATTTTATATTGTGTTAATTTGCTTTATTGTTTTGTTTGCTACTGTAATCATTTTCTGATGTAAGTTTTGTTTTTGCATTCTGTATTTTATTGTGTTGTACTGTATTTTTTGGGCTTGGCCTCATGTTAGCCTCCCCAAGTCCCCATTGGGGAGATAGTGGCGGGGCAAAAATAAAGGTGATGATGCTCATGATTATTATTATTGCTAAGCTGTGGGAGCAGTTATAATTTTATTTGCTGACACCCCAGCAACAAATATTTAGGTCACAGTGTAGCTGGCAATGGGTTCTATAGGGTCCAACATGTTTGTGCTGGAAAGCTCCCCAATTCTTGAAGTAAAGAGTAAAACATGACTTTTGTAGGTAGCAGCTGAGTCCATACACATGACCTCACCAGAAACATGCAGGGGGGTAGTTGTGGTCAAATTGCCATTCTCCCTAAACAAGATGGATTCCTACTATTGTCATTTTCTGTTATGCCTTAGTATGTAATGTGGAACAGCAGATGATAACTAAGAGGAGAATCCATCAAGCAACCTTTCATATCCATGGATCCTATATCCACTAATTCAACCATTTACATCTTTAAAAGGTTTTAAAAGAAATCTCAGAACTGAATCTTAATTTTGCCATTTTATATAAAGGACACCCATGTTACCATAAAGGTAAAGGTTTCCTCTTGACATTAAATCTAGTCATGTTTGACGCTGGGTGGTGGTGCTCATCTCCATTTCTAAGCCGAAGAGCCGGCGTTGTCTGTGGTTGCCTCCAAGGTCATGTAGCCGGCATGACTGCATGGAGTGCTGTTACTTTTCCACCAAAGCAGTACCTATTGATCTACTCACATTTGCATGTTTTTGACTTACTAGATTGGCAGAAGGAGCTTACTCCGCTCCCCAGATTCAAACTGTCGACCTTTCGGTTAGCAAATTCAGCAGCTCATGCCATTGTACATAATGGGACATATTTTTGGTATTCTTCCTGGAACCAAATTGAAGTAGCTGCAAAGAGTATTTCAATTGATCTATCTTGCTTTCTATGCATGGTGTTATGACAGCTTTTTTGACTAATCAAGTCACTTCACTTAAACTTGTGGAAGAACGAGCAGAAAATACTTCTGGGATTTTTGGTAAGTGTGGTTTCCAAAAGTAACTTTTCAATCTCTGCTATTGTATTATTCATGTTTTTTGAAAGACCGAGCTGAGCTACCATTTGACATGTTGAATGCTATGTAGCTCACAGTATGCTGTATATATCTGTCCTGTTTGCAGTTAACAGGGATTAAAACTGAGGCCTTCTGCATGCAAATCAGGAGCTTTGCCCCTGAGCTGAATGACTGGTTCCATGCAGGTTGCCTCTTTAGGAAAGTTGAACGCAGCAGTTTCAAAAGCATCTATGACCCCCCCCCCCCCCCACCCCAATATACAAATATAGTACTGACAAATCAGGTCACCCTCATCTGACTAGTCTGCTCTCCTTTTCTCAATGTGTATTTCAGCACCCCTATCTTGCTTTCTGTGCATGTTCAAAGGCCACTGTTATTGCAGCTCCTATCAACTAACAGCTCACTTCTGCAGTGAGATGCGTGGGAGAACAAGCAGAAAATTATATACATTTTTTTCTGCTGTGCACCTTCTGGAATACTAATAAGGTGAAGCTGACAAGAGTTACCAGCATACTCTGGTTGCTAATGAATTCCTATAATGCATTATGTACCTGAGCTAGAAAGAAAGGGATAAGCAGATGAGCTGAAAATCCAGTTTCCAAGGAGACAGCCTTGGAAACATGTAAGAATTTTTTTAACTAGGTATCATTGGTCTCCATACACTGGCATTTCAGTGGTTCCCTTCTGGTCTTTTTAAAAACAGCAGTAAAGAAAACAACATTGGAAGACTGTTATGTCCTTAGGGACTTAGTCCAAGCGATAGGATTGTGCACTTTTGTTGGATTTAGCCCTCGTTTTTATATGACTTGAGGGAGGGCATCCGCTGCTCAGTGTTCAAAAGTAGCATTTAATTTGCCAGATGGGTACTTACTGAACAGGACACAGGGCAACAAGCGTTAGCATACATAATGTCAGGCTTTCAGCTCTATATTATAAAGCGATCTCCACTTGATTCTAATCATATGCTTTTCATATTGCACGCACATCCCTGTGATACTATTGTATATACAACTCCTCTAAATATTCAATTTCCAAATATTTTTTTTCTGTAATGTTACACATTGAGATGTAACAATTTGACTAGTTTTGTCGAAGGCTTTCATGGCCGGAATCACTGGGTTGTTGTAGGTTTTTTCGGGCTATATGGCCATGTTCTAGAGACATTCTCTCCTGACGTTTTGCCTGCATCTATGGCAAGCATCCTCAGAGGTAGTGAGGTCTGTTGGAACTAGGACAATGGGTTTATATATCTGTGGAAAGACCAGGGTGGGCCAAAGAACTCATGTCTTCTGGAGCTAGGTGTGAATGTTTTAACTGACCACCTTGATTAGCATTGCCTGGAGCAATCTTTTGTTGAGAGGTGATTAGATGTCCCTGATTGTTTTCCCTCTGCTGTTTTGCTGTTTTAATTTTAGTTTTTTAATACTGGTAACCAGATTTTGTTCATTTTCATGGTTTCCTCCTTTCTGTTGAAATTGTCCACATGTTTGTGGATTTCAATGGCTTCTCTGTGTAGTCTGACATGGTTTTTGTGAGAGTGGTCCAGAATTTCTGTGTTCTCAAATAATATGCTGTGTCCAGGTTGGTTCATCAGGTGCTCTGCTATGGCTGACTTCTCTGGTTGAAGTAGTCTGCAGTGCCTTTCATGTTCCTTGATTCATGTTTGGGCGCTGCGTTTGGTGGTCCCTATGTAGAGGGAAAACAATCACCTCTCAACAAAAGATTGCTCCAGGCAATGCTAATCAAGGTGGTCAGTTAAAACACTCACACCTAGCTCCAGCAGAAAAGAGTTATTTGCTCCACCCTGGTCTTTCCACAGATATATAAACCCATTTTCCTAGTTCCAACAGACCTCACTACCTCTGAGGATGCTTGCCATAGATGCAGGCGAAACGTCAGGAGAGAATGCCTCTAGAACATGGCCATATAGCCCGAAAAAACCTACAACAACTCTTTGACTAGTTTGTTTGCACAACGTTCTTGTTTCTGGCACTGAACATGTTTCAAATTAGGACCCTAAGCATTCTGTTGGAAATTGTTCTTGTTGTCTGGTTATTGCTTTGTTCTTCACAGAATTTTCACATATTTCTGCGTACATTTTCAAAGTGGAAATTCCCCGCCTTCGCAATGTCATAATGAGCACTGATCAATTTTCATTGATCACACAGCCCTACTAATTAGCACTTTTCATTTAAGTCATTCTTAACAGTGCAGTTTTCTAGAACATGGTCAGCTCACTCAACCACGCTATGTAACTGCTTATATGGGGGTTCAAAGTGGATCTGATTCATTGTGTTTCTAGACAAGATTTATGCAGAATTGGTCTGCCTTTTTCTTCTTTATACACTGAAAAAGTGCCTTGTACATGGTCACCCAATAGATACCCCATGGCTGAACAGGAATTCAAGCGTTGGCCTCCCAGAGTAGTAGACTTAAGGCCCTTTGAGTTCTGTGGATACCACAAACGAACATTACATTTTTATTTATATAGACTATTTCAAATCTGTATAACAGGTGGCTTACCAAGTCAAAGGTATCTCACAAGCTTTGATGGCTTGGTACACAATGATCTAAAGCTGGGCTAGCCCTTTTTTGAGGTGTATATATATATATAAGTTTTAGAGTGAGTGAGTAGTAGATCAATGCATTGCATACATTGTAATACAAGGTATGTCACTTCTCCATACATTTCATAGGATTTTCTTAGACAAGGCATACTTGGATATGGTTTGCCATTGCCATTGCCTTCATCTAAAATATAGCTAATTGTATTTCTTGGGAGTTTTCCACCAGAATACTAAGCAATCCTGACTCTGCTTCTAAGATCAGATGGAATCTGACGCCTTCCAGGTATTAGGCAGGTAAATGCATGTGCTACCCACATTATATATTCTGGCCATAACTGCATTTAAAAAGCCACCCAAATGAGAACATTGGACGATTTTTTAGAAACAAAAAAATGAAGTACAAACACATAGCGCAGATGTTTCTTGGAAGAATAACCATTGTTGCATTTGTTTGATTAATCCTGAGTAAAGAAAATGTTTTAAAAATGGGAACAGATTCATGTTGGAATATGACAAATTGTTATCATAGCACAATTTTCACACTGCTTGACACTTCAAGAATCTTTCATTCTGCCTGCTTTAAAGCTCTTGTGTGGTCTGTTGCCACATTTATTAGAAAAATTATCTCATGGTGTTCAGTAAGACTTGGTTATTAGTATGCCTGAGCCATTAGTCCCATTGTGACTTCAAGACAAAGTGCTGTAGGTTAAAAGAAGAACAATAGCCAATTTCCTAATGCAGCTTTTCTTCTGTGTGTATGTATGCATGTGGCTTCAAAATAATAATAATAATAATAATAATAATAATAATAATACTGTAAAAACACAATGCAGAGAAGTAGAGCAAACTGGCAAAAGAAGGCTCTCCATGGACACTTCCTGGGAAAAATTGAGAGCCAAATTGACAAAGAAAAAACATGGATGTGGCTCACAAATGAAACTTTGAAAAAAAAGGAGACAGAGGGCCCGATTCTGGCAGCCAAAGAACAAGCCATTAGAACAAATGCCATCAAAGCCAGAATTGAAAAGTCGACAACAGAGCCCAAGTGTAGACTTTGCTAGGAAGCAGATGAAACAATAGATCATATCCTCAGCTGCTGCAAGAAGATCTCGCAGACAGACTACAAGCAAAGGCATAACACCGCTGCTGAGATGTTTTAAGCACTGGGTGCACTGCCTAAAGACCCTGGACTGCACTTAAACACAATCGGCACTGACAAAATTACCATCTGCCAGCTGCAATAGGTCACCTTACTAGGATCTGCATGCATTATTCACCGATACATCATACAGTATTAGATACTTGGGAAGTGTCCAACGTGTGTCCCAATACAACAGCCAGCAGAGTGATCTTATTTGCTGTGGACTCATCTTCTTGTGTTTCAAACAACAACAACAACAACAACAATAACAACAACAACAACACTTTATTTATATTCCGCCCTTCTCATCCCAAAGGGGACTCAGGGCGGATCACAGTACACATACATGGCAAACATTCAATGCCACTTTATATAGACAATACACATATAGACAGAACAGAAGGAGGTGTGTTGTTTTTGACTCAATGTCTAGCTGTTTTGGTGCCATGGAAGTTTGGGCTCGAATCCAGCCACATGGGGTGCTGTCGCTCCATCCTCTATGACAGTGATTCTCAACCTTCCTGATGCCGTGACCCTTTAATACAGATCCTCATGTTGTGGTGACCCCCAACCATAATATTATTTTCATTGTTGCTTCATAACAGTAATTTTGCTACTATTGCGAATTGTAATGTAAATATCCAATATGCAGGATGTATTTTCATTCACTGGACCAAATTTGGCACAAATACCCAATATACTCAAATTTGAATACTAGTGGGGTTGGGCGAGGGGTTGATTTTGTCAATTGGGAGTTGCAGTTGCGGGGTTTTATAGTTCACCTAAAATCAAAGAGCATTCTAAACTCCACCAACGATGGAATTGAACCAAACTTGGCACACAGAAGTCCCACAACCAACAGAAAGTACTGGAAGGGTTTGGCGGGCATTGACCTTGAGTTTTGGAGTTGTAGTTCACCTACATCCAGAGAGCACCTTGGACTCAAACAGTGATGGATCTGGACCAAACTTGCCACGAATACTCAATATTCCCAAATATGAACACTGGCGTAGTTTGAGGAAAAGAGACCTTGACCTTTGGGAGTTGTGGTTGCTGGGATTTATAGTTCAACTGGCGTGGGCTGGTCCATGAGGTCACAAAGAGTCGGAGATGACTGAACGAATGAACAACAACAACAAAAATCAAAAAGCATTCTGAACTCCACCAACAATGGAATTTAACCAAACTTGGCACACAGAAGTCCCACGACCAACAGAAAATACTGGAAGGGTTTGGTGGGCATTGACCTTGAGTTTGGGAGTTGTAGTTCTCCTAGATCCAGAGAGCACTGTGGACCCAAACAATGATGCATCTGGATCAAACTTGGCACAAATACTCAATATGCCCAAATGTGAACACTGGTGAAGTTTGGGGGAAATAGAATCTTGACATTTGGGAGTTGTAGTTGCTGGGATTTATAGCTCACCTACCATCAAAGAGCATTCTGAACCCCATCAATGATAGAATTGACCCAAACTTCCCATTCAGAACCCCCATGACCAACACAAGATACTGTTTTTTCTGATGGTGTTTGGCGACTCCTCTAACACCCCTTTGCGACCCCCTCGGGGGTCCCAACCCCCAGGTTGAGAACCACTGCTCTATGACAAAGAGCCATCAGGACTTCCTCCTTCCATTTGGTTGCCCAGCATTTTCTGATCTTCTTTCTTTATGGCATTGTAAAACACCTCCCACACTTTTAGTGGTACCTAATTTCTCTAATTACAGCTAAAGCTGTTTTCGACTGTGTAAACAGTGAGCAGGGCTGACAGTTGGGTGCTCGCACTGACCTGGGACTTTGAACCTGCAACCTTTTGGTTGATAGATCTTAGAGTTGCTGGTGAATTACCTGTCAACGTATGGTATTCACATGAATTTCAAAATTCATGCTTACATTACACCATTGGCATGCCAGTCCCTTTCTATGAAATGTAGCCCACAGCACCTTCTGTATATTGGTATAAATCTAATTGTTAGACCTAACTAAAGTAGACTCATTGAATCAACTGAACTTAATTACATTTTGGATTATTTCTCAGAAAATAATGTGCTTTCTCTAGAGCAAATTTAAACTATTTGAAACTCACATAAATATATTAATTTAGTATGATGTCCTATTGAATGGATCATATGAAACTTTAAGCTGCACTATAAAGTTGAATACTGATTGTATTCATCCAAGGTCTCAAACAAGAATGCTCTCAGAAATACCTTTTCCAGAGATGGCTTTGACTGAATTTGGAACATTCTGCATATACTAGTACTTCATGAAATTTGCTTCCACAAGATGGTTTCAAGTATTTCTGCTGTTGGTGTTTGAAAGTTGATTGTGAGAACAGTTCCAGTGAAAAGCATAATGTGACTTCAGGACATATAAGACTCATACGGTACTTGATAACTGTAATGACACATACATCTACATTCTTCATCTCCAAATACTAAGTATAGTGAATACCATCAAGAGAAAGATCTCTCCTCTGATGCTCACTTTGTAGAACTTCTTGCACCCAGGCAGCCAAGTTATTCCCTTTTGTTGAGTCACTACTATTTTCTGCAGCCCCCTTTTTTAATTGCCAGGACCTTGAGTTGTTTTGTGTGCATAGATTCTTTGTGCTCCTATAATAGAAGGGTGAAGGTACTATGTTTTTTATGTACAAAGACCGAGATTCATTATTTGGCATCTACAAGCAAAGACTAGATGGAAGAAATCCTTCTTGAAGTCCCAGAGGGATAGTAAGAGCAATGACCTCATTACACTTACCTAAATCATCAGCATCCTATGATGTATTCACCCTGTCTTCAGAACAGAGACCCACACTGGCCATCACACAATATCATGTGAATTCAGGCAGAGGTCCACCCCCAACCGAGGTGGAAGTGTTGTTGGAAGTCTGCCCCACAATGTGTTAGGATTCCCGTGTTGTGTTGACTCCAATGGAACCAGCATGGATTCTCTGTAGAAGGGCGATGTTCCCCACGTGTGATGGGGGAAGCGTTGCCAAAATGGGGCTGCATGCAGAGCAACAGATTTGCTCCACAGCCTCTTCTTTTCTTGGTGAAGCTAGGTGAAGCATCTCACTTCTCCTGGCTTTTATGATAAGGCCCATAGTAAACATATCAGTTAATAATACTAGGCTAAATGGACCAGTGAGCAGAAAATCTAAAGCAAACACATAAAACTAACAAAAAATGAATAAATTGCATTCTACGAGTCCTTCTTCATTAATGATTCTGGAAGATATTAATATTTTAGACGCCACATGACTGCAGGCCTTTCAGGGTGCTCGACTGCAGCCACCACAGCAAGAGGTAATTAGAACACAGTGCAGCTCATGATATGTTCCAGGTGGTCCAGTGTGCTCCCGTCACCCCAAACAATTCCCTACTTCATGTGAGCAAAAACAGCAGCTGTTTTTGCTTACATTACACCATCAGATCCATACCATATAGAAAGTTGTCTTTAGGTCACCATCCCCATAGCAAACAAGAAAAGATTCTCCTTCTGTGGTCTCCTGTCATGTCATTAATAAGCAGTTTGGAATAGATAATAGCAGTGTGAAGCAGGGAAGGAGCGGGGGGGGGGGGGCTTCATCTTCAAGTGTAGGACATCTCCTTGCAAGTACAGGAGGGGAAGGTATATAAGTAACCAAAAGAAGGAAGAAAAAAGGAAAATAAGGGAAGCAAGGAAAAAGGAACAAAGAAAGGACACAATAAGACATGTGACGGGGCAAGATGGGGGCTTGCAGAAGACAAAATGAGTGCAGATTTGATGGTTCTGTCCAGCCATTTGAACACTACTAGATAGAACCAAGCCAGCCTTATGTGAGGTGTAAGTACCCTGAAGCCACCAGATTCCATCTGATCCTGGAAGCTAAGTAGGGTTAGACATAGATAGTACCTGAATGGGAGACCTCCAAGGCAAAGCATAGTAATGGGAAACAGACTCTTGAATATTCTTTGTTAAGAAAGTTCAGTGATTTATTTTTAAAAAAAATATTAGATATTTCATTGTGCATTTGATTGACAACTTCTGTTACAGATGATCTGAATCATGACATGAATCATGACCAGAATCCAAATTCCTATATTTCATTACTACATTTTTAAGTTAAGCTGAACTAATCCTGTTTAATTGCTCTATTTCTATGCTATTATTCCTATACCGCTATATGTTTCTATCCACCTTATTGACCACCCTATCCTTTTACTAGTTTCGCATATTGGCCCTCCCCCCCCTCCAAAAATGAGTCTGTTGTTGCTTTTGATGCTTGTTTCTTATTGTTTATGCTGTTTTAATTATATATATATATATATATATATATATATATATATATATATATTAGGCCTGGGTAACAACGGAAAAATTTGTTTCTAAAATCGATTTGTATTTGGGGTTTTTTTTTGTTTCGATATTTAAAATAATTACAAAATTTTCCTTTTAAAAAGTTCGATATTTACCAAATTTCGTAAATAGTAAAAAATTAACGAATCGATTTCCGAAACAATAACGAATTGATTCGTTAATGGCGGACGCGACCGCGAAATACGCTAAAAAACCTCCAAAACCTTCTGAAGCTTCCCTCTCCCTCTGTTGTTGACTATTGGTGTGATATTATAATTTTTTTTCACTAATTAATCCATAAAACTGGCCCAGACATGCGGAAATAATAACGAAACGACCTCAAAACAATAACGAAACGAATACAATATCGAAATACGAAGCATTTACAAAACGTTTTTGAAAATTCGTTTTTTTTAATAATTGCTCCAGAATGGTTCGTTATCGTTTTGTAATTGGAAAAATTAACGAATTATTAACGAATTACGAATTAACGAAACGAAACCGCCCAGCCCATATATATATATATATATATATATATATATAATTGAACATTGCCTTGGGCTTGGCCCCATGTAAGCCGCCCCGAGTCCCTTCAGGGAGATGGAGGCGGGGTAGAAAAATAAAGTTCTTCTTCTACTACTACTATACATATTAAACACACAAACACACACATATATATCGGAAATATATAAATATATAACAACACCACAAAACACAGCATTATATAAGAAAGTAAATAAAAAAGAATCCATACTATTATCTGATATAAACCTAACCTTCCTAATTCTTTTACCAAAACTGCCACTCATAATCTTGCATAACTCCCTCTACCTACACGCTCACACATATCCCACCTCCAATGAATTTCATAGGGCCTCATAAGTTATCAGGCAATGTGAATACAGCTGTAAATATCATTGCAAGAAAGATCTGAAATATAAGGCTGACCTTTTGAGCCAGATACTTGCTCCACTTTCCTTGGAGTAGAACAAAAATGGAAATCTGCTGCCTGTATTACATTATGCCTTCCTCATTTTCACTTTTTTGTGTAAACCTCAGTAGAGGCACTACTCTACAGTTCTCCAGAAAAGGTCATTATTACAAACAAACAAAAATATTTATTTTGTCCCACTTTTGCTCTCCCAAAGGAGACTCAAAGCAACTAAAAGTAATAAAAATGTATAATTTAAAACTTTAAAAAATAAAAGACTGTTAAAATCAAATAAAACATATAAGTATAAAAATGAATAGTTGAAACAATTAAAATAATTAAAATCTATCAAAATACATGGACACTCAGTACCCTCTCTGTATTGCCGAAGGCTTTCATGGCCGAAATCACTGGGTTGTTGTAGTTTTTTCGGGCTGTATGGCCATGTTCTAGGAGCTTTCTCTCCTGATGTTTCACCTGCATCTATGGCAGGCATCCTCAGAGGTTGTGAGTACTTTCTCCCATTCCTAAAAATGTTCTTTAAAAGACTGTCTGAAAAGAAAGGTCTTAGCCTACCTTTGGAATTGCAAGGGTTATTCTCACATCTACAGTGAGGCCTCACAAATGTATAACACAAACAAAAGGATCCAAGTTGTGTAGGGTACTTCCAAAGAGCACCAAAATTTGCACCAAAGCAGGTTTTAGAAACCCTCTTTGTTGTGGTTTCCCATCCCATTCCCCCTTTCCCCCGGAGAGGGTGCCTATATCCAATCCCAGTAACTGCCAGGATGGTGTGCAACCACACTGAAGCCCCCCCCCCCAAACAACCCTTAAAACTTGTAAAAACTTTCCCAGCCACCATTAAGGTTGTCCTTGCATCCTCCTGGCACGAAGAAAAATGATATTCCATGATATGGGGGGGGGGGGGGGGATGAGGAGGAAAATCATTCCTCCCCCCCCCCCCCCCATCTCCTGGCACATCATTTCTTCATGCCAGGAGAATACAAGCAGTGCCCTAAGGACAGTGCCCTAAGGAAAGGCACTTCAAGAGCATTTAATTAATTTTGAATAACTGGGATGGCATCATTTCGATGCCCTGGTAAAAAACCAGATGGGTCTCGTTTTTAAGGCCTGTCTGGATGGGCCCATAGTTATTGTTGTTTTTACTCAAATCACATATATCTCATTGACCCTATTATGAACTCCTACAATAATCAATTTTTGAAATTCTAATTTTTAACTTAAAATGCCCTTTGTATTAAGGTTAGGAAATCTTTTTTGGCTGTAGATATAACAAATCTGTGGAAAAGTTCAAATAACGTTTTACATTGCAGTTGTATCATGAATATAAATGTGATCCAATTGAAATGAAATTAAAGCTCCCTGCCCCAGATCCATATTCAACATAATAGATTGTGAAAATGCCATGAAGCAAATTTTATTTTGTCATATTAAATAGTGTTTAATTCAATCGTGTTGTCTTATAGAAGCAGCTCGACTCCAGCTGAATATACAAAGTTTTGTTTAAACAGATAATACCAAGATCATTTATAAAACTTTTAATTTGCAAAATGCTTTGCGATTTTATATTTACTCATTCCCTGACAAACTGTGAGATAGATCTTCTTTTCCCTACAGCTTGGGGGCATGTTGACTGGGATATAGCACAGATTTTACTCAAAGTAAATAACTTTTCTAAGCTGTTTATGATTCCCATTTTACAGACCAAGTTGAGGAACAGCAACTCATCAGCAATTCAGTGATGGAGGGAATCTGTGAATGCACATGACAGTGTTACTATAGTTCAGTGACAAAATATGTACTTTGAGGTACAGAAAAGTCGTAGGTTTGAGCCACAGCTACGGGCTATTAAAATAATTATCTTGACAACAGAGACTAGGTGATAGTGGTGACAGCCATCACAGCATACAAGATTGGACTAGATGGATCAATGGTCATCCTTATAAACCCATCTTTTTGTCTACAGGGACACTAAGAAACCTTTTATATGTCAGTCTATAAAGCGGTTTCAAAACCTTTCTCCCATAGCATAGCTACACATAATCTTGATGGTGTATGGTAGGGAGGAATTAATCAGTTTATTCCTGGACTATCTTAATTTCATATGTATTAATTCAGTGATCCATTCCATCCTAACTTTGTGCTTTAAAAACAACCTACACAGATGCGCATCTGAGGATTTTATCTCAACATATTGTATTTGAAAATCCTAATCAGCACATTAGCCCTGGAAGTGCAGATCAGGCAAGTTTGTTTTGACATGTTGTGTAAGCAGAATCCTCGGGTAACCCTAAGTTCTGGTCACATATATCTTCCAGACATGTATTTACAGTTGTACAGTTGGTCTGGCTAAAGATATCCCTAGAGCAGCGTTTCTCAACCTGAGGGTCGGGACCCCTGGGGGGGTCGCGAGGGGGTGTCAGAGGGTGTCGCCAAAGACCCATCAGAAAGGTGGAAGGTGAACTACATCTCCCCTAAATCACTGTCAATTCATCCCAAATCCCTCCAGTATATTCTGCTGGTCATGGTGGTTCTGTGATGGAAGTTTGGACCAATTCTATTGTTGGTGGGGTTCAAGAGACTCTTTGATTGTAGGTGAACCATAAATCTCAGCAACTACAACTCCCAAATACAAAGCTTTAATTTCCCCAAACTCCATCAGTGTTCACATTTGGGCATATTGAGTATTTGTGTGAAGTTTTGTCCAGATCTATTGTTTGATTCCACAGTGCTCTCTGGATGTAGGTGAACTACAACTCCCAAACTCAAGGTCAATGCCTACCTAACCCTTCCAATATTTTCTGTTGGGCATAGGAGTTCTGTATGCCAAATTTGGTTCAATTCCATTCCTGGTGGAGTTCAGAATGCTCTTTGATTGTAGGTGAACTATAAATCCCACCAACTACAACTCCAAAATGACAAAATCAGTCCCCCTACCCCACTCCACCTGTATTCAAATGTGGACGTATCGGGTATTTGCGCCAAATTTGATCCACTGAATTAAAATGCATCTTACATATCAGTTGTTTACATGATGATTCCTAACTAACAAAATTGCAGTTATGAAGTAGCAACGGAAATAATTTCATGGTTGGGGGTCAGCAAAACATATAGAACTGTATTAAGGGGCTGTGGCATCAGAAAGGTTGAGAACCACTGCCCTAGAGGATCTGTTTTAGGTCTATAGGGATCTTTCCTCTAAACAGGAAGTCACTACCTGGTCATTTCTTGCATTGAAAGCAAAATATCTTCTATTACCATAAATCAGGTGACCAGAGACCTCCTTTGCTCTTAAACATAACCATAATGTATTAAATCAATGCGGACCTGGAGCATTACAAAGAATATGATTCTCTTCACCCATTTTTCCAATGGCTCCAACAATGCATTGGCAATGTTTGAATTAGGGCCAATTCTCAACGAATATTACTTCTTTTTATACTTTCATGTAATAACTTAACATTTACCACTTCTAGGGGGGAAATAGTTGACAGCTTAAAGGCACTTGGGAGCTATAATAGAAAACATTTTTTAGTGACAGCTTACAGTTTCCCAAGTGAAATAGCTGGAAGCATGCATTCTGTTCTGGCAAAGGCCTAGATTCCTGTCTCATGCTTGGTGTATTGCATTATTCAAATATGGTTAAGACTCAGATACTTTGAAGAGATCAAGGAATGAGGAGCAGGTAGGAAGAATGAGTTCCAAAATACTCAGGTTGTAGCCTTAAGAGCAACAGAGTGTTACTATCTATTCTTAATCTACCTGCCTCCAATGGCAGATCATAGCTCCAGTGTCTAAGGTGGCACATTTGCTCTGGGTTTTAGTTGAACTTTAAAATAGCTTTCCAAAGTGCTGAACCAAGCTGGGGATTGGGTTGAATACTACATGTTGTTTCTTTGAAGTCCAGACTAAAGCTGTCACACTAACATTGAAGCAAATAACTGCCACCACTGCTCATCTCATTCTGAGAAATAGGTATCCGGATACTAAAAGGCAGCAAATGTGCTTCAGGCCTCATCATTCTAAACACTATTTACATACCTGTACTTCCATTTGTGTACAATGTTCTGAATGATGAACATTCTGCCTTCTTTCTTCCCATATGGATCTGAAAGGAATTCCAAAGGTGGAAGCCACCTTTACATAGCTGAATATTTCACAAATATTGAAAACTGGTTATGAAATTTCTTAGCCTTTTGAAATATAGGAAACATCAGGAACTCTTCAGAACAATTATAGCCACATGCAGTTGACATGCTGTCATATCACGTCGCAAAGATATCTATGTTCTTGTTATTTTTTTTATGAAAACCTATATGTAAGCTGTCACTGGATATGAACTGTAACATGCTTTTGAAATTTTATACTGAAGGACAATATGATTTCTAAAAAAAGATGCATGACAATCTATATTTAGACATTTCCCCAGCATGGAGAAGATACAGGTTGTAATAGATATTTTTACTCTACTTCTCAATGTCTAGTCACTATTTATAAAACGTACAATTAAAAGCAAGCAAACCAGGAAGAGGAAAATCCATAATTCATTACATAGTCACGAATCACATCAAGTAAATTGTCAGCTAGTTAAAATATGTACTCAGGGTGAAGCTAGTGCTTTTGGGATGAGTATAATGCATTTCAAAACAACTGCATTTCAGTCAAGTTCAGAAGAGGAACTGCTATGTTTCTTTAAAGTGTCAGCCAAATTATTGCAAGCAATCATGTGTAACTTTAGAGATGTAATTCTGTTCTAATTCTTGAGGGAAGCAATAGTAATTTTAGCCATTGTCATCCCACTGAAAGAATGCCTTATAAAATTGCAGGTTTTGGATACTATGTACAGGTTGGGACATAGGTCCTATTTATATTGACTATTTAATGCAATTTGAAGTTAGCTTCAAACTGTGGTGGCTAGACAACAAACATCCACAAAAGCATATGAATTGGTGCATATCAGTGCTGAGTGTGTAATCAACATCCAGGTCTCAAACTGGTTCTAGGATTTGGCTGATGACAACCGAATCAACCCTGGTGATCAATGGGGTGACAGATGTTGCAGCCAGATCACCCTCAGATCTATGGTGCACTCGGGCTAAGACCACTGCAACCTCATTTGGACTCTCAAATCTCAGCTCTTACATGGCAAACATACTTTGGGGAAATATTCAGTGGCCCAGAGCCTGCTGAATAAGTGCCTAGAACTGCTGATTCCCCTGATTGGCCACCAGTTTCTCCAGGGGAACTTGAAGGCCTGCTTCAAAAATTAAAAACAGGAAAAGCCCCAGGAGAGGATATGCTCCCACCTGAATTGTTTAAATGCAGCATTACTTGGTGGGTCCAATCCTGGCCCAGGAATTATACCAAATAGTATAATTGTCCCACTATATAAAAAGGGCAATAGAACTGACCCCCACAATTATAGACCTATTAGACTGCTAGACGTAATATCAAAAATCTATGGTAGGTTTTTGTTATATAAATTACATAGCTGGGCAGAGGAGAAAAATATCATTGCAGGGGAACAAGCCAGATTTTGACAAGGCAAAAGCACAGTAGACCAATGCTTTGTGCTTTCACACTTAATCTGAAACAGTCTGAAGAAACCAAAGGGATGCCTATATACTGCATTTGGGGATTTTGCCTCGACTTTTGATTCAATTGTCAGACAGTGTTTGTGGGCAAACACTGTGGATGGACTACTGTTGTCATTATTACACCAGTTATATTCAGGGACAGATCTAAGAGTGCGGTTAGATCTGTCAGGTAAACTCTCGGACAACATTGAAACAAGAAGAGGAGTGAGGCAAGATTATTTGCTGGCACCTTTCCTGTTCAATTTCTATGTGAACAATCTAGCTGCCGAACAGAGTTCCCCTGATCACTTTCCACCATCAGGAGGTAATAGGAGAATTCAGATCTTATTATATACTGAAAATATGGTGCTCTTGTCAACTACACAAATAGGAGACTCTTGAGGATACTAGGTAGAATTTGTGATCAAAAGAAGTTGAGCATGAACCATTCTAAAACCAAAGTGATGGTATTCTCCAAGAGGAAGCAGATACAAAAATGGCTGATGCCAGCCAGAGCACTGAAAGGAGATGGGAGGGGAAAGTGGGAAAGCTCCCCTCTTTTCACATCTTTGGCACTCAGTCACTTTGAAGAAGGCCAGAGCTTCCAAAACAAAGAGGCTGGTGTGTTGTGGCAAGATGAGCGGGGCAGCAGGGGGCTGTCATTCCATGCCTATGGGCCACCTGAGCCCAAGGATCATTGGAGGGCAGTGAAGACACTTGCTACCTGTTACACATAGGAACTATCCCAATTATCTTGACTGTATGTAAGTCAGGGGAAAACCTGAATCCTGGGGCAGGAATTGAGGTTTCCCCTGACTTAGCTTAACCAGGAACAAGGTAACAATAAGGTGGCCTTGCCTCAAGTTAACCCAGATTAGCCCTGTGTAGAGCTGATTCACCTACAATGGTTCTAAGTGGTCAGTTTAGATGTGCCCCGAGACCGATCATTTATTATATCTGCCCTGTGCAAGGCTACAAACCCCTTTCTGGACAGGAGACAGTGAGTCCTCTGAAAAAACTCTGAACTCTTGAGTCAAGACAGATGCAAACTAGTGATCTTCCATCTTCACATTTCCACCACTGAAATGAATTTTAAAATCCATGCTTGATGAAGAAGCTCATGAACTACAAAACCTTATGTAATGTATTTCAGATCCCTTGGTTGGCTTAATAAAAATAGTACTGCTATGTGATTTTCTTTCGTTTGAATATTGTTTTGTTTTAAATGTTGGTGTGATTTCACATAATACTGGCTTATGAGTTCTCTTCTGATGTTCCTTTGCATGCTGGACCAATGTGTATTTAAGATTGACTAGTTTCACCTCTTACATCTCGTGCTGAGTTTCTGAAAATTGTGATTCAGCGTGGTCCACTTTCCTCTCCCATAGTGATCCAAATATATGACAGAAACAGTTGAAAGGAGCTATGCTTGTCCTTACAGCCTCACATGGTAACCTAAAGTAGGAAAAGTAGCTGAGGGACATATTGTGTAGAAAAATGTCCCATGTAGGAAAGGTTATGCATCCTCTTTCTCCAGCATCCCTTTATACAAAAATATGGTAACATCCTGAGGCAACTTTTCCTTTTAAAGTGCTTATTGAGTCTTCATTCCATGCATTTGCATGTAACGTGACATGTAGTTTTCCCCTGAGCTGAATTTCCGAGAACACATTACCTAACATAAACTTTTATAGCAAATAGACTTACGCACAAAGTAGCCTTTTAGGAGATTTTTTTTAGAGTCAATGCCAAATATTTAGCTGATCTAAATAGAAGAAATAAATTGCAGCAAAACAGTGGATCTGGAAGATTTTTTTTCCTAGTGCAAAAAGAAGACGGCAATCTACACAAGGAAAAAAAAATCCAAATCTATGTGATGATATTTGTTCTGAAGCAAACTCTACATGATAAGTTGTCTCCCAGGCAACTTTGTATTTTCTCACATTCTAGGTGAAGTATATAGAGCTATCGTTTTGTTGGTTTTTATTTTTTGCTTCTTTAGACTGTCAGGAACTACATTGTTATGAAACAGTGACCCAATGTAGGCTTTACTGTATTATTTTTGGATTTTTCTGTGCTACATGCCTCTATGAGTCATAATGCGTGTGAAGGCTTTCCCTGTGGACATCACAGCATTTTTCATTGCTACTGCTTTTTTAATACCAAAAAGCAGAACTCCTTCAGATATGTCTTTGCAACAGCCAAGCCATTTGAAGAGTATCTGCACATTAAACCTGACATTTGATAAAAGAACTATTTTGCATTTAACCAATTGCATTCATTACTTCCTATTACTACAGCCTGGATAAAAGTACCTCCCTAAGATACTGTAAGATAATTTTAACAAATTGTTAAAAGGAATGACTGTGATTAGCATCTTATTTTATTTCATCGTAGTAGTACATCAGCATCAAAATAGCTACACAGTTCTGCCTCCACATTTCCCTCTGCTCTCAAGACCTTATCCCATTTGTGTGTATGTGTGGATGGGGGGGGGGGGGGGTCATATTATTATGGTGTTTAGTCCTGTATCGTTACGTTTCTCATTCCTTATCACATGTTGTTCTTTCTTGCCTTTTCTCCCAAAATAATCCATTTTCAGATTTATCACACCAGTGACTGCAGTTCCAGTCCACTCCATTTTTTTTTTAAAAAAACAAAAACCTTGGGGAAAAGGGCTTTTCTCTCCTTCCCATCCTGCTGCTCTGGAGGAGAAAGGAGTCAGCAATTTACTGTGTTGGCAGTCAGGGCTGTAGCCAAGGGGGAGGGGGGGGGGGTTAGGGGTTACCCCCCTCCCCTGAAATTTTTCATATTAAAAAAAACTGGTTTACTCATGAATTTTGCATGATTTTAACAAATGTTTATTAATGTAACTGTTTTAATGAATATGTTTTAAATGTATTTATGACTGTGGAGGGCACTGAATAGTGCTTGTTGTGAAGCAATCCTGAGTCCCCTCTCGGGGGTGAGAAGGACGGGGTATAAATGTACGAAATAAATAATAAATAAAATATTTTTTATTTTCTTTTTTCTTTTCAAATTATCTTTATTCCAAGGATTTAATTTTTTACATTAAAAGAATTTGGGATAGAGTGGTAGGAGGTTAGGTAAGGGGAAAAAGGAAAGAAAAAGGAGGGAAAATAATAACATAAAAACAACAAGACAAGAAGAGAAATGGGGATGATACATAAGGATTTGGGGTAATGGTGTCTTCCGGTCCATTCCACAGGGAGTTTAATTTCCTTTTTCCTTGTATTGTCGAAGGCTTTCATGGCCAGAATCACAGGGTTGTTGTAGGTTTTTTCGGGCTATATGGCCATGGTCTAGAGGCATTCTCTCCTGACGTTTTTCCTGCATCTATGACAAGCATCCTCAGAGGTAATGAGGTCTGTTGGAACTAGGAAAAACGGTTTATATATCTGTGGAATGACCAGGGTGGGACAAAGGACTCTTGTCTGCTGGAGCTAAGTGTGAATGTTTCAACTGACCACCTTGATTAGCATATAATGGCCTGACAGTGCCTAGAGCAAAGTTTTGTTGAGAGGTGATTAGATGTCCTTGTTTGTTTCCTCTCTGTTGTTGTGCTGTTTTACAATTCCTTTTTCCTGTTTTCTTTTCTTCTTCTTCTTATGAACTTGCTCACTGGTTAACCAAATCCCCATGTTGAGTCTATGAGGAGCAAAACTTAAACGAGTCCCTCCAGAACTGCAAGCACTATTCTCAAGAAAATTTTGATAATTTATTCATACTGTTATTACTTGCAGCAAGAGCCGATATAGTGGAAGCATCCAAGTTGGGTCACCCATAACTGTAAGGTGTGGAGAGAGGGGAAGATTGGAAGGCCGTCATGAAGAAGACCAAACTTGGTGGGGCGGTTGACAGGGGTGGAGCTGCAGGCTATTTAAGGCTGCTCCACCCCCCTGCTGTGCTCTTTGCTTCAGCGTGAGGTAGGAGGCAGGGGGATTAGGCATTTCCTTCATTGATCCCTCTCCTCTCCTTTTCCAGATAATACGATTCCCATTTCTGTGCCTTTATCCCAGGGAAACATCCTACAGTTTGGGTTGTTTCTGCCCTTGACAC
Source organism: Anolis sagrei (assembly GCF_037176765.1). Classification (NCBI taxonomy): domain Eukaryota; kingdom Metazoa; phylum Chordata; class Lepidosauria; order Squamata; family Anolidae; genus Anolis; species Anolis sagrei. The sequence continues at coordinate 77,538,004 of NC_090025.1, read as the reverse complement.
TGATTGGCAGGGATTTTCCAGCAGAACATAAGAGCTGTAGTTGTGGGTGGCTGCACATAGCAGAGTTCCCCTTCTCGGTTGTCTAAAGAAAGGCACATCCTGTAACAAAGGGAGTTTGTCCCTCCCTCTCCCCTTTAGAATAAACTCTTAATAAGTTGTTGCCTGTGTGAGTCACCCTCTCTCAGCCTCAAGTTATGGTTGTTAGGTCACAGAAAAAGGTTGCAGGCAACCTTCCTTTAAAATAATGCTTAAAGAATAGTTGTCTGGAGGGAGCACCACTCTCTCAGCCCCAGGAAGGCACAGGCAATTCCACTCATTAACTGTGTCATCCAGAAAATGATATCTGACAGTCTTCTCACCCCTCTCTTTTTAATGCCTGTTGCTGACATTTCCCTAACAAATCTTGACAGAACTGACAAGAAATTACCATGTTGTGGGAAGAGCACCGCCATAACTCATATCATCAATGGGGGTGGGGATGGAGGGGATAAGGTGCTCAGACACTCCAATATAAATTTATTTTTCCATTCAAAATATCTCTCCATTTATTAGTCAACTCAAGCTCAAGGTGATTAATCTATCAATTTAACATGCGAGATTATGAATACATCTATGGATGGAAAGAGAACCTAAATATCTGGGCAACTTTAGAAATTTCATGGACCCAAGATTTTTCTTTTTTGTCGTGTCAGGAGCGACCTGAGAAACTGCAAGTTGCTTCTAATGTGAGAGAATTGGTCGACTGCAAGGACGTTGCCCAGGGGACACCCTGATGATTTGATGTTTTATCATCTTTGTAGGAGGCTTCTTTCATGTCCCCGCATGAGGAGCTGGAGCTGATAGAGGGAGCTCATCTGCCTCTCCCCGGATTTGAACCTGGAACCTGTAGGTCTTCAGTCTTGCCGGCACAGGAGTTTAACCCACTGTGCCACCGGGGCTCCGACCCAAGATTAAGTGGTGAAATTTAGTATCTAACTCTAGTGGGCCGAGCTGGTAGCACAACTGGTTAATCAGTTGCAATAAATCACTGTCGACTGAAAGGTGGCAAGTTCAAAGCCCGAGTTGGGGTTGAGTACCTGGCTATTTAAAAAAATAGCTGTTAAAAAATGCCCAGCTCACTTCGACCTAAGCAGTTCGAAAACAGCTGTGAGTAGAGAAATTAGGCACCGCTTACAGCAAGGAGGTTAATTTATGACATCATAAAAATGCTGGAGAGCAAGGAGGAAATACTATGATCAAAAAGGCTCGGCGTCATAGTAGACAAAGCAACAGCTCCCCCTGTGGCCGAATTGAGCAACCTCCAGCATCCAGTGGAAGAACTGATGAAGAACCCCTCTCTCGGTCTGTATGTCTTGTATGTCAAAAATGGAATTGAATGTTTGCCGTGTATATGTACATTGTAATCCACCCTGAGTCCCCTTTGGGATGAGAAGGGTGGAAAATAAATACTGTAAACAAACAAACAAACAAATCTTTAGCTTCCTTTATATTCCCTTCTTGCTGCCAACTTTTTTCCACGTATGTTTCCAGTCCTATCAGTTTAGTGTTTAGGGTACACAGAGGCCCTTTTACACTTCCCAATGTTAGTGCTGTGGTTTTATTTTAAACTAGCCATTCCCTGCCATTTTTTTTTTTGCTTTTAAAGTCTCTTCCGCTGTGGTTTTCAGTGTTTTTATGAGTGACTGTGGCCAAACCTTCCCTCCCTCTTTCTTTCTTTCTTTCTTTCTTTCTTTCTTTCTTTCCTTTCTTTCTCTCCTTCCTTCCCTCTTTTTCTTTTCCTATTCTTTCCCTTTTTTCTTTCTTCCTTCTCTACCTGTTTCTTTCCTCCCTTCCTTTGCTCTTTGGTTCCATCTTTCCTTCTCTCTTTCCTTCCTTCTTTCCTTATTTCTTTCCTTCCCTTTCTCTCTTTTGTTCCTTTTCTCTTTCCTTCCCTCTCTCTTTCCTTTCTTCTTTCACTTTTTTATTTCCTTCTCTCCTTCCTTCCTTCTCTACTTTTCTTTCTTTCCTTCTTTCCCTCTTTCTCTTTCTTCCTTCTCTCCTTCCTTCCCTCTCTCTTTCCTTCCTTCTTTCACTTTTTTATTTCCTTCTCCTTCCTTCCTTCACTACTTTTCTTTCCTTCTCTCCTTCCTTTCCTCTTTCTATCCCTCCTTCTCCCCTTCCTTCCTTCCTTCCTTCCTTCCTTCCTTCCTTCCTTCCTTCCTTCCTTCCTTCCCTCCCTCCCCCTTCCTGTGTATATGTGTTTTTGTGTGTATATATGCATATATGTGTGTGTATTTAATTGCGTATGTGTGTATATATGTAGTTTTGCGCCAGCATTGTAATTGGGGTTTTTTTTTGGCTTTTCAAGTCTCTTCTGCTGTGGTTTTCCATGTTTTTATGAGTGAAGGACATACACTGGGTTGTTAGGTGTCTTGTGTCCAAATTTGGTGTCAATTCCCTCAGTGGTTTTTGAGTTCTGTTAATCCCATAAACGAACATTACATTTTTATTTATATAGATGCTGCAATTCTAGCTTGTGGAAACCTAGGATTTTTAGTTGAAGGAAGAATATTTAGAATCCCCAGCTAGAGAACTCTAGTGCATTACTCAAACCCCAATGATTCCATAGGAAGTTGTCATGGCAGTTAAGGTAGAATCATAGTGCCATAATCATATACTGCAAGAAGGCCCCAGCTTTCACTGATGGAATTAGACCTTCCTGGACATTAAATGCAATATGACACACAAAGCAATCAGAAATCACTGTTCATTTCATTCCATGAATGCTAAGAAAGATACATTCAGTATATCTAAGCCCTGCTGCAAGTGCATCTACTCCCTTAAAGCCCGATAGATCTATTCCTGCACTGGAAATCTCATTATTACTTATGAGGTTCTGTTTGTGTCTAAATAACACAGTTGCAGGACTCTAAGGTGAATGGCAGAATGAAAATAATTTTCTACATGGTTAAATTCAACAATATTGAACATAAATTGGTTCTCATGCATGCAATTTGTGATATTTGTTCCCTGTCCTTCAAATGTGGTCTCATCATGATGTGGCATAATATTTTCAATATATTTGCTAGAATTAATTGAATTCTATTTTTAGTTGTTATAATTCCCAATGATCTTATTGCTATGTCTGATGTTTCCAGATGGAACAAAATAAGATAGCACAGAGCAGTATCTTCAATAGCGCAGTATTCTAATTGCTATTATCAATTCTGTGATAACTTTTTTTTTCATGTGAATGACTATCAAGAGAAGATATCCATTTGCTCGTATTTCTGCTTTGGGAAAATAAAAGTATCCAGAATCTAAGGAGAGAATATAAGGGCTTTCAGCAAGGAAAAAAAGAGTGGAGGGGAAAATATTTTTAAATCATCATTTTGAAGAGTTGGTTAAGAAAACAGGAGAACTTTAAACTGCCTTGCACTAAGTCAGACCATAGGTTCATCTAGTGTTGGGGTTCAGCCTCCGTGCGAACCAGAACCTGAACCCGATTCTTTAATTGTATTTCCTGATGCAACTGAACAGGCCTCTGATCATGTATCTTTCCCTGATAGTGTTGAATCTGTTGATTATGAGGCCAGTGGTGGGGAAAGTGAAACTGAACTTCCTGATGAATATGTTTTGGAATCAGCAGTGATAGCTCTCCAGAGGGATTCACACCTGGGTTTGTTAATGAGGACTGAAGGGAACAGATTTGGAAAAATAGAAGTGAATCGCAGTTTCTACGAAGGTCAAATAGATTACGGGAGAGGGAGGCTTCAAAGTCTGGAGGCGTTTCAAGAAATAGTTTCTTTAGTTTAAGGGGCCTCTCCCCGACTGTCTAGCCAGATCAAGCATCATTTTAGACTGAGGCAGTACCTTGGCAGAATTCCTGTGTTCCATGGCCTGCATTCCCAGATGCTTCTAGTTTTCAAGTACGATTAGTGATTTGCTAACAGGTTCCTGGTTTTTGTTTTGTGGCTTTTGGAATTTTGCTCAAGTTCAGAGATTTTCCTGACAGCTGTGTTTCTACTGAGGCATTTTGACTTTGCTTTTACCTTTCTTTTGTAACCATTTTTCATCAATAAAGAGGATTGTTTTTTCCCACAGTCCAGTGTGGTGGATTTAATCTTATGGTCTTGTTTCCTGATCTGGGATGCAACATCTAGCTCCAATATTGTCAACTCTTATCTGGAAGCTGCTATCCAAGGTTTCAGAGAAAATTCTTTCTTAGAACTTCCTGGAAATCCATGTAATGTAGGAGTCAAAAATTAAATAGAATTTGCTGTGCTAAAATTTCAGTGTCAGATAAAGTTAGATGTGTTCAAGATAGTATAGTAACGTTAACACTATTATTGTTGTTATCTGCCATCAGGTTGTCTTTGACTTATTAGCAATTATATGAATGAGAAACCTCCAAAAGCCCTGGTCATTAGCTGCCCAGTTTAGTTCTTGTAAGCCCACGGATATGACTTCCTGGAATCAATCCACCTCTGATGTGATCTCCCTCTTTTCCTATCACCTTCTACTTTACCAAGCATTTTCCCCCCTATGAAATCACATCATCTCATAAGTCTAAAGTATGACAGCTTCATCTTTGCTTCTAGAGGGAGTTCAGGCTTGGTTTGTTCTATGATCATTCATTTGTCTTTTTAAAGAACTCTTACCTGGCACAACTTTTGAAATGAATTGATTTTCTTCCAGTCAGCCTCCTTCATTGTTCAGCTTTCACTACCATACATTTCCCAAACACCCAACTTTCACAACCATTTAATACTGATCAAAGTTAACTTTAAACCTCACAAAACACATGAAAGAAAGGACGTAATGCACTTCCAGTTTTTCAAGTCGCTCCAGACACAGGGGAAAAAATGCTCTACATCACCATTGGGGCCTCAAACTGGTTCATCTGTACAGCAGAACCACTTTCTTCAATACTGGTTTGAAATTGCAATGCTCAGAGTAGATGGGGCCATATAAATCAGAAATACAAGGGTTGAATGAAAAGTAATGCCTCCACCTTCATTACTTGGGTTTGGATGGGAATATTTTAATAAATCAAACACAGAAATAATCCTTAGAATGTGCTATTTAACTACCACTATTCACTTTTCCACATAATCACCAGACAATTGGATACATTTCTGCCAATGATGAACAAGTTTTCTGAAGCTGACATGGAAGAAGTCGACACTCTGTTTCCGCAATCCATCGTGCACAGATCTTTCGATAGCCAAGCAAAGCATTAATATGACCCGCATATTCTTGTGAAATGCCGATTATGATTGAAATTTATCTCTGAGTGATATGACGATTGTCTTGAATCAAGCTGTCAACCTTTTGCTTGTGAAACTTGGTGGTTGCTGTCACAGGTCATCCAACTCTTTGTCACGCAAGTCAGATGTTCCCACCTCAACATCTTTAAACTTACTCACCCAACGACGCACAGTACTCACATCAACACAATCACCATAAACAGCTTTCATTCTCTGATGAATCTCATTTGGGGTGACACCTTCTGCTGTCAAGAATTCAATGACTACACATTGCTTAAGTCGCATTGACCAACCGACTGCACAGAGTTCCATGCTTCGCACATTAACAACACAACCATTCAATGCTAAGACTTCCTGACAAAATGGAACTGTAGAGGAGAGTCTACTGAACAAGCCAGTACCTGCCGCATACCAGTACTGTTATCTGTTGAGGAGTTACGAAGGTAGAGGCATTACTTTTCATTCAACCCTCATATTGTGGCCTGGATTATTCCAATTTCAGTGTTTAATGAAATATCTTTCTATTTGAAGATTTTATCTAGTTCCTTCAAGGCTACCTTTCCAAGTCTTAGTCTTCATCTTTTTTTACTGTAGTCTCCCTTTTGATTAATGATTGAGACAATGTATAAGAAATCTTATTTGCTGCCCACTTCAAACTGCAAGAAAGGAGATTCCATCTGAACATTAGGAAGAACTTCCTGACTGTGAGAGCCTTTCAGCAGTGGGACTCTCTGCCCCAGAGTCTGGTGGTGGCTCCTTCTTTAGAAGCTTTTAAACAGAGGCTGGATGGCCATCTGTCAGGGGTGCTTTGAATGCAATTTTCCTGCTTCTTGGCAGGGGGTTGGACTGGATGGCCCATGAGGTCTCTTCCAACTCTATGATTCTGTCTCTAGAAGTGGGCAACAAGCTGGCTCTCATAATCATGGAATCGATAACTAACCCCCTTCTTTCACCACTGAACAAGGTATAATACAGTTATGTATTGGATTCTAGATCAATTTTTCATCAACGTCATCACTTAATTCTGACTAAGATGGCAAAATTGGTTGCTAGTCCCTAATCCCTCCTCGTCTCCGTCAGAAGTTAGTTTTCTTTTTCCAACATCTATATTGCACCCTCCCTTCTGCATACAGATTTTATAACATTTGAGTAGACTGTTCTGAGACGTCAGTATATGCTTTGCCTTGTTTTTAAGGCAGCATTTAAAAACCATTACCTTGTGTGCACTGGTCTGACATCTGTTTCCATGGAAGCGGAACTGGTAATGGAAGCAGCCCACTAGAAGATGAATCAATTTCTGCTGCTGGGTTTTTTGGGGGGTTCTCACTTCAGTTTCCATGGAAACAGATGTTGGATGAGTAAAAAAGAAGGTAAGATATTTTTTTTTTGGCAGTGGCGGGGATGGGGGGGAGGACACAAACAACCGTGACCATGTCAGTACTTCACTAAAAATGTCTTTCTTTCCCCTCCACGTTTCTACTGACTTGCAAAGTATTCTCCAGCAAAGGCAAGTGCCAAAACAGTGACAATAATTACATGCTTTTATAGGCTGCAGCAGCTTCTGGCTGAAAAGAGTGGGCATCTGAAAATTTGATAATGCAACATCAGTGTCTCATAGTGTCGACAGCATTGTACAACATGAGAGAAGAAGGGGAGGAGGAGGATGTGTGCTAAAATGATTTCAGAAGAAGAGTTCATGTTATTTTTAAAAGCACTACATTCTCCAAATCTGTGGATTTTTTAAAAAAACACACAAATTATATTTATATTCATTTTCATATTCAAATTTAGAAGATGAGAACAGAGTAAAGTTAAAGAAATGATCACTTATCAGTTTATACTTAATCAAGAAATGTTAACACATTATAATAAAGCACCACAGTATATCAACAACCAATTAAAATGGAGCTGTATGCAGACTATGAAAGTAGTAATCAGTTCCAAATGTTCACTTTCCTGAATGTATTTTTTTGCTTTTCTCTTTTTAGAAAAAGTGATTACAGAAATATAATAGTATTTCGATCCATGTTAAATGCAAACCCTTGTGCCCGTGCCATCATTTGATCTGATTCACTGCAAGGTGATTATCATAGAATCATAGAGTTGGGCCATCCAGTCCAATCCCCTGCCAAGAAGCAGGGAAATCACATTCAAAGCACCCCCAACAGATGGCCATCCAGCCTCTGTTTAAAAGCCTCCAAACAAGGATCCTCCACCACACTCCAGGGCAGAGAGTTTCACTGCTGAACAGCTCTCACAGTCAGGAAGTTCTTCCTCATGTTCAGGTGGAATCTCCTTTCTGTATTTTGAAGCCATTGTTCAGAGTCCTAGTCTCCAGGGCAGCAGAAAACAGGCCTGCTCCCCCCTCCCTACGACTTCCCTTCCAATGGACATCATGTCTCCTCTCAGCCTTCTCTTCTGCAGGTTGCAGCTCTTTAAGCAGCTCATCATAGGGCTTGTTCTCCAGACCCTTGAACATTTTAGTCACCCTCCTCTGGACACATTCCAGCTTGTCAACATCTCCCTTAAATTGTGGCACTCAGAATTGGACACAGTATTCCAGGTGCTTATGCTTATGAAGGTGTTTAGTAAATTTGTATCCATTTTTAAAAAAAGAGAAGTCATGAAAGTATATTACAAAATTAATGGCATGTAATAAATTGATTTAAAGGTGTATCTTAAAAATAGAATAAATGTATTATTCTCTCTCCATGCTTCCTTTTCATAGAGCAGTTGGTGCTAGGTGAACCTGTGATGGGAACAGAAATAGGCATCTGGTGTCACTATCAGCAGTCATGATATTTTTTTTCCCCTTTCCCTTTTGATTTTTCATTCTGAGAGCAGGAATAGTAGGTAGTATATGTTTTTTGATGGAAGGCTAGCATATAATGTCCAGAATCTGGCTGTTGTCTTACACATTCATATACTCCCGCATAGAAGCTGTTGGGCATTTCTAACTGAGGTGGAAATACCACATTGAGTCTAAGACTGTAGAATTTCACATGTAGTGTCAATGTATATATTTGCACATTGTACATGGACACACACACAGGCATTGTACAAGCAAGCCAAGATGCACATTTGATTGTGCATTCAGGTGTACAACTTCTCAATTCACTAAAAAGTCAGCATTGTGCACCTACTGTGTAACCAGAGGCGGCCCTAAGTAATTTTCAACGGTAAGCAAACAGTATTTTGGCGCCCGCCTCCCAACCAATCAATGATATATATTTTCTGTTCGTCGTGGGAGTTCTGTGTGCCATATTTGGTTCAATTCCATCATTGGTGGAGTTCAGAATGCTCTTTTATTGTAGGTGAACTATACATCCCAGTAACTACAACCCGCATATGGCAAGGTCTATTTTCCCCCAAGAGTGCCTCAAGAGCGCCCCTGGGCAAAATCAGTTATACTGCAAATGCTTACTTTGCGTAATGGGTTGAGCCGCCCCTGTGTGTAACTCCATAAACATAAAGTTACATTTTGTTTCCTTAAAGTAGGCTGTAACTGAACATGGGTGCGTGCCATTGTAAAATGTATCCATATGATAAATAATTCCAGTGTGATTAATTTCCCATTTATAAAGCTTAATAAAGCACATTTGGTCTTTGGATATTGAGACTGCTCAGTCTTATAATTTAGGCCTCTTCTACACTACTATATAATCCAGATTAACCAAGTGGATAATCCACATTGACTGCTTTGAACTGGATTATATGAGTCTACACCGCCATATAGTCTAGTTCAAAGCAGATAATCTGGATTTTATATGGCAGTGTAGAAGGGGCCAGAGTCTTGGAATCTTAAAAATGGAATGACTCTTGGGGTTGTAATCCAACTCCTGCCATGTAATAATAACAAGTTTGGGAGCAAGGATGGATTAATATAGCATTCTGGTGCGTTTCAATGGGAAAATTCTCTTTGAGATAAGAGATTTAAGTTAAGAGCTCAGTCATGGAATGAATTAAACTCTTAACTCAAGGTATCACTTATATGAGATAAGATATGTTAAAATTAAAAAGGGAATATATTATGAGGTGATGAATGAAACATGAAATTCAAAGACTGAACTTTGAATTGGTTAATTTTTCAATTTTAATATTGCATGAGCTTATGTATTAACTGTAAATATATTTGTCTATATTTAGCAGAAGCTGAAATGCAACTAATTAGAACAAAAAGTGTATTATAATAGTTTGATATATGCCTATGCTGGAGAATAAGAAAGGTCAGCTATGTTTTTCATGTTTTCATTTATTGATGAATGATAAACATTTATCAACTAAGACATTTATAAAGATGTTAAACTTCACTGGGCCCTGGTCAGAACTCTGAAGCATCCTACTAGTCACTTGTTACTGTACTTGGTATTGTTCCCCTTGTACTTCTAGATCCCCCCCCCCCCCTACTTATGTGACTGTTTGGGGTTCTCCTGAGTCAGCTATTAATACTTACCTCCTGTGTTTGGGTGGTGGACCTTTAGCTATATGAAGAAATGACACTGACAGCCTGAACATCAGAAATAAATGGAAGAATAGTGGGTGGTTTTTAATGACATAAAGGACTGATGTGAACATCGTCTACAGGCTCTTTTCAGCAACAGGGAGAAAATCTGCCACTGTGAATTTAGAGGTTGGATTTCTGTCAAATATTCCATGTCAGTGTTTGATATGTTTGCCATCTTCACCCAGTGTCGGATAAATGACAGTTCATAGAGTGCAATATGTGAAATATCTTTATGATCTGATGGCTATATATGATATTTCATAGTTGTTGGCATTCAATATTTGACTTCGTATTATAGATTTGAAAAATACTTGATACTAGATAACCAATTGCCTTTAGAATTTGACTGAATTTATAATTTTTGACAGCATATAAGAGTTGATTTTTTAATTTTATATTTGATACCTGACACTGTCAGTTTCCGATATCCTATGATATTTTGATATTTTTTTACTTTGATAACTTTGTAGCTTATAAATTTGGGGCTACTCAAACTGTAATCTCAGCTACAGCATGCTCGTCAAACCAATGCTTAAATGTTGAGCTATTAAAATCTCAATTCAGTGAATGTACTATAGATGGGATTAACCATTTAATTTGGGCCTTAATCATCAGTATTGTTTGCCATTTCATAAACTAAAGCCCCTCTAGAAGGTTTTCTGCCAGTTTCATCCAATTCAGACAAAGAACAGAAAAAGTATCTATATTTCCATGAGCCAGTTGCATCCTCTGGGACCAGCCAAACAAATCTTCTTATCCGCCACCATTCCCCCACAAAAATCTACTTGACTATATTGTAGAGACCCCTACAAGATAAAGATGAATTTGAGGAAGCTTTGCATGCGGAAGATAATGAATGCTCATTCTACAATAACCAAAGCAAGATATGCATGATGATTTGTTGCCCCGCAGATGTCTCTAACAAAATGCTGCCCATAGTAAACTGCCAAACCTACTAAATTTCCTTTTAAAATCCATCCTTTATTTAGGAACTGTATCAAAATAGAGGTCCTGAATCAAATTATATTAAAATGAGTTTGAACGAACTTGTATCACAGCTAGTCTTCTAATTGATAAGATCAGAAAATGCAGAAAGATTGAGAAAGGCAGTCTATAAAACAATCTAGGACCTAAGGCAAAACAAGTGCTCATGCAACACACTTGAGATATCTATGCTGAATTGGACCTAGCAAGCATAGGTAGGTTTTCTGCCACAAGGTTTTCACTTCCCACAAAAGGAATCTTTGTTCTGTTGTGCGCAGGGCCTGTAATAGCTGTATTTTCTATAGGACGTATACTTTAAACCCAGCGGGAAGCCAGGGGCGCCTCAAAGAGAGGTTCTCATGGATTTTTCTGAAGTGATGGTCTTTAGAGTCTTTAATGATGCAACAAAGTCTTTATTATGGAACAAACAACAAATTTTCAAAGGTTCAAACAACACTTTGAGGCTTTCTTAGTCTAGTCTTCAATGGACTGGCACCTGACTTTGATCAACTGAACCTTCTCTGTAGGAAAAGCCCCTTTTAAACCTCTTCCAGGCTGATTTCTATCTATGCCTCATCGGTGTGGATGCTACTACTGAATCCAAGTGCGCCTGGGTATCGAGCAGACTTTACCGGCTGAGGCTTGAAGATATTTCAGCTGAGTTCAGTAAATTTCAGTTTCCCTGGATGGACCTTTTTCCCTAGATGGTCTTGGAATTTCCTGGTTGATCCTTTTTCCCTGGAAGCTCAGTTTCCCTGGATGCTCTTAAGAAAGGAAGCGTTTTTACGGGACGGACTGGTCTATGTCCTATAGCTTAGCTACCTTGTGTGAGACTGCCCAAAATGGCTCCTTTCCCACCCAGAGCCTGAACAGGGGGCGGAACCAAAGCTTAATTAAGATGGACAGGAAGCCTGCCCTTTAATTGCAAACTTTAACAGAAAGAAATAAAGTTGGAGCTCCTGGTACAGCCGTACCAGCACAATATTCATTTAGAACACTATTTGACTACTCCACTTCCACTACTCTTAAGAAGAATATATATTAGGGCTAGGTTTGAACAACTCGGTATTATGATGCAAACCGGGTGTTACTGTAGCATCCCAAGAAGTGAGAGATTCTGCATATGGGGAGAACAAACTGTGGAAGATATCGAACATTTCTTGATTGACTGTCCTGCATATACTGAACTATGATACAGATATTTACATCCAACATTATCCAACTTTAGGTCCTCCAACAGAAATGATCTTCTGACATTCCTCTTGCAAGAACGGGAAAGATCCACCATAATCAGAGTAAGCCTTTTTATTCTGAAAGCTATCAAGAAAAGAGCACGTTTCCTGAAAGAAGAACCAGGAAAATAAAACTCTGGCTGTAAATAGAAGGTCAGCTGCTGTCCTCACCTTGTTGCCTTGTCTTTTACTCGTGTTGTATTTTGAAATGGTCATATGACTGGTCAAACAAATAAATTATTATTATTAGTCTTCTAATTGATAAGGTCAGAAAATGAAGAAAGATTGAGAAAGGCAGTATATAAAAATTTCTTGTTAATGACAAAATTGCAGATCCCCATGGAACAGAAGAAAACAAATATTGACTGTGGATCAGCATCCCCTGAACTCTGCTTGTTCTTCTGCCAGAGAATTATTTAAGACAGAACACCATTCCAAATTGTTTAATAGAGAACATGTGTATATTTAGGCCTCCACATCCATCAGGGATTATAGTGAGTTCTCTTCTAAAGAAGAACAAGGACACTACTAATATACCAAGAATGAACTGTTTATAAACCGTTTAAATACATATAATAAAATATGTTCATTACAGCTTCAGCATGGCTTTCAGTCTTCATTAAGTGTTACAGACAGGTTAACTAAAGTCTGTGAATACACAGATCATGGTGAATTAATAAGAGGCTCTGAACCCGACCTTCACAGGATCACTCAGGCTTATTTTATTGCATCTCAGAGGAATGAACCTCCTCGATGGTTGTCAGAAGAGCAATAAAAGCCTTCATGTTATTAAATGCAATTTTATCAAGTGAAAGGAATACTGCTGATTTGATAGGAGTTTCTTCTCTATATGCTACATAATGGGCAATATTGGGAACATCTAACTATGCTATATCAAATTCTACTATATTTCAGGGTCATTAAATGTTCCGCTAATAAATCAGTGTCTCAGGATCCCCTTTTTGCTAGAAAAATTGTATGAGAACAAAGTAGGAAATACTAGGTTCTTGTGGGTTTTTTCGGGCTATAGGGCCATGTTCTAGAGGCATTTCTCCTGACGTTTCGCCTGCATCTATGGCAAGCATCCTCAGAGGTAGTGAGGTCAGATCTGAGGAGAAAGAAGGAAGGCGCCCAAGGAGACCTCTTCCTTGGAAATAACCCTATGATGGCACCCCGGGAAGATGGATCAGAAAACTATACGTGCCCGGCTATTTTCCCAGTGACCATCGGTATGCCCTATATGTACTTTAATACCTCCAAAATAAAACTCTAGAGATGAGACTAAATTTAACCAATTAAGTTTACTGAATAATCAAGGTGAATCAAAACAAGGTATACAAAAGTGTAGTTTGATTCTTGATGGTATAGAATTAGAATAGCAAGGTACAGGTATAAGGTACAACTCTGAGGTAAAGAACAAAACTATATTCTATGAGGTACATACATCTATTTTCTATGGAAAGTACATCTATATACTCCGGGACATGTACTGCTTAGGTCTTTGGCATATACATCTATAAACTTTGGTCTCTGAGGCAAATACGTGCTAAGGATTGCCTGTTCCAGACCGCCAAGCCAAACCAGACACTTTCTGGCTAACTACTACAAGCTCTGTCAAAAGAAGAATGCAGAGAAAAAGTTCTTCCACCAAGCTCTGAGCCAGAATGGGCTGAACCAACAGAGTTCGGCCTCTAGGGGGATCCTAAACTCCTACTCTAAAACTTAGCAGAATGGAACAGTCCACCTCCAGGAAGCAAATAGGGAAATAAACAGAGGGGTAAAACTAGGCCGAGACTTCACAAACCCTCATCCCAATACTTCCGTCATAAAGAGGTTGTGGTAAGGCAATTACTGAAAAAGCCTGCTTTGGATCTAATAATAATAATAATAATAATAATAATAATAATCAACTTTATTTATACCCCATCACCATCTCTCCGAGGGGACTTGGGCAGCTTACATGAGGCCATGCCCATCAATAAACACAATATAACACAAAAACACAGCAGAAAATCAGAAAATAAAATAACATAAAATACAGAACCAATGTAAATAAGCAGCAAAACAACATAAAATCAAAACATTAGAACAACTAAAAATAATCACAGTGGGCAGGGCCAAATTCAAAGATTAAATTTTGAAAACACTGGGAGATAGGGCAGTGTAAAATATCAGGCAGGGGATCCGGGGGGTAAGGTAGGATTTAATTGCACAAACCAGAAAATAAAGTGCTTTGGAGGGTATTTTATGCAAAGTTTGGTCAGGTATTACCATACATTCAATCATTGAAGGTACATTGGAACAACCACGTTTTCAGGCTCCTCCTGAATATTGCCAGGGTGGGGGCTTGCCTAATATATCTGGAGAACGAATTCCAGAGCCCGGGGGGCCACCACAGAGAAGGCTCTCTTTCTCATCCCCACAAGTCACGCTTGTGATGAGGGTGGGAGCGAGAGAAGGGCCTCTCTGGAAAATTGAAGAGGTCATGTGGATTCATAGACAGAAATGTGGTCACGCAGGTAGGCAGGTCTCAAACTGTTCAAGGCTTTGTAGGTCAGAACCTGCACCTTGAAATGGGACCGGAAAATAAACGGCAGCCAGTGGAGCTCCTTAAACAGGATCTTACAATTTTGAACTTCGCCTAGTTTCTAACCTTCTGGGGAGGCCCTGCTATTGGCCCTGCCTCTATCACAAGTGGGGCTGGTAGGAACAAGGTCAAGGCCTTCTCAGTGGTGGCCCCTCGCCTGTGGAATTCACTCTCCGGGGAAATTAGGTCATTAACATCCCTCCTCTCCTTCAGAAGGAGGCTGAAAACATGGATATGGGAGGAGGCCTTTGGGTAATCTGGCAGACTGACAAGGTAATGACGACCAGAATCTGGAAAGGACTATGGTAATGCTGAATGGACTTACGGATTTTAGAACTCGGTGAATGTTGGCTACTAGATTGGCTTTTAGTTGTTATTGTATTAATTGAATGTTTTAACTATTGTGGTTATTGCTGTTATGTATTTTATCTATTGAATTGTTGGCATCGAATTGTGCCGTTGTAAGCCGCCCTGAGTCCCCCCTAGGGGGTTGAGAAGGGCGGGGTAGAAGTGCCCGAAATAAATAAATAAATAAATGTTCCATTTTCAGACAAGGTTCTGGAGTGTGTGGTGGTTCCCAGCTCCTGGAATTTCTAGATGAGACAGATTATCTAGATCCATTCCAATCTGGCTTCAGGCTTGATTATGGGACAGGGACAGCTTTGGTTACCTTGGTGGATGAACTATGCAGTGAACTGGATAGGGGGAATGTGGTTCTGCTGGACCTCTCAGCAGCTTTTGATATAATATATAGTATCCTTCTGTACTGCTTTATTGAGATGGGACTTGGGAGTACTTTTGCAGATCTGGCTATTATGACACATGGCTTGATGATACCCCATTTAGACAGCATTTTAAAGTAATTTTTATTCGGGGGGGGGGGGAGTGATCAAACCAAAATAAAACACAAGTGAATGCTTAAACATATAAAAAGCTTTACCCACCTGGCCAAGCTGGGTGGGGAAGGCTGGTTGTCCCCTTCGCCGAGGGGAGAGGTAGTTCCGGCGGAACTACACACTGGGGGCGGAGCCAAGCCCTCTGCCTGGCCCGCCCCAAATATTCATTCTGCCGGCGACCGTCGGAAGGAAAGCAGCTCAGGTCTGTCTCGGGGCTGGGAGGGAGGCTGGGCCTGGGGCCTCCCTCCCTGCACCCCGTGCCATCCTGGCTGGGGCGTTCTTTTGGCGGGCGATCCGCGTGTGCCGCGGGCGCTCCGCCGCGTCTCCCCTCTGCCGCTTTGGGGCCTTGGGCGTTGGGGGAAAGCAGCGCCTCGCGGTCGCGTGAGTGCGCTCTTCCCATCGGCGCTATAGGCCTGGGGCGGCCTCGCGCCTTGTCGCCGCTGCTTTCAGAGGGGCGACGGGCCTTTCGGCTCACAGCTTGGCTTGTCGGCGAGGGGCGGCCTTGGCGCACAGTTGGCGCTGCATCGCAGCGTCCCGTTTGGAACGTGGCGGCGTCCCGTTTGGTGCTTTGGGCCTGGGTCGGCCCGGCGCCTGCCTTGCACCGCCCTGAGTTGCCTTGGTCGGCGTTGGCGCTTTGCGCTGCCCGATCTGGAGGGTGCCGGGGCGGTGGACAGGGCAGCCTGGAGGCCCATCGCCATTGGCGGCAGCCTCATGATTGCCCAGTCGGCCCTGATCCGGACCGAGTTACCGCGTGACGGTAGTGGCCCTGCACAGGCCTTTAGGCCTCCGAGTAAGGCTTTCCATGCGGGCGAAAGGGGCCCGGGGGGGGGGTGCTGATTGGCGGAGGGCTGCCATATGCTAGCCTCGCGTATGTGTGCTCAAAGAGAGGCCGCTCTTAAGTTTCGCCACAAAAACATTGGCGTCAGTTAGTGATTTCTTTGCTTGCCCTGCGCCAAAGGGGCGACTGGGCAATGGTGCCATCATTATGGTAGCCATATTGGCCGCATGGCGGGCGGCCATTTTCAGCCTCAAGCTTGCCGTCTGGGCCTTAAGCAGAGCGGCATCACCATGGTCGGCGGCCATTTTGTGGGCGGCGGCCATTTTTGGAGTCATTCCTCTGGTTGGATCGGTGGCTGGCACTATGGCTGCATATGATATGTTATTTTACCCCCCCTCCCCCCTTCTTATGATGACTATATATTTATAGTTATAGGCATATAATATATGTATATAGAATTAATAATGTTATGCTTATATAGATTAATGCTATTGTTCTTAAAAGTAGAGATATTAGTATTATTGATAATATTAGTTACAGCTCCTCATGTCAGGAGTCGAGAGAAGCGTCTTAGAGATGATAAAAACATCAAGTGAGCCAGGCGTCCCTGGGGCAAGGGCCTGGCAGACGGCCAGTTCTTTCACACCAGAAGTGACTTGCAGTTTCTCAAGTCGCTCCTGACATAATAATAATTATTTTAAAAAAATTAAAATTAAAATTTTTTAAAAAAATTATTAAATAATAAGAAGAGGAAGAATAAATAAATAAATTAAAAAATGAAAAGAAAGAAACTTGGGGCGGAGAGTTCCACTGGGGAACCATGCTCAGTGGCATTCTCTTAATGGTTGCCACCAATCATAGGCCAAATCGGATTGGCTGGCCCCACATAATAGTACATTGTTAAGTGTTGCTCCAGTTGGACCCTGTACTCCCAGATTGAATTTGAATCAAACTAAGTCATTTATTTTATGGTTTATTTGACAGGATGTCGGCTAAGAAGAACGTTGGTGGCCCCAAGGGCAAAGGCCCCGCCAAAAAGGCGGCGTCCAAGCGCCCTCCTCCACCAGACACCGCTTCATCGGAGGATGAAGGCGTATCGGCTGAAGACCTCAACGCATTGCTCATTCGTGTGAATGAGATTGAGAAGGAAAGAGGGTTGGCAGCAGCTGCTGCCCCTAGGCCTACAAGGAGCGCAAGTAAGGCGGCGATGTTTAAAGCCCTTCTTTCTCGTGTTTCCAATTTAGAGACAAACCGAGAGGCGCGTCAGACGAAAAGCGTTGAAAATGCCGGCCCAACTCGTGGAGATTTCCCAGTGGGACAGGCAGAGCCACCCCAGAGTCAAGCGGAGTTGCAGTCATCAGCAGCCGCCCATCAACGCGTAGAGACAGCCAGTCAGCTAGAGTCAGCGATGGCAGTCGCGTCTGTCCCGCCGCCGGTCCAGCAAGCCTCCACATCTACAGGTACTAACACCACAGCTACATGGCCATGGGACAATAGTCAGGCCCAAGAAGGTTTAACGACACAACACATCCAACCAGTTACATCTACACCCATTCATTCGACAGTGCAAGTAGGTCAACAAACTTTAACTCAGAACTTAGCAAGTTCTGCGCTGGTCAGTGCTGAAGACGCCAACCAGTTTTGGGGCACGGCCAAATGGCCGTTGCCTTCACCTCCAAAAATGAGCTCAATTGCTCTGGGATCACATCTGGCTCAAAAGACAATTGATAAAATATTGAAGAATGAATACATTGACATATTTTCTTTGTATTTTAGGGATTTAGATAAAAAAGACAAGGATGATTTAGACGATGAAACCAAAGAAAAAATTAAAAGGAGAAGGGTGGTTCACAACTGGGAGAATTGGCTTGCTTGCTATATGATTTATGCGGGCGTCCTAATGGAGGCCTACCCATACAGGGGAAAGTCATTACTCCAGTATCAAAATATAATTTATTGTGCATATGTAAATTTCACCGGAAACGCATGGCTGTCTTATGACAAGCGTTTCCGTTTCGATGCGGCACGTTACCCGTCAAGCAGGTGGGACCTTATAGATGACCAACTATGGTTGGACGTCATAACTCCACCTAGGACGAACATAGGTGAGAAGGCCGATAGCGGCCACACTATTCAGAATGGCAAAGGTGTTCAGCCCTTTCGCCAGTGGGCCACCCAACAGCAGCCACAGCCGCAAAAAGCCATGTGTTGGGACTTTGTGGCCCAGGGAACATGTTCCCGGCGAAATTGCAAGTACCAGCATGCGTGTTCCATTTGCGCGGGAGCTCATTCATCAAAAAATTGCAACAGGACTAGAGGGCCCAGGGCAAACCCCAACGATACCCAGTTTCAGAAAAGAAACCCAAATCCAGCCTCCCTTCCAAAAGGGCCCCAGTCCAATTAGGCTGGGACCTTTGAAGGAATGGCTGCAACATTATCCTGATAAGGCGACAGCCAAGTATCTAATCGACGGCTTTACTTATGGCTTCCGTATCCCGGCTCAAGGCCCCCGTTTAAGTTTCTGGTCACGTAATTTGAGGTCTATAATTGGCATGGAGGACATTGTCAGGAATAAAATAGAGAAGGAAATCAAAGAGGGCAGGGTTTTGGGGCCATTTACATCACCCCCTTCACCGCTGCTACGCGTGTCGCCCTTGGGCATTGTACCCAAGAAGGCACAGGGCGAATATCGCCTCATCCACCATTTGTCGCATCCAAAGGGCGACTCGGTGAATGACGCTATACCAGAATACCAGTCCACTGTCCATTATACATCATTTGATGCAGCGATACGCATGGTAAGAACCCGGGGAGTTGCAGCTGAATTAGCGAAATGCGATATTAAATCAGCTTTTCGGCTGCTCCCGGTTCACCCGCTTGATTTTGAACTTCTAGGTTTCCAGTTTGAGGGCAAATTTTTTATGGATCGAGCACTCCCCATGGGATGTTCAGTTTCTTGCGCCACATTCGAGAAATTTAGTTCTTTCTTGGAGTGGGCGGTAAAAATTAAGTCAGGAAACAATGGAATAGTACACTATTTGGACGATTTTTTGTTTGCCGGAAAAAGCGGATCTGGCGACTGCAATCTATTACTTGATTTGTTCAAAGACCTCACAGATCAGATCGGGGTGCCATTAGCTGAAGAAAAGACGGAAGGCCCCACTACAAATCTAACCTATTTGGGGATACAGATTGATACCATCAGCCAATTCTCAAGGCTGCCACCCAATAAAGTGGCGGACTTAAGCATTAGAGTGCGACAGTTCATTCAGCGGAAAAAGGCTACCCTTAGAGAATTTCAGGAGTTGATTGGACATTTAAACTTCGCTTGCAAGGTCGTGGCTCCAGGCAGAGCCTTTTTACGCAGAATGTGTGATGCAATATCAGGGGTTTCTTCCCCTCATTACCATATTAGATTAACTAGGTCAATCAAGGCCGATTTGTTCATTTGGTTGGAATTCTTGTCCATGTTCAATGGGGTCTCATTTTGGAGAAGCGACCTGTTGTTAAAAGACGCCTTGCAAGTGGCGTCGGATGCATCAGGATCGATAGGTTTCGGAGTTTATTTCAATGGCCACTGGTGTGCTGAAAAATGGCCACCACATTGGCACGAATTAGGTATGACTACTGACTTAACCTTTCTAGAGTTCTTTCCGATACTGGTGGCTGTGGCCATTTGGTACAAAAGCTTTCAAAATTCGACGGTCCACTTTTGGTGCGACAATCAGGCCACGGTTGAAGTCATCAATAGGCTTACATCCAAATCTCCCAGGGTAATGGAGGTGGTTCGTCAATTCACACTCCATTGCCTGAAATTTAATATATTGTTTCGTGCTTTTCACATTGCGGGTTTAAAGAACTCTCTGGCTGACGCTCTGTCTCGTATGCAGATGGAGCGTTTCAGACAGCTAGCACCTGCTGCAGACGCACGACCGGAGCCCATGCCAGACCATCTTTGGCAGGTTGGAACGAAGAAATATTGAGGGGGATGTCACTGGCCTTAGCACCGAATCCTAGAAAGGCTTATCTCAGAACAGTTCACGAATTTATAGAATTTAGACAGGAGTATGGGCTCCCCGGAGTTCTCCCGGTTCCTTACGATCACATTGCCAAATTTTGTGTGTATTCCAAATGGCGAGGTTTAGCACCCCAAACAATTAGATCCAAACTAGCAGCTTTGGCATTTTGGCTGAAGGCACAAGGCCTACCAGATTTTACCAACGATTTCAGGCTGCACAAATTTGTCTCCGGTTGGTCCCGGGAGGGCCAACGACAACCGGATGATAGGCAACCATTAACGCCAGACATCTTGAAGGGCCTCAAGCAGGTTTGGCCACGGGTCTGTTCCTCGCTTTACGAACAGCGGCTTTTCCACCCAGCATCCCTGACCGCATTTTTTGGGGCACTGAGAGTGAGCGAGTTGGTACCCACGGGCAAAAGAGATTTATCCCAGCGGGCTTTACTGTTCTCCGATGTCATGGTCGGGTCAGAACACCTGCAGATCCGGGTTAGATCTTCTAAAACGGATCAGCGAAGAAAGGGCTCTTTGATTTCGCTCTCTCCATGTGCTGACAACGACATTTGCCCAGTTTCGGCCGTTTCACAATTCATAACCATCAGGGGCACTACATCGGGTTATTTCTTTTGCCACCAAAATGGGGTGCCGCTGACAAAGTACCAATTTTGGACGCTTACGGCCAGGGCGTTAAAGTTGTTGGGCCTGGGCCACCTGAAATTTGGGACTCACTCTTTTCGCATAGGTGCGGCATCAACAGCGGCCAACCTTGGTTATGACTCCGACAGGATTAAAAGCTTGGGCAGATGGAAATCTGATGCCTACAAGGGCTATGTTCGCCCTGTTCCCCGTTAATGATGTTCCTTGTTCTTTCAGATGGAGTTTTGCTGAGCCAGAGACGAAGGGTCTTGATCTGTGGCCATAGTTACGTCTATTGGGCAGAGCGCCATGCAAGACGTGGTCCCTTTGGCCAGCATTTGGGGCTTGCCTCCTTAGCCACAATTGAATGGAGGGGTGTAAGAGGTTTGAGATGGGACGGGTTGTTCCCAATGTTATTGCCATACGGTGACCGCCCGGCACCGGATATTTTGTTGATCCACCTCGGTGGTAATGATTTGGGCCTTCTCAAGGGAAGGGCATTATACTTGCATGCACGGACAGATTTGTTGAAAATTTGGGAGCGCTGGCCCCATACACACATTATTTGGTCCGCTGTGATCCCGCGGCTGAAATGGCCTGGAGGCGGGGATGTCCGTAAGCTCGAAAAAGCGAGAAAGAGGGTGAATAGGGCCATTCGGGCGATACTGACACGAGCGAGGGGATCCTATATAGCACACGATCAGATTACCCACGAAAATAATTCGCTCTATCGGGCTGATGGGGTCCATCTTTCGGACTCGGGCATCGATATATTTTTGGCCAATTTGCAAGCGGGCATTAGAAGCAAGTTAGGAGAATTGGTGGGGGATGGGAACTAAATCGACATCTGTTCCCAATCTGTGGCGGTAATAAGATAGAGATAAAGTTTAATAGTTGAGGTTCAACCAAGGCACCCCCTTTCAAGGTTAAGAGACTATTAACAAAACACTCCCAGGAGGTTAAGTTGGGCAGGAGAAACAAAGAGTAACGTCTGAAATTGAGAGGGGAGAATATGGCCTTCGTTATCGTAATTAAGGTTCCCTGCACGTTGCATTGGAGGTTGACCAGTTGTTGTTTAAGGGGTACCAGAATTTTACACAGCTTGCCGAGGAGTGGACAGGCAGGGACGCTGCCTCGGCTTTCCCTCACCAAATTCTGTTCTATATTAAAACAGTTAAAGCTAATTAGGTAACGTTAATAAAGTTGCCCATATTTTACCCAAGACATTGGTGTGGTCTCGTTATTTCGGTGTGGGAGGACAAAAAGCTTTACCCACCTGGCCAAGCTGGGTGGGGAAGGCTGGTTGTCCCCTTCGCCGAGGGGAGAGGTAGTTCCGGCAGAACTACACACTGGGGGCGGAGCCAAGCCCTCTGCCTGGCCCGCCCCAAATATTCATTCTGCCGGCGACCGTCGACCCACCACGCCCGCCCTTTATGCACAGTATAGTCGGTCGCCATTAGGGGGCCGGGTAGGAATTTTTTCCCCCCTATGTTCTAGGGGGTTTTTCGCTTACCCTATACTGTTCCGGGCAAATTGGGATGGTGCGGTTTTAAATAGGATACCACGGTAATAAGATAGAGATAAAGTTTAATAGTTGAGGTTCAACCAAGGCACCCCCTTTCAAGGTTAAGAGACTATTAACAAAACACTCCCAGGAGGTTAAGTTGGGCAGGAGAAACAAAGAGTAACGTCTGAAATTGAGAGGGGAGAATATGGCCTTCGTTATCGTAATTAAGGTTCCCTGCACGTTGCATTGGAGGTTGACCAGTTGTTGTTTAAGGGGTACCAGAATTTTACACAGCTTGCCGAGGAGTGGACAGGCAGGGACGCTGCCTCGGCTTTCCCTCACCAAATTCTGTTCTATATTAAAACAGTTAAAGCTAATTAGGTAACGTTAATAAAGTTGCCCATATTTTACCCAAGACATTGGTGTGGTCTCGTTATTTCAGTGTGGGAGGACAAAACTAAAACCACACGACTGCATGCTGTCCACTATTACAAGCAACAACTAAGTCACTATTAAAAACAACAAAAAAGAAACAAAAAACTATACAAACAAAGATTCTGCTCTCTATCTAATGGTTAATATCCCTTGACAGTCTGCTTGCTTTAAATGATACTATATAGTCACATTTCTACTTTTGGCAACACTCTAATCCTGTAGTTTTAAAGGGCCCAAAGTTGTTATGAATATGTCAAAGGGAAACCTTTACCTTTATTTATATTAGGGCTGTTTTATATTATTCAGTATTTTCTTTGGGATTGTTTTTTATTATATTTGCTTCCTTATCCTATGTTTTAGAGGGGAAAAAATAACATTTTTAAACAACAGACCACTATTTTTCTTCTTGATTTTTCTTCTTGTCTCTTTTCTGTGTTTTAAAAGAAAGGCTTCAGTTGTGTATTTGAAATACTCTGGATTAAAATGGTAACACAACCCACTGTTTTCAGCCATATAATAACTGCATTAACTAAAAGGGTTTTCGGTGCCTATTTAAAACAGGAACTTGCATTATGGCTCCCCATGTCCTTCTTTATGCTCCTCCCTGAATCACCTCTTGGCTCTAAAAATTGCTTATGAATTGCATCAGTCAAATTAGCCTCCATTAGTGGTGATGAAGAAAATCTGGGAGCAATGAGAGGGAGCCATTGCAATGTGAAAATTAGAAATTAGCTTATTTTTTTGTTGAAAATGTTCCTGTTCCATGATTACAAAGAGCCCAAGGTGGGAGGGAACAGAATGCAAGCTTTCCAAAACTAATTATACAGGAAAGCTCAGTCTGTGAACAAGGTTAAAAGCTTTTGAGGTCTAAAAAAAGAATGAGGAATTATTTTTATGCCTGTGATTCTCGTAGCTGAAATGTACTGTATTCTTAAACCGCTGAGTACATGAATTTGATAAACTTTATTGGACATCTCTATTATTCCTTCCTCCTTAGTTTGGGGGGTTGTGTGAAGGTTTCTACAGTCAAGTAAAAAGAGAAACGTCATCTTGAATACTGTTTATAAGGTAGAAATGGACAAAGTCAATTCTGGGTAGCACAATGCAGCAGCTACTATGCTTGATCATGAATCCTCAGATTTTCTTTATGGTAATTTTGGATTTGCCCAAATGTTGATTTTCTGCACTTGAAGACTGTTTCAATTCAACACCCCTATATTTTCTAAGGCTGATCAGCTTGTGGCCCTCCATAGGTGTCCACTTACTTACTTAGGTGATCCCTCATTGTTTGCGTAGGATCAGTGTGCTGGTGGTGGGTCCGTAGGTGACTGTAGAGCCCTATTCTTGATCTGTATCTTCTCCCGCAGTGCGGGCATTGGTTTCCAGGTGGAAGATGGTCCCGGTCAGAGTTGGCTTGACACTCCTTCCTCTTGACATGTTTTTCTCTTTCGCCCTCCATTCATGCCTCTTCAAATTGTACAGCACTGCTTTTCACAGCTGACCTCCAACTGGAGTGCTCAAGGGCCAGGGCTTCCCAGTTCTCAGTGTCTATGTCAGAGTTTTTAAGGTTGGCTTTGAGCCCATCTTTAAATCTCTTTTCCTGTCGTCCAACATTCTGCTTTCCGTTCTTGAGTTCAGAGTAGAGCAACTGCTTTGGGAGATGGTGGTCAGGCATCTGGACAACGTGGCTGGTCCACTATTGCCATCAAGCTCAAGTGCTAAGGATAATAGGTTTCAGAAATCTGGATACTTTTCAAACTCTTTTCTAAAGACTGATGGGGGACAAGTTGATATTAGTGCTGCTGTTGAAATCATGCGATCCATGGCAACCTTCTAGTATTTGTGAGTTCCAGTAAAAACACCACAAGTGTGCCTTGGCACTATACTTTGTGAATTGTTTACTCTTTCTAATGGATTCTATGTATTCTCTACCCTGTGACAGGAATTGTTGCCCAATTAATTCGAATGTAATTAAAAATAGAAGAGTGCAGATTCTGGCTGAGCTAGCTGGTCATCCTAAAGCACATCACTTATATGGGCTTCTGATTGCCATGATCTGAAGTAACCTAGCAATATATGGACAATCTGGGATTGTCTCCTAGTTGGTTGAGGTTGCTTTAGCTTTCTCTGTCTGCAGAGCCTGCAGCAGAGGTTCTAGCCCATTTTCTCATGCCAGGAGGGCACAAGGAAGAAAGTTATTACAGCCAGGTACATTTTACTTAATTTTTAGGGGTACATTTGGGGCTTGGAAGAGGGGGTGGATGCTCCAGGAGCCCAAAAGGTACGAGATGACAATGGGGACTCACCCCCAGGTAGTCCCTGAGTCAAGAAGGAAAGGATATTACTGATAAACCCCTTCAGTTAAATTACCTTCTGGTTCTAATCCTGCAGATGTCCTAATTTAAGAGTTCATCTCTTGTGTATTCTAATGCCCCAACACCAGCCTAAGCAGCAGCATCACCAATATGTAGCAATGTGCATGGAGCTTCCCTGCCACTTTCAACACTGCTCACCCACCTGGCCTCTCTTTTTGGATCTGTTTCTGGAGCCAATCCACACTTTTAATTAAATGTTGCTATCTATCCTTTCACTGGAATAGACTGTGGCCACAATCAAAACTAGCATAGGAAGCAGACAATCATGGCTGATTTTTAAGGGGTTTTTTTTGGGGGGGGCTGAGTTTCGGGGGGGGCTGAGTCTGAGTGATAGAGGGTCTAGCCTAGCAAACCTTTTGTATCATTACCCCAATACCCCCATGCATATGGGATATATTGAGTATGGTGATCAGATCATGATATGAATAAACATAACAGTTTAAATAATGCACCAGTAAGGCCTTTTCGCGAACCACCATGACAATTTCGGGGGGGGGGGGGGCTGAAGTCCCTCAAGCCCCCCCTCCCCCGGCTACATGCCTGAGTGAAACCCATTTGTTTCTCATACCATACTACTTCCAAACATTCAAAGCAACCGTGACAGATAGCAATTCAAGCTCTGTTTAAAAGCCTCCAAAGAAAGATCCTCCACCACACTCCGGGGTAGAGAGTTCCACTGCTGTTCATCTCTCACAGTCAGGAAGTTATTCCTCATGTCCAGGTGGAATCTTCTTTCCTATAGTTTGAAGCCATTGTTCCATGTCCTAGTCTCAATGGCAGCAGAAAACAAGCCAGCTCCCTGCTCTCTATGACTTCCCCTCACATGGCCATCATGTCTCCTCTCAGTCTTCTCTTCTGCAGGCTGCAGCTTTTTAAGCCGCATCTCATAGGGTTTGTTCTCCAGACCCTTGATCATTTTAGTCACCCTCCTCTGGACACATTACAGCTTGTCAACATCTCCCTTAAATTGCGGTGCCCAGAATTGGACACAGTATTCCAGGTGCTTATGCTTATGAGGATCTATTCATTTGTTTAGTAAATTTGTATCCATTTTAAAAAAAGAGAAGTCATGAAAGTATATTACAAAATGAGTGACATGTAATAAATAGATTTAAAGGTGTATCTTAAAAATAGAATAAATACATCATTCTCTCTCCATGCTTCCTTTTCATAGAGTAGTTGGTGCTAGGTGAACCTGTGATGGGAACAGAAATAGGCATCTGGTGTCACTATCAGCAGTCTCTCCTTACTCCCCTAGTGTTTTATTCACATATTTCTAATAATCATTGTATTAAACATCCAAAAGTCTTTCTTTAAGCTACAGGCAGTTAGAAGAACCTCTAATAAGAGGACTGTTTGTTGAGGGAGAGAGAGCTTTGATACTACAGTAAAACTCCTGCAGAGACTAGTACCAGCAGTTTTATTTATCCGTTTACAAAACAGTGTAAAATTATTGTCCCTCCAGTGTGATTCTTGAGGTATCCTTGGACTGGAAATCTTTTTTCCAATATGGTTCACTATTATCCATGGTTTTATGTAGCAGTATTAAGCTCTGGGATGTATCCCCCATGAATACAGAAGCATACACAGTTATAGTGCTACTATTCAACTTTAAGTGTCATAGTTCCATTCTATGTCTGGTACTTCCAAGTAGTAACCAAGCTCCCAGACTGCTTAGATTTCATAATCAGATAAAATCACATTTGCTGGCAATTATATGGTGATGTAAAGGGATTCAGTAGTGGTGCCCCTTCTGGGACATGGCCTTTGGAAAATGTCCATCAATGCTAATGGGCAAAGAATAGGCATGTAGAAGTATGCAATATTAATGTAAAGGTGAATGTAATTTAAGAATTCATTATTTAATAACTTCAATAAGAGTGCCAATTTTTCTTCACTTTTTCCAAACACAGGAAGTGTCACAAGCTCGATAAAATGTGCAGAAAGCAATAATCAAATCAGTTATGAAAACATCCCTACTGTGATTTTTTGAAGTGATTTGAGTGATGGTAACTAAACACAGGGCTTTCCATCCTTTGCTAACCACCTGCTGACTTCTGTTCCAGAAGAAACTGGAAACTCAAATCCCATATTTCACTAGCTGAAATAGTACAGAAGTTGGAGTGCTTTTAAACTGAGAACTAGGGGACTGTGTGGATCTTGTCCTAATTAGTTAAAACTAGCCTTGCATTATGAACAGACATAGGAGTTGTGACTTGTGGACCAGGACAGAAGGAGGGCACACTTCAAATGCTGATGTCATCAGGGCCGTAGCCATAAAAAAAATTCGGGAGGGGTTGAAATTTTCGGGGGGGGGGTTTGAAATTTTCACGGGGGGGGGGGGTGTTGAAACCTGCCTCCTAGCTCACGCTGAAGCAAAGAGCACAGCAGGGGGCAGAGCAGCCTTCAATAGCCTGCAGCTCTGCCCTTGTCAACCACCTCCACCAAGTCTGGCCTCCTTAATGAGAGCATTCAACATCGCCCCCCCCCCCCCCAACTTGGTTGCTTCACTACTGTTTTGTCGTGCGCTGGGCCTGTAAATAATTGTCTTTAGGACAGGATGTGCAACCTTTGCCCAGCGGGAAGCCAGGGGGCCTAAAGAGAAGTTCTCAGAGGTTTCCACCACAAACAGTCTTTAGATGGCTTGAGAAGTACAACAAAGTCTTTTATTAATGAACAATCAAACAGAAACTTCTCTTGTCTTCAGTAAAGTTAAGCAAATGATTCCAAGCTTTTAGGCAACTGGTGAATTCCTAATCTTGCCAACGAAGGACAGGCAACTGTCTTCAATAACTTCTTCTTTAAAGGAAAACCCCCTCTTTAACTTCTCCCAGGCTGACTGTAATCTAACACTTACTGATGTGGGCTCTGCTATGGGGTTGAACTGCGTCTCAAACGCCGAGTGGACCTACCAGCAAGGCAGTAGATGTTCTCTACCTGGAGTTCTTTGGTCTTTAGGGCTGTTTTCCTGGAAATTCTTTGGAGACTCTTAAGACCTTTCTCCCCCGGAAGGTCTTAAGGGTTGAAGCTTTTGTACGGGGGAAGCTTGCACACATCCTATACATAAGCTTACCTTGCTGAGACTAAGTAAAAATGACTCCCTTCCCTTCCCAATTGCCCTGAGCAAGGGGCGGAACCAAAACTTAACAGTGATGGACAGGTGACTTGCCCTATGACTGCAACCAAAGAAGCCACCTATCTGCAGAGTCCCTGAAACCTAGGACTGCAAGCAAACATTTAATACAAAGCAAATAAAGTTGGAGCTCCTGGTACAGCTGTACCAGAACAACGACATTGGCTATTGCTGCAAGTAATGACAGTGTGAATAAATTGCTAATATTTGCTTGAGATAGTGCTTGCAGTTCTGGAGGGACTCTTGATTTTTTGCATCTCATAGACTTAGCATGGGGATTTGGTTAACCAGTTAAAATTCATGAGTAAACCAGGTTTTTTTTTAAAAAAATCTGAAACATTTCGGGGGGGGCAGGGTTGAACCCCTAAACCCCCCCCCCTCGCTACGGGCCTGGATGTCATACCCCTCTTTGAGGACAAAGTAAACCCACCTGAGCAGATTCCTGATAGGCAGCCCAGTCCTTCCCCAGTTCAGCTTGAGGTTCAGCCAGGTTTTTCTCCAAGCAGCAAGATTCTCATGAGGAGGAAGAGAAGTTAAACATAAGATCAACTTGCAAAAAAACCTTCCTTTCCAGAAAAAAGGCCACATGTTTTAAGTGCAATCTAGTAAAAACAGTAAGTGGACTTTTGTTACTCACTGGAAACAGCTTTCTGTTGCACCTCAGTCAGAACTCACCTTGCCCTTAGCACCCCCCGGACTCCAAAAGCAGTAATAAAACAGTTTATTGAAGAAAGTACATATAAAAAGGGAAAAGGGAATAAGAAAGGCAACATCCATCAGGTAATCGGAAAAGGCAGTCCATAAGTACGGGGGAAGCTTGCTCCTCACCAGCCCAACCAAGTTTTGCTCCTCACCAGCCCAACCAAGCTGGTGAGGAGCAAAACACTTCAAAGGCAATAATCCAAAAGGTACAGGAAAACAATAGTCAAAGCATGAGCATAAATCCAGGGAAACAAGAATCAAAACATGAACACGATTCCAGAAAACCCAAGAACTTTGGCTAAAACATGAACTGGAAACAGGACTATCTAGCAGCATTGCTTGATCTGAATTCTCAAAGAGGTGCTCTCTTATTTAAAGGCTGCAAAGCATGATGGCATTTCTTTGACCTTGACTTTCTGGTTTGTGGGACTTTCTCTGTGTTTCCTTCTCACAGAGCCTTCTGGATTTCTGAGTTGGAAGTTTTCTTCCCTAAGATCCCGGTACCCCTGTTGAACATACCTGCTCTCTCAGGCGAGCTATCTAGGCCATCCAGGCCCTTATCAGTAGTTGCTAAGCTACTTGTAGGTGAAAAGCCATCTCCCTGTCTGCTGAACTCTGAAACAGTTTCACTTTCAAGCCCTGTCTCACAGACAGAATCTTGTTCTAAAATCGTCTAATTTCCCTCAGTGAAAGTACCACCCACCTCTCTCCCAGGCCCTCCAGGGTCTGGAATCCCAATCCCCTCATCTGTTTGAACCACAATACTGTTCAGTCCATTTCTTGATAGCTTTATGATGACGATGATGGTAGAATTGGAAGTTACAAAAACTTGTTTCTTTGTCCACATGCAGGTCACAAACCATATTTATTGTGACAACCAAATATTGCCCAAATTATACATTAGGTGATGGTGGTAGTAGTAGTAATGTATTTTATCCAGGGCTGTGCACAAATCCATTTTTCAAAACAGGTTCCGGCTGTTTCAGCTCATTTGATCAGCCGTAACAGCAGGGATGCTGCCGCCATTTTTTTTTCAGCTGCAACAGACCACGTGATTTTTTCTCTTTCTTTTGGCTACACATGGAGTGTGGAAAGGCAACTGTGCTCGCAAGGGTTTCACTGTGAAATTGTGAGCTCTGCTACCTTCCTGAGCCAATCAGAAGAAGAAAGCTTCTAACATGCTAGCTAGCTCTGTTTTCTATCTCAGTGCCTTTGCTGCTCTTAGGATCACTTTGCTTGCTTTTGGCCTCATTTCCAAGCTTTTCCTTTGGCAATTTCATTTATTTTTCTTAGTTTAATATCTTACATTTCTTTTTTATTATTTCACTAGGGAAGGGAGGGTGTGTGTGTGTGTTTGGGCAGCTGTAAATAGGCATTTAGGGGTGTTTGTTTAAATATTGGGGTGGTTTACTGAAGGGAGGGGATAGTCTTGACTCCCTTGAGCTCTGTAATGAACTGTGCTACCTCGCAAGACCAGGGTTAGCTCTGTATAGGCCCAATAGCTTAGCATCCATTTTGTAAGGGAGCTAAGAGGCAGCCATTTTAGGTAAAGACATTTCCAAGAGGGGGCGGAGCCAGAAGGCAGCCTGGAGGAAATGTGGAAAGCCATTTGATTGGCTAGGAGTTTTAAAGGATAAGTGGGCATAACTTGGTCAAGTGAAGAAGAAAAAAGAGCCAGAGGGGTTTTTTTGAAATCTGACAATTGGGAAAAGTTGGTTGGTGGGAGAGAGTTGAAGAAAGTGGTTGGAATTTTTGAAGCCAGGAGTCAGTTAGGGAAAGTCAGTGAGCAGTTGAAGAGAAATAGTTTGAGTGTGAGATTTTAGAACAGACCCTGGAAGTGGACGTTTTTGGAGATTAGGAAGTAGTTAGTGGAAGATTAATAGTTTCCTGTGAACTTTGAAAGGTTAATTGGAACCTGAAGTTTTGAAGTATTGAACTATTTGAAGTAACCATTAAGCTCTATACCATTCTGCAACCATTAAGATTCAATGCCTGTTCTCTCCAAACAAATAAACATCTTTCTTTGTTGTTAATAAACCAATACCTCTGTGTGCCTCTCTTACAAAGTATCCCCATACACAAGTCTGGGGAAGAGTATTTTAATATTGGTGGCAGTGCTACTTGAAATACTTTGGTATTTATACCCTCTGTACTCTGTTCCCTGAGTTTAAATTCAGACTACTCCAGTTTACTTCAGCATAAACCAGCTAAAGCTCAAATAATCCTTTTTAATTTTGGTGGTAGCCTAATCAATCCTCAATTCCTTGAGTGTGACCTGAATATAGTTTAATTTCTAATAATAATCCTGTCACAATCTCCCACAGGGATAATTTAATTCTTTCCTAGATCTAGTTGAAGGATATTAGGGGAAAGGATTCCAGAAAAAGTCATTTTTTAAGTCTGATGCCTTGATCCAGGTATAGTTGAAGGATATTACGGGAGATGACCTCAGAGAAGTAGTTTTATAAATCTAATGCCTCAACCGAGGTGTAGATGAAGGATATTAGGGGAGATGACTCCATAAAAAGTGGTTTCTTAACTCTGATGTCATAATCCAGGTCTAGTTGAAGGATATTAGAGGTGAGCACCCCATAAAAAGTGGTTTCTTAAGTCTGATGCCTCAATCCAGGTCTAGTTGAATGATATTAGAAGAAAGGGACCCAGAAAAAGTGGTTTCTTAAGTCTGAGGACTTAAAATAATGGAAAGGGGAGCCTCAGAAGTTCTCCCATTGTTGGCAATGGGCTGGATCTTCCTGGAGTGAAAACAGATCTTTTGGCTGCCACATCAAAAAACAGAATTTTGCCCGTCCAAATTTGGGAGGCTCCCGAAAAACAAATCAGGGGACCACAAAAATTCGAATAACAAAAATGACATGGGGTTTAATCAAATTGTACACTCCTAATATTACCTTTACATTTAAATTGAATGAAATATCAGTGTAATCTCATTACTTCCCCTCAAAAATGAAATATATTTGGAATATTGCAAATATTTTCAATCGGTTCATGATCTGGCAACATGGAAAGATTTTGCTGTTTATAAGAAAAATGTCAAAACTCCAATTTAAAGTAGCTCTAGGAGCCTGACAAACAGGAAATTACTGTTTCGTTAAGTATTATTGACTGAATTATTGGTTGATAGCTTGCTAGCCAGCCAGCACACTTTAATGCATATACAAAAAAATGGCCAAATTATTTTACTGGATTTTCTATTAGGGAATTATGATTATTTGGAGATACCAAAGTTTACTTTCATTGCAATTTGCTCATGAAATGTGTGGATCTGAAAACTAATGAGCATTTTTGTCTCAAGTTTCATCTATTTTATGCTAGACCAAAAGTTTTCACTTTGGAATTTAAGTCCAACACTAAATAGAGATTACTAAATTCACCCTAGTTTATAATGAACTTGTTTTAATATAAAGAATTAAAGGTTATTTCATTCTTTTTCCTTTTTTCATGTGATAATATGCTGTATAGAAATATAATATTGCAAATAAAGAAATGGCCTCAGAGTGCCCAACAAAGTTTCTCATTTTCTTATTCTTCCCATTTTCAGTCAAGCCATGAGAGAAAAATCTTCTAAAAATGTAAAATGATTATCATCCTAAAATATAATAGATACACCACATGAATTGAGCAAACAAAAGGGAACATGAAACATGTGTTTGAAATAGTCTTCAAAAGGGAAGCATAGATACTTTAACTGTGCTGTTCACTAAAATAATCCTTTTGATGTCTCTTATTTGAATCGGTCAAGTTGTGTCCTTGTAACTAACACCTAACTTAAAGTAACTATGAGCAAATCTTAGTAGAGATCTGTAGTAGGTCAGAAAGAGAAATGAAAACAAAAAGCCGGATAGTTTAAGGAAAATTGACACACAGAACCAGATACCAAAAGTCCTTTGTAATCCATTTAGGTCAGCAT
The DNA here is from genome assembly GCF_037176765.1 of Anolis sagrei. Classification (NCBI taxonomy): domain Eukaryota; kingdom Metazoa; phylum Chordata; class Lepidosauria; order Squamata; family Anolidae; genus Anolis; species Anolis sagrei. The sequence goes on along the minus strand of NC_090025.1, from coordinate 77,505,040 downwards.
TAGACAAAAATATTTTGTCTGATAGAAAGGATATTAACTCCTCTACTTTCCCCTCCTCACAGAGAGTGCATTGAAAATGTTTAAAGTTTTCAATTTTTTTTGTTTGTCTATTATGAGCTGCAGTTGAAATGGGTTAAACTGGCATTGTTATCACTTGATGTACACAAAATATCCAACACAGTGGAGGTACAAATATTATTATTGTGACATTGAAGATAAGTTAACAAAACAGACAAACACTTGGTTAATGAACTATTCCTCCTCGGTGTAGTGACACACCTGGTGCAGCCACTATCTCATGTAGTAACATAATACATTGATAAGAGTAATAATTCCAGTGCGACATTGTATCAAATACAATGAAGGGTTCCACAATTCTTTGGACAGTTTACCTAACAGTATCAGAAAGGAGCTATCCAGATAAAATCAGAAGACATGTGCAAGAGCAACAATCAATGTAGGATTACTTTAAAAAATTGCAAAATATAAAAATTCTACAGGACACCAGGAAATCCATGATTCAAGAATGCAGACAATATGGCTCACCTGCATATCTTGTCTAGTGAAGGTCATTCATCCAAGTTCTATGATTGGGTTACAAGGTCCTTGGTTAGTGAAGCAATAAAGAAGTCAGAGTTGGAGAGATCTACAGCTGAGATGGGAAAAATTGTCCATGGGAGAATACTATCATCCAGTTACCCCACTCATGGAAGAGTGACAAGAAGACCATTTTTGACACAAAAAACATTCCAAAACCCATTTAGAGTTTACAAAAAGATATGTGGTAGACTCAGAAACCATATAGAAAAGGTTCTTGGGTCTGAGACAAAGCCGAACTTTTTCTTTTGACCTGAAATTATGACAGTGTCATGCTGTGGGGATGGTTTTTCTTAGCAGAGACTGGAAAACTGGTTAGAATTGAGGATAAGAGCAATAGGACCCCAAATGACAATTTCACCACTCCACTTTCACATTGCCTCCTTTTCCTAGGAACTCCAAATATTGCTTTCTTCTAAAATTCAAGCTGAATGTTTTCTAATGTCTGATAAAGCCTGAGGTGCCATCCCCACACACAAAGCTTTCTCTCTCTTTGTATTCTTTGCTTTTAGTCACATTCAAGACCAAAATTTGTTATCTGTGTTGTTGTTGTTGAAAAGTGGTAAAGCTTACAATAATGCAACATGACAGTATGATGAAAATCAATACATCTGTAACAAAAATAACACTAGTATCCCAAAACACTAAAAATGTCCCTAAAAGCATGGTGCAGAACAGAAAACGGCACAGCAAAAACTTGTTTCATCTTGATTACCATAGTCAGGTGAATATCTGTAATCTGTGGCCATCTCTCTATTGACTTATGTCATTTTGATTATTTTAAGTAAGGTCCTAGATTTTCTGAGTTATAATGTTTTCCTTCTCCTTCAGGCCAACATGAAGGTTTGTGGTTTACCCCATTTTCATCATCAATCTGTCATCCTGTTTTCCCAAACAGAAAAGGCTTTTATGAAGTCTTTCTCAAGTTGAAAATATAAATAAGAAAACAGCCATCTTTTGTCACTCATAACCTGCATGAGATTTTGGTATACATGTTGGACACTGTGAAAGTCACAAGTTGGTACTGGGTTTGCACCCTGAGCCACATTAACAGAAATGCATTGTGAATTTAGAGATGTAAATAGTTGAAAATACCTTCCCAAAAAGGTTGCAAAACATTTTATGAGTGTCCAGAAATCATGGGCAGATAAGAATCTTCAAAGATTGGGACTTATTCCATGCAAAAATTCACACATGGCTGCTATGCTCTGAAGACAACAATTTATGTGTACCAAACAACTTTCTTTTCCTTTTTCACAGGTCTCTGTGAATCACACAAATGGGGTTATTCTGCACCTGCATAGAGCACCATTTGGAACTCTCTTGAGCTTTACACTCCCAGCACTCTATACACTAGCACTTCACACCTTTTTTCATCTGCTGCAGAAGCAACACCTTAGGAGTGTGTTCAGAGCTAGTTATTACCTTACTTGCTTTTCCTCTTACTAAGACCTGTGCTGTTTTTGACTTGACCTTTCTTTTTGCATTTTTGGTATTTTCTGGCCAGTTTAGTTTATCTGACTATTCCTCTGCCTTTTGGACTGTAATTGTTGCATTTGATATGACCTCAACAACCTTTTAAAGAAAGATTTGGATTATGACAAGATCCAAATCTTGTCATCTCTTGGTAAGATGCACATTGTCCAATGATGTTGCCATTGCCAAGTCTTCATTCCACAGACTCAAAGGAAAACAGGGGCAAACCTTAAAGCTTTCTCTTTTGACCTTTTGGCCATGCAGAAGGCTACTCAAATGCCAACCAAGATGTCTGCCTTGACAATTTCTTTGTACTCTGCCATTCCTTCTCATGCTTTTAGTCCTAACACTAGTTTCAAGGATCTGTTTGGTTGCTACATCAACACCACTGGCATCAGCGGTACTGATCCAATCAACACTGTTGATTATTTATTTATTTATTCATTTACAGCATTTATATCCTACCCTTCTTACCCCGAAGGGGACTCAGGGCGGATCACAGAACATATACATGGCAATCGTTCAATGCTGTTAGACATAAAGGACAAACAGACAGATAGAGGCATGTGGCTTTGACGTCCTGGAGATTATGCATGATTCCAATCACAAGGGTCGCTCCATCCTCTATAATGACAAGTCTTTTATGATCACAGATTTTCCTCCTGTTCTTTGATCACCAGCTTCTTATGATGCCATAAAATACCTCCCAGCTTGAGCGGTGCCTAATTTCTCTACTCACAGCTTCACAGCTGTTTTCAAACTGCTTAGGTGGAAAGTAAGCTAAGCTGAAGGTTGGGTGCTTGTTCTGACCAGGGCTCAACCTGCCAACCTTTCAGTTGAGAAAGATCTATTGCTGCTGGTGATTAACCAGCTGTGCTAAAGCCCGGCCCTTTACATCTGGCCATCAAGTGTTCTCTGAAGGAGTTGACAACTTTACAGGCCAAGAAACAATGTCCTAATGGCAGGCTTGCATCAGAACTGACAATATATCAACCTGAAGGCCTCCCCTTCAGTGTGGAAGAAGCATACAAAGCAGAGGTATCATTGAGATAGATCCTTTGCCACCGGATCATTTCATCATGCCTAAATAATTTGAATTACATTGGAAGATCAGGTTATTAAGATACTGTACATAATGTGGACCTTCTTCAGCACATTGCTTCAGATTCTGGGATCATTTCATCTTTCCAATGACCAATTTTAGTAACCCAGTGCTAACCAAGATAAAGCTGGACAGAACCGTCCACAGCAGCTTCTTTCACAAATACCTGCAACACTGACAACTGCATCAATGGAGGCCCGGGGGATGCACTGCATGGGCAAATGGTTCCAAAATGAGCTCCAGCTTCCTATAAACATACTTGAGCCCTGGCAGTCATCAAACCATTCAAACCCCATTGTCTTCTACCTGAATAAGCAAGGAGGCACATGATCCAGCACCCTTCTTTGCCTCGTAATAACTCTCTGGTACTGAACTACCTATCATGAAATTATAGCCTCAGCGATGCATGTGCCATGGGAAGAAAACATTCTGGCAGTTGCCTTGAGACCAGGCCTGTAGCCAGGATTTCAATTCGGGGGGGGGGAGGGCTGCGTTTGGTTTGGGGGGGCTGAGTCTGAGTGAAAGAGGGTCTACCCTAGCCAGGCATGTAGCCGGGGGGGGGGGGGGCGCTCAGGGGGCTTCAGCCCCCCCCCAAATTTTCATGGTGGTTCACGAAAAGGCCTTATTGGTTCATTATTTAAACTGTTATGTTTATTCATATCATGATCTGATCACCATACTCAATATATCTCATATGCATGGGGGTATTGGGGTAATGATACAAAAGGTTTGCTAGGCTAGACCCTCTTTCACTCAGACTCAGCCCCCCCTGAAACTCAGCCCCCCCGAAACCCCCCCTGAAAAAAAATTCAGCCCCCCCCCCCCCCCCGAAACGAAATCCTTGCTACGGGCCTGACCCTAGCAAACCTTTTGTATCGTTACCCCAATACCCCCATGCATATGGGATATATTGAGTATGGTGATCAGATCATGATATGAATAAACATAACAGTTTAAATAATGCACCAGTAAGGCCTTTTCACGAACCACCATGAGAATTTCGGGGGGGGGGGGGGGCTGAAGCCCCCAAGCCCCCCCCCCCAGCTACATGCCTGCTTGAGACAGAGCCCTGTGACATGCTATGAAGTTGCACTCGAACTTTCTCTAATGTTTTTGATACTCGAGGCATCTCACCTGTGATTCTGTTTGCATCTTTACAAAACAATCAGTGCGCAGGAAATACAGCTGTACTTCATAAAAGTAAAATCTTAAATTGTGAGTCCTGGCCACAGTGGAAGCTGCAGAAAATGCTTCAGCTGTACTCCACACATCAGCCTGCTGATTAACTACCAGTAAAGGTTAGATTGTATACCAATTTTATATACCTATAACCTTGGGGTCATGTAACAATTGATCAGGCAGGAAGGGGTCATAAGTGGAAAAAATGAAGAAGCCCTGCTTTAATGTGTGAACTAGCAGGCAATCAGTGTCCTCATGTCAAAAGCCACTCTACAGGAGTAGTGACAGCATCTATGGCCGTCCTGAGAGATACCCATTTTCAGGGTCACCATATGGTCTAGACTTCTAACTTCACATTACTGGCTAAACTCTTGTTTTCAGGTAGAAAATTCATTTGGGAGGGCTGTGCTCTTTTTCAGTGTGGCATGACACTCCCTCCTCCTATGATTATAAGTTTTCTAGTTTCACATCTGTGTGATTCACAGAGTACAAAGAAGAAGGAAAGGTTGCTTACCTTTAACTGCAGTTCTCCAATGCTCATCTGTGAAATCACACAACCTCACAATTTCTCCCTTTTTGTGTCTTTCTTTAGCTCCTGTGGCTGATGTTTTTGCAGCCAGGGAACTGTGGGGTTAGGTGAGAAGTGCTTAGGTGCAGACTGTGTGGAGTTAGTGCAGTTGTAAACAAAAGGCTTGTGGAAAGCTCTAAAAAAATTCTGAATGGTGCTGTGCACAGGCACACAATCATCTCTTTTATGTGATTCATAAATGACCACTTATTTAAAGGTACAAGTAAACATCCTAAACAACCTATTCTTCTGGATAGAAAATAATATTTCAGCACAAAGATATTAATTCCTCTACAAAATTTTGCACAGGAAAATGCTGTTCCCTTTTGCAAAACAACCACACGTAAATTTTGCACAAAATAAATTTACAAATTGTGAATAGCCTTTGAAAAATGCATGGTTTTAAAAGTCTCTCTTGCATCAAGAAGAAAGTTACTGAAATTACTTGATGCAGTCAAGAAGAAACTTAGTAAAGAATTAACTTTCACATTGATTGAAAAGCAGATGTAATTATCCCCCTGTTCTTCATAAAAGTACTGTGTTGCCAAATATGATGTTACTTGTAGCACATTTCAAAAAGATAGCCTGTTGTTCGTCTGTTTTTGTACAAAAGACATAAAAGAATCCAACAACATCTTTGAAACTAACTGGGAAGAAGAAATTTCTCGCATTTATTTTTCTCATCTAATAAAGCAAGCTGTATAAACAAACGATTTTGCAAGAAACTTTTAATATTTCTATCTACAAGCAAAAATGAACAGACATGATATTGTGCAAATCTTCTGATTCTGGTAATGCTTATGCACAATAGTGTTTCAGACACTGAAAGGAGAATTGCCAATTCTTCTGTATTTAAATGATTTTTGCTATGTAAAGTTCAGGGACAAAGAAGAAATCTTACATAAAGAAGTCTGCATATCTTCTCTAAATCTTTTCATTGTATTAAGCTGAGTAGCATTTGATTTGCCTGTTCTTGTATTATTAGACATGGCTGTTCTATACTAACATGACTTGCAGTGTTATTTCTTGATAATTAAGTATAGAATTCTCTGAGGATACCAAACAGTCAACTCCCATGCAATTTCATCTAATTCCACTTGGCGTTTAGAAGTTCGTAGCTAATTATTTTTCAACATTGATCAAGACATTTTTTTTAAAAAAAACAAACAACCTACTGGACTGGTTCTTTTAGTCATGCTGGACTGAGTTAGCAATGATCTATATATAAAAAAATGCCCTGTGCATAATGAGTACCTTAAAAACAAAAGAACCAATGAACGAAATCACACCAAATTTGGCAACAAAACATCTCACTACACAAGGAGTGACCATCACTCAAAAAATTATGATTTTGTCATTTGGGAGTTGTAGTTACTGGGATTTATAGTTCACCTATAATCAAAGAGTATCCTGAACTCTACCAACAATAGAATTGAACCAAACTTGGCACGCAGGACTCCCCTGACCAACAGAAAACACTAGAAGGATTTGATGGGCATTGACGTTTGGTTTTGGAGTTGTAGTTCACCTACATCTAGAGAGCACTGTGGACTCAAACAATGATGGATCTGGACCAAACTTGGCACGAATACTCAATATGCCCAAATATAAACACAGATGGAGTTTAGGGGAAATAGACCTTGACATTTGGGAGTTGTAGTTACTGGGATTTATAGTTCACCTACAATCAAGGAGGATTCTGAACCCCACCAACAACAGAATCGGGGCAAACTTCCCACACAGAACCCTCATGACCAACAGAAAATACTGTGTTCTCTGGTGGTCTTTGGTGACCCTTCTGACACCCCCCTGGTACCCCCCCCCCCCGGGTCTTGACTTCCCAGGTTTAAAAATACTGCCTTAAGGCCATCCAGTCCAACTCACTTCACCAGGGCAAGAAAACATAATCAAAGCCCTCCTGACAAACGGCCATCCAGCCATTCACACACACACATATATGTATATGACAGATGCAGTATCAAAGATCTGAAAGGGACCTCTGAAGAAGTAGTAGTAGTAGTAATTTTATTGATTAGCCCTTAGGCCATATCACAATAAGAAACAGAACAACAAGGCCTGACAAGACCTGATCACACTCCACGTAGAAAGACATTTATAATAATACAGTAAATACATATGATAAGACATGATAAAACTGATAAACTGATCAAGCTGAGTACATACATCAAATTTCATTATCACCCCTACAATTTACCCCAATCAGCCCTACATATGTGGTTCTCAGACGTATTGTTTTGCTTAAGTACAGAGCTGTTTTATATGTTATTTTTGGGTCTTGGCCACACTTAAAATATGTTGTTCTGATGTGAAAATCCCAATACATTGTCCGTTTGATATATGGACCAAGGTGGAAGAAGGACAATGATATGTTGCATGTTCCAGAGTAGGCAAACCAGACAATCTCCACATCAACACTGGCAAAGAAACAGCAAAAAATACTGTTTACCCACAAGCATAAAGACATTACATATATTAGAAACCAACACTTTCTCATTACTTTTTTCCCCAGATCACCAGACTGGGCCACAGCAATGCGTGGCAGGGAACCGCTAGTGCTATTATAAAAACAAATGAAGAACTGAACTAAACATATAAATAAATATTCACTTCCTAAACTTCCAAAAATATGGAACACTTAAGTTTCTTTCCTTTTGCTTGTTACAAACTTCCTTGAGGACCACATTAATACTGAAAAGAATTCTGCTTCTTGTTGAAAACTTCACTCTTTGTTTGACCTCTGGAAGAATATGCTTACCTCCATGAGCCATAGACAGTTTACACCACCATATAATGCAGTGTAGATGGAGCCAAGGGCTATTACTATGTTTACCACTTAGATTACTATGAAATATCTGCACAGTGGGGCTGTGCAGAACATGCACTTCTCCATTCCTAATCAGATATAAATGCTTCCAAGGGCTCTTCCACATAGCCATATAACCAAGAATATCAAGGCAGAAAATCCCATAATATCTGCATTGAACTGGAATATCTGAGTCCACACTTTCATATATCCCAGTTCAAAGGAGATAATGTGGGATTTTCTGCCTTGATATTTTTGGTTTATTCAGCAGTGTGGAAAGAGCCTTAGATGATAACACCAGGAGGACAGGGCCAGCCCAATGTGGTTTGCTACCTGAGACTGAGCAGCAAATAGTTATCTTTGTTTGTCCCAAGGGCTACCCAAAGCAGCTAAGTTATTCTGGCACATGAAACACAAGATCTTACAAGGATCTCTCTTCATCTTTGACAATAATATAGCAAACGAAATAACAAATTATTTGTTGCATTTTAGGATACCCAATATTTATGCTCATAGTTGGGCTTTCCTGGTCCACACCAGCCCAATGACCTTATTTGACTACATAGCCAACCCACGCCGTTTTCTGAACCCTTGCTGGCTGTTGTGGATTTTTGTTTAGATTTATGTTATTATAGAATTTTGTCTGATTATGTGTACTTTGATTTATTGATGTCAGGTTTAATTTACTGATATTAGATCTTAATTTGATGTTAGGTTTTAACGTTACTTTTATATGTGGGGTTTTCTGGGATTTTATGTTAGTATCTTGTGTTTTATGTAGCCATTGAATGTTTGCCATTGTTATGTCAGAAGCCGCCTTGAATCCCCTTGGGGAGATAAGGTGGAATACAAATAAAGTTTTATTGTTTTTGTGATTATTGTGATTATTATTAATTTTTGAAACACAAAAAGGTTAGTACACAGCAAACAAGGTCACTCTGCTGGCTGTTGTATTGGATCACACGCCAGACACTTCCCAAGTGTCTAGGACTGTGTGATGTATTGGCGAATAATGCATGCAGATCCCAGTAAGGTGGCCTTTTGCCGCTGGCAGATGGTAATTTTGTCAGCGCCGATTGTTTAAGTGCAGGCCAAGATCTTTAGGGACTGCACCCAGTGTGCCGATCACCACTGGGACCACCTTTCCTGGTTTGTGCCAGAGTCTTTGCATCCTCATATTGTGTCAGCTTTTCCAGTTTTTCTCTTCAGTCCTGCTGCCGTCTGGGATTGCAACATTGACAATCCATACTTGGTTTTTTAACACGATTGTGAGATCAGGAGTATTGTGCTGAATTTGGAAGTCCCAGAGTAGTTTGGCATGTTTATTTTATGTAACTTTTTCAGGCTTGTGATCCCACCAGTTCTTTGTCACAGGTAGATGGTATTTGTTACGCAAGTTCCAACTAATAATCTGAGCAACTGTGTTATGCCTCTGCTTGTAGTCTGTCTGCGCGATCTTCTTGCAGCAGTTGAGAATGTAACCTATTGTTTCATTTGTGAGCCATAGCCATGTTTTTCCTTTGTCAATTTTGCTCTCAATTTTTCCCACGGAGAGCCTTCTTTTGCCAGTTTTCTCTTCCACTCTGCATTGTGTTTTTACAATATTCCTTCTTTGTCTTTTGGACTTTAAGCCATTTTTTACTATTGATTTTCATCTATGTCGATTCTTGACTCTCCTCCTCCTCCTCCTCCTCCTCTTCCTCCTCCTCCTCCTCCTCCTCCTCCTCCTTCTTATGCTTCCAGAACATTATTCACAATTATTATTATTATTATTATTATTATTATTATTATTATTATTATGCTTCCAGCATATTATTATTATTATTATTATTATTATTATTATTATTCCAGCAGCCATTTAATTGTTCTGTATGATATGACTGGCTGTTTCTGGACTGAAAAGCAAATTGAAAAATGCACACTTTACGCACATTGCTACTACTCTTCTTTGTGACACATTTTTCTCTGTCTCTCACAAAATGTTTCTGACAGTAGTAGCAACGGGATTGCTGGTGGAATGTGGAAATCCGAGGCAAAATTCACATTCTTCCTCAAAAATCCACACTTCAATGCTGCCCTTGGGATGACTGTGCATATGACTCTGTGTGTAAGTTATTTAGTTTTATATGAGAAAGAAATACACTGCTGAGAATAGTATTTCATATATAAAAAAGAACAAGACTACACTGAGCAATCCCCCTCCCTCTAACATATACATAAGCACATGCTGATGTATACTGAAGTGCTTTAAAATCATCCACAGAAGCCTTTCTTGTTTGTACACCCCTCGCAGGGATCAGTTAGGTTGGAGGGCATGAGAAAGGTATTGGGCATTGCAGAATACTTTTTGCAGGTGTGTTCTGCACATCCTCCTCTTTTCACAGGCCTTCTGGGAAATACTTATTTTCAGTTGCTTTTCCTAATTAAGCTCAGCAGTTTTATTGATTTGTGTTGCTATTAAAATGTTATACTGGTAATTGTATAGTGATAAAATAATTTTGATGGCTTAGCTAAATTTAAGTAATATTATAGTAATTTCTATTGTTATGCCCTTGACTAATTGTTATCTTCCTTTTTATTATTGCTACAATAATAGGCTGTACAATGTTAAATGAATTCATAAATGCAACACTTTTGAGTAAGTATCCATTATATATACAAAAATATATATAAATAAGTGTGTGCATTGTATTTCTCTATTATGGAAACTAAGTAAGATGCACATGGCTAATCAATTTGGCATTTTTATATCCAGTACTTCCCAGGATAGTCACCCCATGTGTACTGACAAAGGTGTGTGATGCAAAGAAGGAATGCATTGAGGTGGAAATCTTGACTGCTATCAGCACTGTGATCCAGCGCAGATGTATTGGATAGGGTGATGTATGAATAAGGTGGTCTCAAGTGTGTGTAAATGTAGATCTATAGGACTTAAAGCCTTCCCATTTCCCTATATACGCAATAATGAAGGGAAAGTATGGCAGTGCTTGAATTGTAATTATTTTTTCTCCAGCATACCCTTCCTTCTGTCCAGCTTCAAGAAGTAGCTATTCATTTGCTGTAGAATTTCTCTCTCCTGCCCCTATAGCAAGTGTGGGCATTGGGCAACTATACTGGGACCTCTCCCCCCTCCACCAGTTCCAAATACATTACCTTTTCTCTCTATAGTTCATCTCCAAATGATGCATTTATTTATTTATTTATTTATTTATTTATTTACAGCTTTTATATTCCGCCCTTCTCACCCCACAGGGGACTCAGGGCGGATCACAGTGTACACATATATGGCAAACATTCAATGCCAATTTTGACATACAAACATATACAGACATACACAGAGGCTATTTAACTTTTTCTGGCCGCCAGGGGAGCTGTTGCTTTCATCGTCCATCTGCAATGCTGATGAAGCACTTCCGCATTCCCCGCATGCTACCCCACTGGAATGCTTTGCTGGAGTCTTCTTTATGGCCTCATAAATCAGTTAATTTAGCCTCCCCACACTTTAAGGTGGTACCTTATTTTCCTACTTGACAGATCCAACTGTCTTTGGTGTTGCAAAGGTCAACAACAGGATACACACAATTGGTTGGAAACCCACTCCAACCCGGGCTGGCTTCGAACTCATGACCTTTTTGGTCAGAGTGATCTTAATGCAGCTGACACTCAGCCAGCTGCGCCACAATCCCAGTGTTTTTTTTTAATGTACATCACATTAAAAAAACAATGGGGGTTGCAAAGGCCACAAAAGTAGGCTTTGGGGATTATATGCAGCCCATGGTATGAATTTTCCCTATCCCACCATAAAGGAATAACCTCTTAATGATTAACCCTCAGTGTTAATAGCAGAATAATAATAATAATAATAATAATAATAATAATAATAATAACTTTATTTATATGCCATTCTATCTCCCTGAGCGGACTCAGGGTGGTTTTCTAAGTAATATCACCAAAGCATACAAAGTAAACAACATAAGCATAAAATTAACAAAACAGCATAAGCATAAAATTATCACAATAACACATATATTTAAAAAGTAATCCTGCCTGTTCAGCGCAATTAAAAGGGCCAGGCAAAGGTTAGTGCAAAATCAAAATATGAGGTTCCCGGGAATTGAGTACAGTGCTATAAAAGGCTAACAGCAATAGCAGATATGGGTCTGTGGCTGCTCATTTCCAGGGCCTATTAGAGGAATGACCGGAGTAATAGGTAGGAAGTACAAGGCCAATGTCTGGGGCTAGGAAGTAATAGGTAGGAAGTACAAACAATGTCTGGGGCTGGGCTAGAGCTGGCCATTTTCAAAGGCTTGTTGAAACCACCAGGTCTTCAAGCTCTTCTGAAAGGAGGGAAGGGATGGGGCCTGTCTTATTTCTCTTGGAAGAGCGTTCCAGAGTCGGGGAGCCACCACTGAGAAGGCCTCTCTCTCATCCCCACCAACCATACTTGTGACGGTAGTGGGAGCGAAAGGAGGACCTCCCCGAAAGATCTTAGAGTTCACACCAGTTCATAGAAAGAGATGCATTTGCGAAGATAGGCGGGGTCCAAACCATTTAATGTGTATGGATATTATTATTATTATTATTATTATTATTATTATTATTATTATTATTATCACAATTGCTGAAAGCAGTTTCCATATAGTACCCTAATACAAAGTTATAAATTATGGTCTAAATCTAGTTGAGATGCCTCTCTTGTGTATGGTACCTTTAAGATCAGAAAAGCATCCATATTTGATGCTGATAATTAATCTTGGGGGAGCTGGGACACATTGGCTAGAATATTATATGGCACAGCACATTGTAGAATATCCCGATGCATTACGCTATAGCTGAATGCTCAGCCCTACTGGATTTACTGTTGAAATGCTGGTGCCCCCATGGCCATTATATGGCTGGTGAAGAGTAAGGTGGGGAGAGAAACATGGTCATATAGCTACACACAAAATGATTTTATTGTCCATTAAGATTCATTGGGGTCCTCCTCAGGTCTCAGAAGATAGGTAAAGGTAAAGGTTTTCCCCTGACATTAAATCCAGTTGTGTCTGACTCTGTGGGTTGATGCTCATCTCCACTTCTAAACTGAAGAGCCGGCAATGTCCATAGATACCTCCAAGGTCATGTGGCCAGCATGACTGCATGGAGCGCCGTTACCTTCCCATCGGAACGGTACCTATTGATCTACTCACATTTGCATGTTTTTGAACTGCTAGGTTGGCAGAAGCTGGAGCTAACAGCAGGAGCTCATGCTGCTCCTCAGATTTGAACCTGTGACCTTTTGGTTAGCAAGTTGAGCAGCTCAGCAATTTAACTCACTGCACCACTGGGGGCTACAGAGGATAATATAGTCATTTTAAATCTGGAACAGGAACACAGACAGACATTTCTCAGATCCTTCTGCTCTCCAGCAACCGTGGAATGGCTGGTGTTTATGTGCAGCATCTCAATGGCAAGCCCCCAGGTTGGGGGGGGGGGGCTCTTTGGTCACTGTGAAAGGAAGAAATGAATAAACTACCTCTGCAGTAGCCGTGAACTATTAATTAATCGTTTAGATTAAGATGTAGAAGTATACATGCAAAGAATGTTGATTAAATAGGAATTTGAGATAAAAGCAAAATCAGTAGGAATGTTAGAAGTTAATTTTTAATTATCTTTTCTTTTAAGAATTTTTTTGGTCTTTATATTTCAATATTTCATAGTTAGTAGATAGTATGTTGTATTATTTTGCTGTGTCATATATTAAAGGTATTATATATTGCTTTCTTTTTTCACTTCACCTTTATTATTGTATATAGATTGTAATCAATAAAAATAGTTAAAATAACAAAATGTGAAAATGCCATGGACAGGTTGCTAGCTATCCTCTGCCCCAAACAAATTGAAATTAAAATGAATTTCTGTTTAATGTAGTGACTGATAGGCCTGGGTAACAACGGAAAAATTTGTTTCTAAAATAGATTTGTATTTGGGGTTTTTTTTGTTTCGATATTTAAAATAATTACAAAATTTCCCTTAAAAAAGTTCGATATTTACGAAATTTCGTAAATGTGAAAAAAATGACAAAACATTAATGAATCGATTTCCGAAACAATAACGAATCGATTCGTTAATGGCGGACGCGACCGAGAAATATGTTAAAAAACCTCCAAAAACTTCTGAAGCTTCCCTCTCCCTCTGTTGTTGACTGTTGGTGTGATGTTATAATTTTTTTCACTAATTAAACAAAAAACTTGCCCCAGACATGCGGAAATAATAACGAAACGACCTCAGAACAATAACGAAACGAATACAATAACGAAATACGAAGCATTTACAAAACTTTTTAAAAATTCGTTTTTTTAAAATTGCTCCAGAATGGTTCGTTATCGTTTTGTAATTGAAAAAATTAACGAATTATTAACGAATTACGAATTAACGAAACGAAACCACCCTAGTGACTGAATAATATCACACATCCCATGATGCGTTATATTCTTCTTATTATATTCTTGTTTCTCAAGTTTGTCCTCACTGGTTGATTTAGATTTTTTAAAAATAAAACTTTGTGAAGTTTTTCTCATATTAGGTCATATCATTTTAAAAATAAGTTTCTATATGGATGCACAGTAGGGTGTATGAAGCACTGAAGTCAGAAGAGCCCTAAGAAGTATTTTTGTTCTAAAAAGTCAAGGAAAAAAATCATGTTGAATCATGTTGGAGGAGGGTTGTCACTTTCTTAAGGTAAAATCTCATCAAGAAGTACAATAGTTCTTATTTAGTTTGGCAAACAGCTAAGCATGTGAACTGTTCATCTCTATAGCACTGTCAACAGTCATTGCATAGCGTCATGATACTAGAAAGGAATGTCACTATATTCCTTCTCTTTATATGGACTAATGTGTCACCCATTATCTGAAAATCAGAATACATTATTGGCTAAGAGATGGTTGTGTATTATATAGGCCCTATAAGACATCAACTATTTAAAACTGTTCATCTGGCTGACATGATGAACAAATGTGCTTCATGTCTAGGCAATGCTCATATTTGAAATGCTGTCAACTTAGATATGGTTTGTTTTGTTTGTGTCTGCTTAATTTTAAGCTTGGCTTTGACATGCATAGAGGTCTTCTAACTATATATATTTGAATTATAAAATGAAGAAAACGGCAATGCCCCCAAAGAGTCAAGATTACATAAGCTTGGCCTTCTCTTTCTCTTGATCAAGTTTTGCAGCTTGTGTCAAATCTTATTTTTGCAGTACAAGAAGAAGAAGTTGAAAAAGGCGTAATGGCATGGTTCAGAAAACAGTGCTGGAATATACTAAGCATATCTGACAAACACTCCGGTGAGAGTCTTCTGCAGCCATTTAAAAAAAGGAGCTCTCCAAATGGCAATATTTCAAAGACATATGGTGGTCATATCATCTTGATAGCGGAATTGATGTTCCCTCTTGTTAAGGCTTTGTCTGTACTACTACCAGAATGCAATAATGTTTTTAAATGATATTAATTGTCAACTAGAAGGCCTTACATGTAAATTATTATATATCCTCACGACTTATAAAATGAAGACTTGTAAAAGTTACAAGTCTTAGCTGATTTCATGTATAAGTTGGGAGCAGATTTTTTTTTTGGGGGGGGGGAAGCAAATTATTAATTTTAATGTAACCCATGTATAAGTCAAGGGTCATTCTCCAGAGAAGGAAAGCATTAGTATCTTCTTTGCAATGGCCAGCCATCCCTGGCTGTTGCCATCACTTTTTTTACTTAGGCATTCAAAAGGCCAGAAGTGCCTTCACAGCAGAGAGAGTGCTTTTTTAAGGCTCTTCCACAATGGACTAAACTCTTACCTTTTTGCTATTCAGAACCTTATCAGACTGCAGTGGGGAGGGAAGCAATCATTTCGCAGAGTAAGAGAGGAATTGTGAAGAGATAGTATCTTTCAGTCCTCTGTTGCCTTGTTTTGTGCACCCAATATCCTCCTCAACATACAGAGCCAGGAAGTTTCAGCCCCTCTCCCCTCACACATTTTTAAAAACCTATTTCTACTGATTTTCTTTTCATGTTAGGAGTAACTTGAGAAATTGCAAGTTGGTTCTGGTGTGAGGGAATTGGCTGTCTGCAAGGATGTTGCCCAGGGGACGCCTAGAAGTTTTACCATCCTGCGGGAGGCTTTTCTCATGAGAAGCTGGAGGTGACAGGTGGGAGCTCACCCCACTCCCTGGATCCAGACCACTGGCTTTTCAGTCAGCAAGTCCTGCCATCACCAGGGTTTAACCCAGGGTTTCTCAACCTGGGGGGTTGGGACCCCCGGAGGGGTCGCAAGGGGGTGTCAGAGGGGTCACCAAAGACCATCAGAAAAAACAGTATTTTCTGATGATCATGGGGTTTCTGTGTAGGAAGTTTGGCACAATTCTATCATTGGTAGGGTTCAGAATGCTCTTTGATTGTAGGTGAACTATAAATCCCAGCAACTACAACTCCCAAATGTCAAGGTCGATTTCCTCCAAACTCCACCAGTGTTAAAGTTTGGGTATATTGAGTATTTGTGCCAAGTTTGGTCCAGATCCATCATTGTTTGAGTCCACAGTGCTCTCCAGATGTAGGTGAATTACAACTTCCAAACTCAAGGTCAATGCCCACCAAACCCTTCCAGTTTTTTTTCCTGTTGGTCATTGAAGTTCTAAGTGCTAAGTTTGGTTCAATTTCATCATTGATTAATTTCAGAATGCTCCTTGATTGTAGGTGAACTATAAATCCCAGCAACTACACCTCCCAAATGACAAAATCAACCCCCTCCAACTCCACCAGTATTCAAATTTGTGTGTATTGGATATTTGTGCCAAATTTGGTCCAGTGAATACATCAGACCTTATTATTACAATTGATAACAGTAGCAAAATTATAGTAATGATGTAGCAATGAAAATGACTTTATGTTTGGGGGTCACCACAACATGAAGAACTGTATTAAGGAGTCGCGGCATTAGGAAGGTTGAGAAACGCTGGTTTAACCAATTGTAGAAGCTCCTATTTAACTGATGAGCCACATCTTAACATTTCTATAATATCCAGACAGCCTTCCTTAAATTGGACTACATAGGTATCATAACAGGAAATATTAACAAACAAAATTATTTAATATCTATTACCATTTGGGTTTGGAGTTCTTACATGGACATTCAAAATAAAAACAGACTCCATAACTATGAAATTAAATTTTGAAATACAATAGGATAGGAGTGCAAGAAGAAAGCAAAGCCATTTTTTTTAAAACAAAGAACTTAAGAGTAAACAATAATAAACTGAAATCTCAGTTCTCCAATGCCTCTGTTCTGCAATATCTGTCAGTTCTAATTTTTAAAAGAAATTTGCAAAGGAATAATGATGCATTTCTATAAACAGGGATGACAGCTCGCTGCTCTAAGGACCGTCCCTTTTCACCATGCAAAATGCTGAAATGGGACGGAAACTGTCATGGACCCCATCACATGTCATTTTGAGACAAAATAACGGGTCCTTCATGCTATTTTGGCTAATTTCATGGTTCCTCTCAATGATCACAGGTCAGCCCAAATTAATGATAGATCTGTGACATGGGGCATGGGGGGGGGGGGGGACCAGAGCGACGACCAGAAGTATGGATGAATCGTCCGATGGCAGCCATAACTTCCTGTTATTTTACAGTGGCTAATAGTGAAATGGAGGGGGGGGGGGGATTGTCCATTTGATGTTGTCATTCATACACACACACACACACACACACACGTGTGTGTGTGTGTGTGTTAAAGTATAGTACTTACCCATGGATAACTCAATTCAGGTTTTCTTGGTTGATATTTTGATCAAATGTTCTAGATTTATATATGAGTATATAGGTTAATGTTCATAATCCTTTACATACTTATCTGGAAGAATGCCCCATTGAATTTAATGGGGCTTATTTTTGAATTGGTATTGATACAAAATTGCATACAACCCAAAGCTACACACAGGAGTGCTATCTTTTTCTTACATCTATTCTGCCACATTCAAAATTAACTCTATAAACTGACCATCACTTTCAGCCTCACAACCTTGACTAAAACTTTGTGATTAAAATGTTTCTATTTTTGTTTGGTTGCATTACCACAAATCCCATGATAAATGCAAATGTATTTTCCATTATTGGATGAGGTAACTGATTAAATGGGAAAGGACCCTTTTGGATTATGTATCTTACTTTTGAAAATACATTGGTTGCTGTGAAGTGGGATATGCCTTGGAGAATTATACAGTAAAATCAGGAATGGATCATGTTTGAATGCAGGATCCAGACACTAGCAATCTATATTTTTCATGTCTGGTCCACAGAACTCTAGATAATACCCAACTTTCAACTCTGATAGATCTTTCATCACAGTGTCTGCACTCATAGCAGGACTGGATTAATCATTAAGCAAAACTAACTTGTGCTCACTGTTTAGGCTTAAGTCATCAAGGTAAGGGGCACCACAGACTTTTTCCATAGCCAGATTTATGCATTTGCCATGGACCATACAGTGCACAATTGCGGCTGAACTGGTTTCCACAAAAAGGAGCTCCTACAATAAAAGATTTTGCACAGTTCTTGTGGGTTTTTTCGAGCTATATGGCCATGTTCTAGAGGCATTTCTCCTGACGTTTCGCCTGCATCTATGGCAGGCTTCCTCAGAGGTCTGCTGGAGCTGGGGAAAAAGGGGTTTATATATCTGTGGACTGACCAGGGTGAGACAAAAGGCTTTTGTAAGTTGGGCTAGGTGTGAATCTTTTCAACTGACCACCTTGATTAGCATACAATAGGCTGACTGTGCCTGGAGCAAACTCTTAATGAAAGGTGCTTAGATGTCCCTGCCTGTTTTTCTCTCTGCTGTTTTAATTTTAGAATTTTTTTAATACTGGTAGCCAGATTTTGTTCATTTTCATGGTTTCTTCCTTTCTGTTGAAATTGTCCACATGTTTGTGGATTTCAATGGCTTCTCTGTGTAGTCTGACATGGTGGTTGTGAGAGTGGTCCAGCATTTTTGTGTTCTCAAATAAAATGCTGTGTCCAGGTTGGTTCATCAGGTGCTCTGCTATGGCTGATTTCTCTGGTTGGAGTAGTCTGCAGTGCCTTTCATGTTCCTGGATTCTTGTTTGGGCGCTGCGTTTGGTGGTCCCTATGTAGACTTGTCCACAGCTGCATGGTATACGGTAGACTCCTGCAGAGGTGAGAGGATCCCTCTTGTCCTTTGCTGAACGTAGCATTTGTTGGATTTTCTTGGTGGGTTTGTAGATTGTTTGTATGTTGTGTTTCCTCATCAGCTTTCCTATGCGATCAGTGGTTCCCTTGATGTATGGCAGGAACACTTTTCCTCTGGGTGGATCTTCATCTTTACTCTTGTGGCTTGTTCTTGGTCTTTCAGCTCTTCTGATGTCTGAGGTGGAATATCCATTGGCCTGGAGAGCCCAGTTGAGGTGGTTCAGTTCATCTTGGAGGAGGTGGGGTTCGCAGATTCTTTTTGCACGGTCTGCCAAGGCTTTAATGGTGCTTCTTTTTTGACTTGGGTGATGGTTGGAGTTTTTATGTAGATATCTATCTGTGTGTGTGGGTTTTCTGTAAACGGTGTGACCCAATTGTTGATCTGGTTTACGGATGACTAGGATGACTAGATTTTGCAGTTTTAAAAAGTAGGAGGAAACTTTTCAGATGTAAATAAAGTAAACTAAAATAACATTTTTCATCTCATTGTAACTTTGCTTCATTTTATATTACTGTTTAATATTTATATTTTTGAATTATACATTCATGAGGGTAACAAACTCTTGTAAGTGGTTAGGGTCTTCACGAACCAGTACACCTACATTTTTCATGACTTCTGTGCAAACCTGTCTGTAGCTCAAGACTCAGACCCTTCTAAAGTTTAGATGAGACCCAGAACTCTCTGGAATGAAAGCCTGATGACTCTATTTTTGTCATGAGAAATATCCAGGAATATTTGCCACCACTTGACATACATCCAGATGTAGAGGAAGATGCTTCAATAAATATGAGAAAATATTGTGGGAAGCACTGTAATTTGGTTCTTCACACCATTTATTGTACCATTATTTTGCACCAACATTGATATACCTCTCCTTTATAATCAATTTTGAATGGAAAATTATCTGAATATCTGGTGGAATGCTTCATTCACTCCTGAACAGAATGTGATAGATGGGAATTCAGTTATTCAATAATTCCACTTATAGAAGTTCACATTTTAAAAAGAACAACACTGGTTTGCATATTAGAACATGAAATTGAAGTATGGTCAAAATCCAATATTCTGATTTGCATCTATGAGCCTAAATACTTGAAAAATCATAGACTGGGGCTGCAAGCTTAAGCTCACTCACTTGAAAGTAAGCCCTATTGATCTCAGTTGGACTTAACTCAGAATGCACATATAAATGGCAAACTTGGATGTCTCAAGGCAATTTTACAGTGAAGTTCAGAGAGGCTTAATGTGGAGAAATCTGCAAATATGTGAAAGGTATGTAAGCAGATTTAATGAACGCAATGGTAATTTCAATTTATGAAGATGATAATAATAACATGTAATTGGATTTTTTTTGCTTGGTTAATGGCATTCTAAATATTATTAGGCTTTACATAGGCTTCAAAGGTTAATGAATTACCTTTAAATTTTAATTAGACTGCATTAAGTGTTTTCCTAGCTTCCCAAGTGTTCCGAAAACACTCGAGTGCTCAGCTTTTGAGTTTTACTGCTTTTGATCGGCAGTTGATTAAGAATAAGCAAAACACACTAATTCTTTACATAATTTGTAGTAATCAGTTATTTGATGGAATTCAGCCTCACATAACAGGGTAAGGACTATTGGTTTTCATCACTTTTTATCTTCCAAACTTCTCCATTTCCCTTTGGTCACCAGTTAGAAAGAGGCTGCATCTGCTGCTCATCTTCTTCCATCATATCATAATTCCAAGAGAAAGATGGTGCCCATAATATGAAATCACTTCTCCTACATATAGACATCCACAAAGAGAAGCTGGGTCCAATTGTGCATACAGAAAATAGCCACCAAACACACACAGTGACAAGACATTTTGTTGTATTGTCCAAGTCTTTCATGGCTGGAATCACTGGGTTGTGTAGGTTTTTTCGGGCTGTATGGCCATGTTCTAAAGGCATTTTCTCCTGCCGTTTCACCTGCCGTTTCGCCTAGTGAGGTCCTCTGAGGATGCCTGCCATAGATGCAGATGAAACACCAGGAGAGAATGCTTCTAGAACCTGGCTATACAGCCCAAAAAACCTCATTGCCTCAGAGAATGCTTGCCAAACGTCAGGAGAGAATGCCTCTTAAAAAATGGCCATATAGCCCGAAAAAAAAAAACCTACAACAACCTAAGCCATTTTGTTGCTGAGATGAAAATTAAAGCATCGCATTCTGGATTAAGATGGCATTTTTATTATCTAAAGCAATGCATACATTTTTAAATGAACCTCAGTACTAATTTTTGCATCAGCCCTATTAATAACATTCAGGAGCGACAATAATATCAGGAGACCTAGACGTTGAGATCAACAGGATGCTTCTGAAAAGTGCTTTATTCAGATCCAGATAATAATGTTACAGAGTACACACCATTCTTGTTTATCATACAGATTATTCCTCTTATTTAAAAGTACTGTCATCCCAACTTCCTATTTTATTAGACTATGAGGCAACTGGGATCTATTACAATAAAACAGCCATTAAAAAAGTTTTTTTAAAAAAACTAACTGAATCTAAATGTGTCAGAGGTTTGCAGTGCATGTTACTGTAATTCTCAGGATGAAAAAAAATATATAACCAAGCAGCATTTCTGTTATTTTCGGTCAGTTCCTTTTCACTCTGAGATGTATCACGACAATATGCTATCTTCCATTTTCCCTTCTTTTTTTTTTTACAAAAGATTTTCAAAGTGAGATGACTCTATACATCTATACTCCACTTAAAAAATACAAAAAGGAGAACATTTGTCTTTCCAAACATAGGAACCTTTCCCCCCAAGCAAATAATGTCCTGCTTTATAGAATTCAAACCCAAAAATTGCAGCAAACAGCCGATCAGATACTGTACGATGTTGTTCCCATCTTTTTACTAATTTTAGTCCCAATGCAGCTTTCATCAGTTGAAACAAACAGACAAAACAGTCAAAGATTCATATCAAAACATAGACATTAAAACAGTTAAAAACATAAACAGGAAAAAGTAATGTTTGTGCAAATTGTTTGGTGTTTATGCAAACTGTGCTTATTTTTCCTCAAACTACACTTATCTGTGTCTTGTTTCATTGACTTTTAAAAAGCATTGCACAAGATATCTTTTTAAAAAATCTGTGATCTCATCTTTCTCGGTTTTTTCTCTGAGGCCCCTTCTTTTGTTGTTCATTCGTTTAGTCGTTTCTGACTCTTTGTGACCTCATGGACCAGCCCACGCCAGAGCTCCCTGTTGGCCGTCACCACCTCCAGCTCCTTCAAGGTCAATCCAGTCACTTCAAGGATCCCATCCATCCATATTACCTATGATTGGCCCCTCTTCCTTTTTCCTTCCACTTTCCCCAGCATCATTGTCTTCTCTAAGCTTTCCTTTCTTCTCATGATGTGGCCAAAGTACTTTATCTTTGCCTCTACTATCCTTCCCTCCAGTGAGCAGTCGGGCTTATTCCCTGAAGTATGGACTGGTTGGATCTTCTGGCGGTCCAAGGCACTCTCAGAACTTTCCTCCAACACCACAGTTCAAAAGCATCTATCTTCCTTTGCTCAGCCTTCCCTATAGTCCAGCTCTCACATCCGTAGGTGACTATGAGGAATACCATTGCTTTTACTATGCAGATCTTAGTTGCCAGTGTGATGTCTCTTTAATATGTTATCGAGATTGGACATTGCTGTCCTCCCAAGAAGCAAGCGCCTTCTGATTTCCTGGCTGCAGTCTGCATCTACAGTAATCTTTGCACCTAGAAATACAAAATCTGTCACTGCCTCTAAGTTTTCTCCCTCAATTTCCCAGTTGTCAATCATTCTTGTTGCCATAATCTTGGGGTTTTTTTATGTTTAGCTGCAACCCAGTTTTTGTGCTTTCTTCTTTCACCTTGGTTAGAAGGCCCCTTCTACATTGCCATATAACTCAGATTATCAAAGCAAATAATCCACACTAACTGCTTTGAACTGGATTACAGGAGTCTAGGTAAAGGTAAAGGTAGTCCCCTGACATTAAGTCCAGTCATGTCTGACTCTGGGATGTGGTGCTCATCTCCATTTCTAAGCCGAAGAGCCAGCGTTGTCTGTAGACACCTCCAAGGTCATGTGGCCGGCATGACTGCATGGAGCGCCGTTACCTTCCCACTGGAGCAGTACCTATTGATCTACTCACATTTGCATGTTTTCGAACTGCTAGGTTGGCAGAAGCTAGGGCTGACAGCGGAAGCTCACGCCGCTCCCCAGAATCGAACCTGCGACCTTTCGATCAACAAGCTCAGCAGCTCAGTGCTTTAACCCACTGTGCCACCGGGGGTCTAGGAGTCTACACTGCCTTATATTCCAGGAGTACAGGAGTCTACACTGCCTTATATTCCAGTATAGAGCAGACAACCTGGATTTTATATGGCTGTGTAGAAGGAGCCTGTGTGGTTTGTGAAGCACTCAATGTTTTGTTAAAAATGAAAACAGATTCAAGAGCTGTGCCTGGGTACATAATAATAATAATAATAATAATAATAATAATAATAATAATCTTTAGTTAAAATCGCCACCATCTCCCCCAATGGGGACTCGGGGAGACTTACATGAGGCCAAGCCCAAACAGCAAATTACAATAAAATAAAATACAATAAAATAAAAACCAAAACACAAACAACTAGTAAAATACAAAACAATAAGAAATATACACAAAACATAAGAATGCAATGAACAATCATAATGTCAATGAGTGGGCTGCATGTATAATAAAATGATTAAAAACTCAGGGTGAGATAAAAGGAGCACATTATTTGCAAGGGAGAACTCATAGAGAAGCAGGGTAGTGAACACGCCTTCATAAAGGGGGGAAGTGTACTCCTAGGACAAAAACATTGAGAAGAGCAATAGCATAAGATAGTGTGGCTACTCTCCAAAAGTGCAACGGCAGAGCCAGGTCTTGAGATTTCTAAGATAGGGGCTTTCCTAATCTCTCCGGGCAATTAATTCCAGAGTCGAGGGGCCACAGAGGAGAAGACTCTCTCCTTTGTACCCATAAGACAGGTCTGTGAAACTGGCAGGGGCAAAAGGAGGGCCTCCCCCAAAGATCAAAGGGCTCGGGCTGGTTCATGTTGAGAGATACACTGCTCTTTATCCTGAAAGTGGAGATCATGACACAAGCTAATTTGGGTTTGTTATTAATGCTGCTTAATGTCATCCTGAAGCATCATTTCCTCATACCAGGAGGATGGAAGGAGGACTCTAATAGTAGCCAGGTAAGTTTTCTTTACTTTTAAGGGTTGTTTTGGGGGCTGGGAGGAGGGGTTGGGCACCATCCCGGACCATTGGTAATCCCCGGAGTGAGTCCCCACAGGCCCAATACCTCATTAGAACAGGGCCTTTCAGGAAGGCCTGGATCTAAAAGGGTATTTCATTAATTTGGAATAACCAAGCTTTTCCCGACTTAGTTTGTTTTTAATGGGGGTGTCATTTGGACATCCCGGTAAAAGCCCAGATGAGTCCCGGGATATTGGCCTGTCTATATGGACCCAGGAACTCACATCCCCACAAGCTTCTCTAGCTTGCATTATTTCTGTCTACACTATCTCTGAGATATTACAATGCAGGAGGCAAAGGATATAACTACAGTGCATTTTGGAACTCAAAGAAAACACTTCTATGCTTAAAATTCAACACCCATCTAAACCTTTGTGCAACCAGGGCCTGACATTTAGGCCTTAAACCCTCTCCTGCTCATCATCTAGAATCAAAAGTATTCCACTAAAAGTTTCAGAGCTTTTTCATTTCATTTTCCCTGAAATATTGCTTCAAGGTGGCTTTCATTTTCTTACTCTCTTTGGAGGGGAGATAAAAGAGATATATATTTTAATATGCTTTTCTTTCCTCTAAGAAATAATCAAATACTCAATTCTATGGCAGTTTGAGATACTTTAAAGAATGGAACAAGGGAGGAATGAAGCATGGTTTCAGTTTCCGAATATAGCAAGTAAGTGAATGATACGTTCAGTCCCAGATTTATACCAGACCTTGATATTATATAATAACAAATTCAAGCAAGAAAAAACCTCTTCTTTCAAAGATCAGCATTTCAGTGCTTTCTGTAGTTAGTGATGTAAAGACCCTTAATATTGAGTTTCTATAAATATCTTATGATAGCTAGATGATAGCTAGCATACTAAAAAGACAGGCAAATTGTCTGCACAGAAATCTTGGTATTTAAAAAAAAATAGTTGCATGTTTTCTTTTGTGGAAAAATACCAAAAAAATGAGATGGTCTCAGAAAAGCTGGTAATGGAAAGGTGGTCAATTCTATCCACAAGGACCATCAGAAGAAGCTCAAGTGGTCAACCCTCCAAAAAAGGAGCCAGCCTTCCTACAAATTTGGCCTCTCCCCATTGCTAGATCCTGTCACTACTTGTGGGAATGACAGTTTTTTTATTTATTCATCCATTGAATGTATATCCCACCTTTCTCCCAAGATGGGATCCAAGTGTATATATCAATGTGCATTAACATATGACATGGGCGGAGCTCATGAACCAATAGATTGCAGACATTGACATAATCTTCAAAAGAGCAAAAAACCACTGGTAAGCCACTGAGAGAGAATGGAAGAAGGTGTGGACAGCTATATTACTGGAAGAGGGTGCTCAGGCTTCTGCTGATTTTTCATAAGCTCCTCAGCTATGGGACGTAATTACACAATAGAAATTCAACGTCCTAGAATGTTTCTGCCACAATTGACCCACAGAGCTCCATGCCATCCATCTCATGCCATAGCCTCACTTCCAACAGGGCTCTGTGGATCAACTGAGGCAGCAGGGTTGTAGAATGATGGAGAATGTGATGATAAAGGTTCAACTGGTGGAGAGCCAATGCGCAGAGTGCCGGGATTGACCCGCTGCCCCCGATTTGCCATGGAGGGTGGCAAATTGGAATGTTTTTTTTTAAATAATCTTTATTAAGTTTTCAAGTTAACATTTAAAATATAAAGAGTTTAAAGAGTTTAAACTCCTATATTAAAATACTTGTGATCCAATATATAATGAAGAACCCGAAAGGAAAAATTGTGTTGGCTAGATGCCAAAGGTAAGAGATAGAAGGCTCTAGTAGCGAGCTCGAGAAATGAGATCATAGTATAGGGAAAGAGAGAGAATAGGAGTATTTGTTGTTGTTCATTCGTTCAGTCGTCTCCGACTCTTCGTGACCTCATGGACCAGCCCACGCCAGAGCTCCCTGTCGGCCGTCACCACCCCCAGCTCCTTCAAGGTCAGTCCAGTCACTTCAAGGATGCCATCCATCCATCTTGCCCTTGGTCGGCCCCTCTTCCTTTTGCCTTCCACTTTCCCCAGCATAATTGTCTTCTCTAGGCTTTCCTGTCTCCTCATGATGTGGCCAAAGTACTTCAACTTTGTCTCTAGTATCCTTCCCTCCAGTGAGCAGCCGGGCTTTATTTCCTGGAGGATGGACTGGTTGGATCTTCTCGCAGTCCAAGGCACTCTCAGAACTTTCCTCCAGCACCACAGCTCAAAAGCATCGATCTTCCTTCGCTCAGCCTTCCCTAAGGTCCAGCTCTCACATCCGTAGGTGACTACAGGGAATACCATGGCTTTGACTAGGCGGATCTTTGTTGCCAGTCTGATGTCTCTACTCTTTACTATTTTATCGAGACTGGACATTGCTCTCCTCCCAAGAAGTAAGCGTCTTCTGATTTCCTGGCTACAGTCTGCATCTGCAGTAATCTTTGCGCCTAGAAATACAAAGTCTGTCACGGCCTCCACATTTTCTCCCTCTGTTTTCCAGTTGTCAATCATTCTTGTTGCCATAATCTTGGTTTTTTTGATGTTTAGCTGCAACCCGGCTTTTGCGCTTTCTTCTTTCACCTTTATTAGAAGGCTCCTCAGCTCCTCCTCGCTTTCGGCCATCAGAGTGGTGTCATCTGCATATCTGTGGTTGTTAATGTTTCTTCCAGCAATTTTCACTCCAGCCTTGCATTCATCAAGACCCGCACATCGCATGATGTGTTCTGCATACAAGTTAAAAAGGTTGGGTGAGAGGATGCAGCCTTGCCGTACGCCTTTCCCAATCTTGAACCAGTCTGTTGTTCCGTGGTCAGTTCTGACTGTTGCTTCTTGGTCCTTGTACAGATTCCTCAGGAGAGAGACAAGGTGGCTTGGGATGCCCATCCCACCAAGAACTTGCCACAATTTATTATGATCCACACAGTCAAAGGCTTTAGAATAGTCAATGAAGCAGAAGTAGATGTTTTTCTGAAACTCCCTGCCTTTCTCCATTATCCAGCGGATATTGGCAATCTGGTCTCTCGTTCCTCTGCCTTTTCTAAACCCGGCTTGAACATCTGGCAACTCTCGCTCCATGTATTGCTGGAGTCTTCCTTGCAGGATCTTGAGCATTACCTTACTGGCATGAGAAATAAGGGCCACTGTACGGAAGTTTGAGCAGTCTTTCGCATTTCCCTTTTTTGGTATGGGGATATAAGTCGATTTTTTCCAGTCTGATGGCCATTCTTGTGTTTTCCATATTTGCTGGCATATGGCATGCATCACCTTGACAGCATCATCTTTTAAGATTTTAAACAGTTCAGCTGGGATCCCGTCGTCTCCTGCTGCCTTGTTGTTAGCAATGCTTCTTAAGGCCCATTCAACCTCACTCCTCAGGATGTCTGGTTCTAATTCATTCACCACACTGTCAAAACTATCCTCGATATTATTATCCTTCCTATACAGATCTTCTGTATAGTCTCGCCACCTTCTCTTGATCTCTTCAGCTTCTGTTAGGTCCCTGCCATCTTTGTTTCTTATCATACCAATTTTTGCCTGAAATTTACCTCCAATGTTTCTAATTTTCTGGAAGAGGTCTCTTGTCCTTCCTATTCTGTTGTCTTCTTCCTATTCTGTTGTCTTCTATAGGAGTATAGAATAGCCCAAAGCCTGGTTAAAAAACAGAGTGATAGATGTTGTTGACTTCCTAGGGTCCTCCCGAGGTCTGCTCCCCTTTCTTTCTTCCTTTTCTTATCTCACTTATTTCTCTTCAACTTCGTTTTCCTTCTTACATCATTCTTTTTGTCAGTTAAATTAGAATCTTCTTGTTTTTATGTCTGAAATAGTCCATCACTACTTGCCAGTTCGTTTCTTTCATGTTTATCCCTTTACTCTTTGCGATTAAAAAGGTAAGTCTGTCCATATTTTGAATTTCTAAGATTTTGGTTAGTCTTTCGTCTTCATCTGGAATTTCCATCTTTTTCCATCTCCTGGCGTAGCAAATCCTTGCTGCTGTTGTCATCAAAAAAAGGATCTTGTCTATATTTCTATCAATCTTTAAGTCATGCATCCCCAATAGAAAAAAATCTGCTTTCCATGGTATTTTGATTTTTAGTATATCTTGTAATTCTTTTTGTACCTCTCTCCAGTATTGTTTTGCCTTCTTGCATGTCCACCAAAGATGGAAATATGACCCCTCTTCTTCCTTGCATTTCCAGCATGCCGTGTTGTAGTTTCTGCTACATTTCCCCAATTTTTTCGGTGTTATATACCAATGATGGGCTATCTTTAACCAATTTTCTTTTAAGTCAATAACGTAGCAGTATTTTAATTTTTCTTTCCAGATTTTTTCCCATTCTTCTTGTTTGATATTCCTTCTAATATTTTCATTCCATCTCTTTTTGTAATTTTTTTCTTCTTTATTTTCCAATTTCCACTCCAATAATTTTTTGTACACCTTTGTTATTAATTTCTTTCTTGAATCCATTATGTTGTCCCAAAAGTTTTTTTCCTGATTAAAACCAATCTTTTTATCGTTTTTGTACTTCTCTTTTATAGTCCAATATTCTAGCCATGAGACTTTTTTATTCACTGTGTTCAATTCTTCCTGAGACTTCAGTATTACATCCTCTCCTTCTTTTTTTAATAGATCTTTATACTTCATCCATTCATGCCATCCTATGCATCGCCTCTGCCCTGCCTCCAGGGGGGAGACCCACATAGGGGTTGTATTATATAACTTATGCTTGTATTTTTCCCATACGTTTAATACAGTTGACCTTATGAAATGGTTTCCAAAATTCTTCTCATTTTTTTCCCTTTGTACCATATATAGGTGTGCCAGCCTTCTCTTAGATCTGCACCTTCTAATATTAATAATTTTTTCTTTTCCAATTTTGCCCAGTCTTTAGCCCAGAGCAGTGCAATTGTTTCTAAATAGAGTTCCAGATCTGGGACTGCAAAACCACCTTTTTCTTTTCTTTCTGTCATGTTGTCATAGCTAATTCTCGGTTTTTTATTTTTCCAAATAAATTTTTTAATGTTCTTATTCCAATCTTTTAATATTTTTTTATTCCGAATAATTGGTATGTTTTGAAATAAAAATAAAAGTTTTGGCAGAATATTCATCTTTACTATTGCGATTCGCCCTAGTAATGATAAGTTTAAATTTTTCCATCTTTCCAGATCTTTTCTTATCTCTTTCCATTTTTCTATATAATTATTTTGTAATAGCTGTAAGTTTTTTGATGTTAATATTATTCCCAGATATTTCAACTTCTTGACTATCTGAATACTCCACTTGTTTCTTATTTCTTCTTGTTCCTTTTTCTCGATGTTTTTAGTTATTGCCTTTGTTTTTTCCATATTGATTTTAAAACCTGAGACCTTCCCAAAGTCCTTTATTGTTTTTATCCATTCCTCTAAATTGTTTTTCGGGTCTTCGATAACACAAATCACGTCATCTGCATATGCTCGAATCTTGTATTCTTGTCCTTGTATCTTTGCACCTGCCAATTTTTTTCCTCTCTTATTTTATTTAGCAACACTTCTAATGTAAGAATAAAAATTAATGGTGATAGGGGACATCCCTGCCTTGTTCCTTTTCTAATTCCAATATTTTCTGTCTCTCTGCCGTTTACTAATATTTTTGCCTCCTGTTTTTCATAGATCGCCTCAATTGCATTCTGAAAGTAAAATCCCAAATCCATCTCTCTCATTATAATTTAAAAAAACTTCCAATTTACATTATCGAATGCTTTTTCCGCATCTAAGGCTAAAAACATTACTTTATTTTGATGTTTATTTTCGTAATATTCTATTAGATCTATGATCGTCCTTACATTTTCGCTTTGGTATCTGGCAAATTGGAATGTTGGACCTAATCAGTGGTCCTTGGAATGAGGTCTATGGCCTGCATATACACTGCCAAATAATACAGTGTATAGTTATATTAGCCCGTATGTATGCAAGTTGGTGTGATTTAAACAAATGCAGGTCACTTAATGCAGCTGCACCCCAGATTTAAAAAAACATAGGGAGTTCGGTACTCCAACTCCCAGAAACCCTAGCCAACGTATTAAATGGTCAGGAAATCTGGGAGCTGAAATCCAAAACATCTGGAAGCCCACAGGTTGTTCAGGCCTGCTCTAGCACGAGACTCAATATTTTTGTAATAACACTCACTCCTCATCCCCTTTCTCTTCTGTGGGTAAAGGGATGTCACCTTGACAAATGTAAGCTGCATTGGGATCATTTCTGGCTGAAAGACAAGACAAATGCTTGGAATAAGATAAAATAAAATGGAAACTTCAAAGCTTTGAATGTATAGTTTTTTGAGGCAGGGAATGGGATTGAATAGCTTTTGTTGTGTCTTCCAACTTTAGTAATTTTTGATTCTACAACTCTAAGGTCCAAATGGGATCATTTTCCTTAGCAGCAGTTATGTCTGGGGGCCCATCCAGACAGGGACCAAAATGTGGGCCATGTCGGACTTTTACCTGAGGTGTCCAAATAATGCCTCAGGTAAATGTGAATTAATTTGGGACAAAGCAGGAAAACCAAATTATTTAGATACCTCGTTAGATCTGAACCTTCCTGAAAGGCCCAGTTCTAATGGGGAATGGGCCATGGCAATTGCAGCGCTGGAATGGGGACAGTCCTCTGGGAAAGCCTGGGTCTTGGGGAAGGTTGTGGGATCTTAAACCTGCTCTGAAGCAGATTTAAGCCCTATGTGGAAGCACCTTGAGTTGCTACCTTTTTGAACTTCACATTTCCCTATTTATTTGTTTCTATTTCTACTGGAGACAGCAAAGCCTAGAGAAGACAACTATGCTGGGGAAAGTGGAAGGCAAAAGGAAGAGGGGCCGACCAAGGGCAAGATGGATGGATGGCATCCTTGAAGTAACTGGACTGACCTTGAAGGAGCTGGGAGTGGTGACAGCTGACAGGGAGCTCTGGCATGGGCTGGTCCATGAGGTCACGAAGAGTCGGAGAAGACTTAACGAATGAACAACAACAACAACATTTCTCCTGGGTCTTCCTTTCCTTCCCTTTTACTTCTGCCACTGAAGTACTTTGTACAGAACCTTTCTGAGAGTTGCCTTGAACTTTGGGTCAACATCTTCTGTACCTCCTTGGCAAGCTTGGTCTCATGTTTCCAAGGGGCATCTTTATTTTATTTGCTTTACTGAGAACAAGATGCTTCTGTAAATCTATGAGCACAACCCTTTAGTGGCAAAAAATCTCTTTTTTGAACTATTAGAGGCTTCTGTCTGAAGAACATCATGAATAAGATAATCAAGTGAAAATATGCTGGCAAGCGGCTAACCTGCAGAGATTGAGTCAGAATGCTAAACAGATGGGGGAAAATAATTGTCAAGAGGTCATCTTCATAATCTATTATGTATAAGAAAGTCATGGTAGCATAGTTCATTCTTCCCATCCTATCTTGTCCTTATATCAACTTTAGGTTCAATGCTTAACTTTTTGTTTATAAGTTTACTGTTATTATTGTGTGCTATCTTGTATTTTTGATGTGTTTGTACTTATTTAGGGGAGTGAATGCTTGCCTTTTTGTGTATAAACTGTCCTCAAGTCCCTTTGAGGAGAGAGGGTGCTCTAGAAAGTCATTATTATTATATAATAATGCTATGGAATTGTGGGCATTGCAGTTTGGTGAAATATTTATCTTTCTCTGTCAGAGTGCAAATAACAAATCCATAGGATTCCATAGGATGGAGTCACAGTAAAGTGATGTTAAACTGCTATAAATTGCAGGGTGAATGGTCTTTTAGAGCAGGGCTTCAGAAATTTTTCCACTTGGGGCCTTATTTTGGTCTGGGAAATCTTTAAGCAACCCTAGATATATAGATATGTTAAATAGGTATAAAAATCAAACATTTACTGGCAACAAACCATAATTTGCAATGCTTGCTAAACAAGGTAATTTTCCTTATTACAAAGTACAGCTGAACAATTTTCTGCAAAGTTGCCTGTAAACACTTCACAACAGATTTGTGTAAACATACAAAACAGCTACTAAGTGATGTTCAGAAAAACTTTATGTTGCCAGATTTTTGGGACTCCCAACATTAAGTTAAGCAGACCTACAGTTTAAGAAGCAGTGTCTTAGGAGACATTGGTTGTGCTGAAACATACTGACTAGTCCTATAGCAGCCAGACAGCTTTATGGATAGTGGGTATCTCAGCTTAAGACTCTGCTAGTGGGATACTCTATCCACTACACACAACCCCCTAGTTACAGAACAGGATAATAATTAACAAAGGGATAAACTGTATATACTCATGTATAAGTCAGTGTGTGTAAGTCAAGGGCAGGTTGACTTACACAAGGGCAGGTTTTCAGGCCAAAATTATGGATTTCGATATAACTAATGGATAATGTTAGATAGATCATGCACCATTAGACAGGAATGCATTGGCTGTAACCCTATAGTGTAAAACTAGTGGAAATACAGTTCTAATGGATATGTGGTCACACACAACTGCTGAATGATTAAATAGGTGATGATGTGTAACTTACGGGGCATATTGAAGAAACTGAGTCATAACCATGTGACAGTCATGATGAGGGTTGCATCATTCATTTTGTGACAGTCATGATGAGGGTTGCATGTTTTTTTTTCTTGCCATGATTCTTCTCTTGCCATTATGCCATACGTCAGTTGTCTGTTGCTAGTCATGAGTATATCACTGTATATGCCATTGACTGATAGGGGATCAGGGGATCCTGATCTGTGTATATATAGTATTTTGTGCAAAGTGCAACATGTCAAGATTAAAAGACTCCTGTGAGTTTGGATGAAAAACTGATTCAGAGAGATTATCTAAACAGTGAGTGGCACAAGGTCAGGTGGTGCAGTATTTATTTATTTATTTATTTAGTACACTTGTATACCGCTAATATCTCAGCCTAAAACGGCGACTCATTGCGGTTTACAACATTTAAAAACAACAATAATTCCGATTAAAAATATAAAACACATACATATACAATACACAGTATTGGGCCACCAATACAGACCAATGCATCTCTTAATTAAAATCATAATCCAATTTCGTTGTCTATGATTGCCAGTCCTTGATCAAAAACTTCATCACATCGGATTAGCCGAATGCTTGCTCAAACATCCATGCTAACAACTGATAAGCACTCTGCTATGTATGAGTCCCCGGCTTGCCTTTGAGACATTCAGTCCATTGTGCAGCATATCCAGGAAGGGCGTAACTAGAAGGAAACTATAAATCATACACCTATCCCACCTCGACAAATAAGCTGAGAGTCATTTTGCAGAGAAGGGAAAGCACTAAGGCCTCTTTAGAGGACCAGCCATCCCTGGCTGCAGCCCTCATTTCCCCATCTGGACATTCAAAAAGGCCAGAAATGACACCAGGCCAGGGAGAGGAGCAAAATTTGGTGCTTATTTTAGGTTCTCCCAAGATAAAGTTCTCACCTATTGTTTACACTCAGAGAAGAGGATGATTGCCTTTTTTTAAAAAAAAAAAGAGTTAGGATACAAGTACTCACACTGACCCATGGATAAGTTGACCCAATTTTGGGGAGTTCATTTTTTCTAGACTTGCATGTGTATATAGGGTAAGTAAATGGTTTCTTAAAAAATGGCAACACTAGAGGCTAAACACACACAAAAAAAGTAGCTTCGACATAATAAAGATATCAAAAACAAGAATGTAGACATCAAATGTAAAAGTTCCTGGAGGAATCACTATCTGAGGTGGACAAGAATAACAAAATAAAAATTCAGAAAGGTTCCAAATGAGAGTAATAATTGATTAGTGGCCTGGGTAATAAAGAAAAAATGCAGTATTTCTATGCAGGTAAGCACTGGAAATTTAATAATAAGAAAAACACACCACAATAAATTTGAAGTAGAACATTTTATGGACATTTTATGGGTGTTATATAGCTCAGTGACAAATCAATTATTCAGATCTTCAATGGGAGATATAAATAGTGCACCAAATTCAGAGATGTGCAGTGCAACCCCTAGATATATCAACCTAGAATAATGAAAACACAGATATTGCATGTTTTATGTTTGTATATTTTTGCCAAATGCAATAATCAAGAAATATAATAATATAATGCAGCTTTCAAATAAAGTCATAATTTTAAAATAACAACTAATATTGAATTCAGGGATTTACTTCCAGATGTGGATTTAGGATTCTATTCTAAAAAAATAAAAGTGTTTGGTTAAACATACTGCCTTGAATGCTTGGAGCAATGGTGTGGATCTTAAGTTGCTTATTATGAATGAATCTGAGTTCATGGATAAGTCTTTAGTTCTCTTTGAATCCTGAACATCTACTCTTGAAAATGTAGATAATTAAAAGCATTATGGTGAAAAAGGCTGAAGATGGTGGCTGAATTGACAGAAATAATTCTTGCAAAAATGAAGGAAATTTTTAAATAAACACACTCTATTTTTGTTTCATATATCAGAGATTTAGGTCTACAAAAGATCTGTTCCCAAGTTTTTGTTAGCTGAAAGTTTATTAGAGTTTGTAAACATGGAATGACTAAAGCAAGAATTGATTCTTGCTGACCTGTATTTTTGTTAAAAACTAACATAACCAACATTTGATCTCAGCACTCGATCAAGCTTTCAACACAATATAGATTAAATTAAAAAAGGAAGCTTCAGGTAATACAGAAAGATAAGTTAACAATTTTTTTTTTACAAAATAAAAGGTATAACTTTCCTCCCCAAAACATATAGCTAGAGATAAGAACCAGCTGACTCCTCTAATTAGTTAAGATGGAAGCCAATTCCTTTGGGAATTAGAAAATGGAACAAATTCACTTTTTAACTTGTAACAATCATGGCTAATATTTCACTACTTTTCAGTAAAATGTGAGAGAACCATCTGCCTGTTATTCATTACTAGGTGTGTAAATTTCGAAGCTGAAATATTAGAATTGAACACTTGGGGAAATCTGAGAGTTTTTCCTCTGGTTTTTTGGTTAACAGTAATAATAATATAAACATGCAACTCAGTTACTGAACATTCTGTACTAGAATAACAGTAAGATGAAATGACCAACTGGCTGACCAGAGTAAGGAGTAATGCTACATGTTCCTTTAAAATGCAACATTCCAACCACTTAATTTAACAATCAAGTGTAAGCAAAAAGAAATTAATGTTATTGATAATCCACAATTTACTGCATAGTGGGCAGTAAATTGCATAGTGGGCAACTTGCATCACTCCAGGTAGGTGGCTACATCATTCCTCACCACTGTCTATGCTTTTGGGGACTAATAGGAGTTATTGTTTCTGGAGGGCACACATTGCCCACCTTTATTTACTAGAACCTCTTCTTTTTTAAAGATATTTTTAATTATGTTATACACACAGATCAATAAGCCAAATTCCAAGTGTTACACATATAAATCCTAAGTAATTCAACAATATTAAAGACATTATGCTAATTTACACTGGTGAATATTACATTATCTCCACCTTCCCTCCCTCCCTCTCCCTCCCTCTTCAACCACAGTATATTTCTACTAATCTTGCAGATCCAGCCACTGGTAGAGTCTTTGTATTTTTTCTTTGATGTGATCATTGGCTCCTCCATTTTTCACCCAGTTGAACTAGACCTTCCATCTATTTGTAATGATTTTTTCTTTGTCCATTCTTGGTGTTCGCTTAGTCATAATTCCCGTAATATCAGCACTTGACCATACATATAATCATTCCAATAACTTAACGTCCATTTCAATTTGTCTTTCCATCCTCTAGCAATCACCGCATGGGCTGCTCTTATTGTTACCTTAAATAACTCCTGGCAATTAGTTATTATACTTGGATGATCCAACACTCCCCAAAGTAGCAAATCATTATTAATTTGAATTTTTATCTGGAATACCTCCTGAATTTTTCCTTGTATCATTTGCCAGATTTTTTTTATTTCGGAACACTCCCACCACATGTGTGAGTAAGTACCTTTTTCTTTATTACAACGTCAACACTTCGAATTCTTTCCTTTTACCATATAAGCCAATTGTACTAGAACCTCTTTTTGTCTTCTCATTTAGGATGCTGCAAAAACATTTGTCAATGCAGAGTTGAAACATTGGTATCAGGCAGGATTGTCTTCTTTCCCACATTTCTTATCTTTTGCAGTACAACAATCAACACTTTTGGAATGAAGTGTCTTGTAAAGACGGAGTATATTTTACTTAGAACAAACAATATTTATTTGCAACTTAGCCAAATAATTAGAAATAGTTTGATTTATTTTAAGAGCCAGTCCATTTCCCCAAAAGTTGGAAATCCCATAGCTTGCCTTACTTCTTTCATTAATTTATTTTCGGGGGGAATAAGAAATAGCTATGTTTTCAAAGTAAAAAGACTAGTTTTGGATTCAGAAATCACTCCTCTCTTTCTCCCATCCAGGCTCTCTGATCTCCCACTGATATTTTAATATTTTTTTCAAATCTTGTGAACTGATTAGTTCAAATAATGAATGTTATAAATCATGATGATCAAAACTTGGGTTATAAATTAAATAAAGATAAATAGATATTACATTCAACATATTAGATCTTTTTTAAAAAAAATCTGTACAGCTTAAACAGAAATGGGCAATGAAACCAGCCAATTGTTTAGGGATTAGTCCGATGGCTCATGTAAATCAAATATATATCAAACTGCTTTGCCTCCTGACTAGAAGCATTTTTTAAAAGTTGGCTAAGTGGAATAATTTAAAGCTTCCCCATGGAAAGAATTTCTGTAATTAAAATGTCAGTTTACAGAAGTTTTCCTTCTCCCCCAAGCTCTTTTCATTAATATTATGCCGAACTCTTAATAAATAGGCAGGAGTGCTACGCAACTGATTTGAATAGGAAAAAGGTGCAAAACTTTTCAAAAGGGGGATCCAGTTCTAGGTGTATCAATTGTACTAGGTAGTAGATTGAATCTAATGGAGATTTCAGTAGTTTATTTATTTTTTAAAAAATCTAGTTTCTATAGAATCAAAACATGATCCTCTCCCCTCACCTTCACTTTCTATCATGCGTCCAGAAAAGGTGCAAAAAAATGCAAAAGAGGGTTGTCTGCGCCCATATTTGCCTGATGGACAAAGATAGGTAGAAGAAGGAGAATCTGTAAAAGATTGACTATAATGTATTATAGCATTTTGGAGCTCATATTTGAGATTGCAGAATACAGGGATTAATTTTTTTTGAAGTTATGACTTACAGATTTTGGGGGAGGGGGATACTGTACCCCCATGGAAAAATGCACTGAAATAGTTCTGCTAGTCATTAGCATCTAATGGTTTTTGTGTCAATGGAGGGGGGGATCCACTCTGGGATTTGTAAATTTTAAAGGTGCTATCCAAGGTGCTGAATTGATATCTCTAAAACGTGTTCATTGCCTTAGATAGTATACTTAATATTCAGACACCTCTCCACCTCAATTAGATAGTGAAAAAAATTATGGCAGGGACGTAAATATCTCTCATTCCTAATTTCTTGTGTTAATAATAATAATAATAATAATAATAATAATAATAATAATATAATTTTATTTATATCCCACCACCATTACCCCAGAGGAACTCTTGGTGGCTTACAGACAGCATACAATCGTGACATTTGTTGTTTATTCATTCAGTCATTTCCGACTCTTCATTGCCTCATGGACCAGTCCACGCCAGAGCTCCCTGTTGGCCGGCACCTCCCCCAGCTCCTTCAGAGTACAATAGTGACATAAAACACAAAAATACAGGCAGAATACATCAACATTACAATAAAACAATATCTCAGAACATAAAACAACAATAGAAGATAAAAGCCTAACTCCGTTTAGAAAAAATACTCAATAAAATGCAGCAATTGCTACTGATTAGAAAATGGACTGTGTATAAGAAAATACATAAATCATTTTCATTTTTTTAAAAAAAAGAAAAATAGAATTGAATAATGATGGCATCACAGGTGGATTGATTTCAGTAAGGATGCCAAGAACCTTGGTTTTTAAGACCTCAGCAGAATAGCTGATGACTGCTTGACTTGAACATTTCTCATTCATAGGGTTGCCATAGGTAAGTCTGGCTTGAGAGCCCATAACAACAACGACAAAGATTGTATGCATCTTTTTAAAATCTGTATTTTTGTGCATATTCTTCTCAGTATTCAAATGACTTTAAACGGTTTTCAGACCTATATATTTTAGTTATTTCTGGGTTTTTAAAAATGCAACTTTAGCAGACATATGACTTTTGGAAGCACCTAGCACTTTGTCTTGCAATAATTCTTAGGACCCAAGAAATGGATAGTTTCATTGAAACTGAAAGCCCAACCAGAGAATAATTCTACTCCTATACATCAATCAATGTGGGAAACTTAAAAGGACTTGAAGACCATTTTTGTCTTCTCCTAGATCTTAATGGCCCATATCCCCCCTGACTTCCCATAACTCCAAGTTGCTCCCTTATTCCTCCACCTCACTTGAAATGACCAGTTGTCTTGGCTAGGAACTTCAAAGCAAACCATTTGTCATTGAAATATAATTTTGCCCCCTGGAATATTTTAGGCCATGATGTTGTTGTTCACTCGTTCAGTTGTTTCCATCTCTTCATGACCTTATGGACAAGCCCACACCAGAGCTCCCTGTCAGCCGTCACCACCCCCAGCTCCTTCAAGGTCAATCCAGTCACTCCAAGGATGCCATCCATCTTGCCCTTGGTTGGCCTCTCTTCCTTTTTCCTTTCATTTTCCTCAGCATCATTGTCTTCTCTAAGCTTTCCTGTCTCCTCATTATGTGGCCAAAGTACTTCATCTTGGCCTCTACTATCCTTCCCTCCAATGAGCAGTCGGGCTATATTTCCTGAAGTATGGACTGGTTGGATCTTCTGGTGGTCCAAGGCACTCTCAGAACTTTCCTTCAACACTACAGTTCAAAAGCGTTTATCTTCCTTCACTCAGCCTATGGTCCAGCTCTCATATCCATAGGTGACTATGGGGAATACCATTGCTTTAACTATGCGGATCTTGTTTGCCAGTGTGATGTCTCTACTCTTCACTATTTTATCGAGATTGGTCCTTACTCTCCTCCCAAGAAGCAAGCATCTTCTGATTTCCTGGCTGCAGTCGGCATCTACAGTAATCTTTGCATCTAGAAATACAAAGTTTGTCACTGCCTTGACATTTTTCTCCCTCTATTTTCCAGTTATCAATCATTCTTGTTGCCATAATCTTTTTTTTAATGTTTAGCTGCAACCCAGCTTTTGCGCTTTCTTCTTTCACCTTGATTAGAAGACTCCTCAGCTCCTCCTCACTTTCAGCCATCAAAGTAGTATCATATGCATATCTAAGATTGTTAATGTTTCTTCCAGCAATTTTTACCCCAGCCTTGCATTTGTCAGGCCCCACACATTGCATGATGTGTTCTGCGTACAAGTTGAATAGGTTGGGTGAGAGTATACAACCCTGCCGTATGCCTTTCCTAATCTTGAACCGGTCTGTTGTTCCATGGTCAGTTCTTACTGTTGCTACTTGGTCTTTATACAGATTCCTCAGGAGAGAAACAAGGTGATTTGGTATGCCCATACCACCAAGAACTTGCCACAATTTATTATGATTCACACAGTCAAAGGCTTTAGAATAGTCAATGAAGCAGAAACAGATGTTTTTCTGAAACTCCCTGGCCTTCTCCATTATCCAGCGGATATTGGCAATTTGCTCTCTCATTCCTCTGCCTTTTCTAAACCCAGCTTGTATTTTAGGCCCTATATATCCATTTTAACAAACAAGCTAATCGCATAGAGTTTCTTTTTAGAAAGATTTTTTGCAGCATAAAATTGGTCTGACATGTGGAAAGAGATGCTTATATGGCAAAGTGTTTTCCCTCAAGGCTTTTGGGAATCTGATTGGTCATTTGAGAAGATGAGAACTTTTTGGATGGATAAGCTAATATTTGAGGAGTTGGGAGGATGCTGGGAGTTCATGTAGGGGCTGTATTTGGCTGCATTAAAAATGATTCTGAGGATAGACTTTCTTTTCTGCCCATGGACATGCCTCTCTGGGAACAGGATAAGAAATGGCACTATATCTTATTTGTTCCAGGGGATCAAGCAATTGCTGCGTAAGCAATCAACATGGATTGTGAAAGAGTGTTTCATTTGAGGAAACATGCTTCTTAGGAGCAATACACTTTCGAGGATAAATATAGAAGTAAATTAAATCCAGCTTTATCACCATTGCAACTACAATTAGAGATAAATGGTTTAATCTAAAAATATATAATGGTGGTGATTTCTCTGTGGAAATAATGTAGGATATTTGCATATAAATATCCAATCAGTTTCAGGGCTAGTGTCACTTTCAGTCACATTTGTGTGGGGAGGGGAATACTTTGACGTTCATTCAATATTTTCAATTTCAGTCCTTTGTACTACCAAAAAATGGGATTTATGGCCTGGTTCAGACATTTGACCCAGAATGAACAATTACTCTAATGGGCCCAGGAATAAAAACTAAAGGCCAAACTAGATGTGAAGTTAATTATGCCGTTTGCCTTTGCATATTTCCTTTTCGACTGTAGAATAGCAGCTGTGGATGCCTGAGGTGAATTAGTCTCCAATTGCTATGTGATGTTTGTTGGTGAACATCGCAAATACCATCAGTGGATTGTGGGTGGAGTGAGGTGCGATGGAAAGTGAGCTTCTAATGAAAAATTGTCTAGGGATGGACAGTGAAATTTAGTAAACATCTTTTGAAAGAAATGCAGATATGTTGAATATAGATCCGATGAACTTATGCCTATGATACAAACCAATTTGCAGTCTTTCACTATTTATTACATTCAGGTTTTAAAAGAAAATAATCCTGTACAAAGGGAGAGGAGTTTTGACATTAACACTCTGCTGATGCGCTTTCTCCAATCCCATGCTATAAATATATCATTTACATTGGGATGAAAACTACTTCTGCTACTGATAGGGCATTTTATCACCAGCTAACAGCTGCTCTGGTGTGTGGATGCATGTACATTGATCCAAATTAGGAGTGTAATAAAGGCGAAGAGTTAAACAGCATATCCCTAGATTCAGGAACCCTCTTCTAAATGGAGGTCTCCATGGTATCTGTTTGCAGGCAGACCCTATGGGCAGTCTCTTTGGAAAGAAGTCTTGTTATCTCCCTGAAAGAAACCAATGCCGGCCACAAGTCAATCAATGAATGTCCAGTTATATTCTTAACATTATGCCTGGTTTGGTCTGAACACACAGCTCCCTATAATCTATTGAGGACTGATGGATGTGCAAATCATTATCAGGTGATGCTCTGAGTCAATTTAGGAATCAAATACTGAACACTGGCAAAATCTAAAAAGATGCATTATAGTTCTAACCTTGAAAATGTCAGCCTATTTCCCCTCTATCTGTGATACAGGGTTGAATGAAAAGTAATGCCTCCACCTTCATTACTTGGGTTTGGATGGGAATATTTTAATCAATCAAATGCAAAAATAATTCTTAGAATGTGCTCTTTAACTACCACTATTCATATTTCCACATAATCACTAGACAATTGGATACATTTCTGCCAACTATAAACAAGTTTTCTGAAGCCGTCATGGAATAAGTCGACACTCTGTTTCTGCAACCAGCATTTCAGAGTTCTCTTAGCGTCTTCATCAGAAGCATAATGATGTCCCCGCAGATCTTCTTCCATTATCGGGAACAGATGGAAGTCAGAGAGTGCTAAATCTGGACTGTATGGAGGATGTCATACGGTGGTGAGGTCCAGTCTCTGAAGTTTCAAGTCTGTGCGCTTTCATCAGGCCTCAGCATCCTAGGTACCCATCGTGCACAGATCTTCCGACAGCCAAGCAAAGCAATAATGTGACCCACATGTTCTTGTGAAACGTTGATGATGCTTGAAATTTCTCTCTGAGTGATACGACGATTGTCCTGAATCAATCTGTCAACATTTTGCTTGTGAAACTCAGTGGTTGCTGTCACAGGACATCCAACTCTTTGTTTGTCATGCAAGTCAGATATTCCCACCTCAACATCTTTAAATTTACTCGCCCAATGATGCACAGTACTCACATCAACACAATCATCATAAACAGCTTGAATTCTCTGACGAATTT
This sequence comes from Anolis sagrei, assembly GCF_037176765.1. NCBI lineage: Eukaryota > Metazoa > Chordata > Lepidosauria > Squamata > Anolidae > Anolis > Anolis sagrei. The sequence continues at coordinate 77,462,639 of NC_090025.1, read as the reverse complement.
CCTTTGGGGTGACATCTTCTGCTGTCAAGAATTCAATGACTGCACATTGCTTAAGTCGCATTGACTGACCATCTGTGCAGGGTTCCATACTTTGCACTTTAACAACACAACCATTCAATGCCAAGGCATCCCGCCAAAATGAAACTGTAGAGAAGAATTTACTGAACAAGCCAGTACCTGCCACATACCAGTACTTCCATCTGTTGAGGAGTTACGAAGGTGGAGGCAATACTTTTCATTCAACCTTTGTACAACTATCCTGTCAAGATAATTTGGAAATGGCCATATCTGATTTACAGGCTATATGGCTATGCTCAACTCTTGAACAGTGCTGCTTTATGAAATGGATATTTACTAGCAATCATGAAAAAAATGCTTTTACTAAATGTTTTAGCAGCCTGTTCTCTAGTTCTTCATAACAGTCCTTCTCCTGTCCCTGCCACAGTCCCAAGGAGAAAGAAGAAAGATCCTTAATTTGGGTCTTAGAGGAAGGCAAAGGGCAATAAGGATAGGAGAGTCAGTCAGCCATTGAATGGCATGAGAAGATGTCAGCAGAAGCCACACAGTACCTCTCCAGAGCGTACACGCTCCATTTACTATATCCCATTGTGTTCTATACTAAACAATTAGTTGCTACAGGATCATCTATTCTATTCACCATGGAGGTTGGCTACAAACAGGAATGGAACCAAAATAGAAGATAAGGGGCATCATCTTAATAGATAAGTAAGAAGCTCCATTATCTATGTGTCATTGCTAGAGATCATGAGGAGTGTAATCCGAAGAAACCCTTTGGGTCTTCTAGCCCAGTGCTACCTAAACTGTGGGTCCCAACCCCAAATGGGTTCCCCTTAGCTCAATGCTGGGCTCATGAAAAGTCTGGCAATGGTAAAAGGTTTCTGAATGCCACCCATTTATATGAATCTATTAGCAACAATGTGCAGTGTTTGCAGTGGACTCTGCAGCAGAAATGTTTCAGTTAAATCTTCCCAAAAAAGGATTGTCCCGACTTACTGGGCCAAAGGCGGTGCAGCACAGGGTGTCCTTCACCACCCAGGGGGCTTCTTCTCAGAAGCCCCCTGGGCGGTGGGAAAGTTTCCCGCTGTTTGGCCTGCCAACCAATGGGAGGGCTGGCACTGCCCTGCTGCTGGAGTGGCTTGGGCCAGCCTCTCCCCCGCCTGGGCAGCCTACTTAAGGCTGCCCAAAACCTTCCAGCAAGCACTGGGCCTGCTTCAGCTTTTCCATCCCACCCACCCTGCATGCCGGTTTGTGTTGGAGATTCTTGTTAGCCTGTTCTGTTAGCTCATTCTTGTTAGCTTGCTTGTGTTTCTTGTCACAACTCCGTGTGTGGGCCCTGGATATGTTGGGTTTACCCCCCCCCCCCCCCTTAGCGGAAGGGGGGATATTGTCTGGTGGCCCCTGGGATGCCGAGTTAACATTGACTGGTATTGTGCCAGTGGCACCCAGGCATGTTAGCAGTATCGGACAGCACAGGGCTGCCCAATGAATGATCCAGGACCCATGCATGGCTGCCAACCCCTTTTTACTGTAATCAGTAAATGAGTTGTGGCCATTTTTCTTTCCAATCAACTTGTGTATGTGTTTTCTTGGTTGGCCGATGGGAGGTGTATCACCCATGTGCACGCAAAAAAAAAAAAAAGAAAGAAAGAAAAGTAAAGAAAATCAGTCTATTTAGCAAGCCTTACAAATAAATGCTGTTTTATGATTAGTAAATGTGTTGGTTTGCATATATATATATATCTGGGGTCATGTAAAACTTTCTCAGGTAAGAAGGGATCATGGGTGGAAAAAGTGTCTTTCATGTTCCTTGATTTGTGTTTGGGTGCTGCGTTTGGTGGTACCCATCACGGAACATGAAAGACACTGCAGACTACTTCAGCCAGAGAAGTCAGCCATAGCAGAGCACCTGATGAACCAACCTGGACACAGCATATTATCTGAGAACACGGAAATGCTGGACCATTCTCACAACCGCCATGTAAGACTACACAGAGAAGCCACTGAAATCCATAAGCATGTGGACAATTTCATCAGAAAGGAGGAAACCATGAAAATGAACAAAATCTGGTTACCAATTGAAACATTCACACCTCCCTCAAACAGACAAGAGTTCTTTCTCCCACCCTGGACATTCCACAGATATATAAACCCATATTTCCTAGTTTCCACAGACTTCACAACCTCTCAGGTTGTCTGCTGTAGTTGCAGGTGAAACGTCAGGAGAAAATGCTTCTGGAACATGGCCATACAGCGCGGAAAACTCACAACAAACCAAATGACATAGTCACTGTTCTTGATTTAATTAATTTTTGGAACTAACAGTGGCATTTTAATCTCAAGGCTGGAGATTTTCCCTCATTCTGCTAGGACTTTCTGATGCATGTAGGGATGCCTGGCTCTGTAGTCTTGGATGATTTTGTTCTCTTGGGCAGCTCCACAGAAAACTTCAATGGGAGTGTGACAATCACCACAGAGATCTTCCTTCCCTCATTACAATTCCTGGGAGGGGAGGAACTCCTTTCTACATGACTCTCCAAGGGGGAAAAAGGACAAAGAAAGAGAGAAAAGGACAAAATTTCAGGATCAATGAGCTCTGACTGAATGGGAGGACTAGAATAGCCACTACAGAGAGAAACAGGGTAGCCCAACAATTACTAAAAGTAGTGGTGATCTGAGAGATGCCTTAGTAACTTATCACTCATGCATCACTTTTTAAATAAAATCTGACATAACTTTAAAACAGCAATGAATTCCTCTTTTAAAAAGCAAGCTTTGATTCTGTTTTGTCATTCAGTCTTTTAGTTCTTAGCTGAGACTGCCTGGATAGTCAGGACCTGGAATAGTCACAAGTTTTCTTCTTTTTTTTTGGGGGGGGGGGGGGGGGTACTTTTTTTAAAACTACAATTACAGAATTATTCATCCAGCATGGCCAGTGACATTTTAGGAATTGTGCTTTTCAAAAAAAAATGCCATTTTCTTCAAATGATCAGTTGCAAGGCATGGCATCTATTCTGGCATATCATTAGGAAATCAGATTTATTGCTAACCTCTTATATAGCAAATTAATCTTGCATGAATTAAATTAAGCAGCAAATCAGTGGTGCAGGAAATATTATGATTTGATCAATAGGAAATCTATAATTTTGCTACTCAGTTGTACAAGAGGACATGCAGTGAAGTACCTCCATATATTATTATTGCTACGGTCCAACAAATCTAGTGATCTACAAGGCATTATACTGTCGCATAATATTACTCTGTTCTTAATAGCTAAATTAAACCTCTGCATGCTGCATGCAATTAACATGTCTTGTAGTTGTCTAGTAAATCCTAAGGTACTGTATTTATTTATTTATTTATTTATTTATTTATTTATTTAAAGTCTTTCTATTCTGCCCTTCTCACCCTGAAGGGGACTCAAGGTGGATTACAATACACGCATACATGGCTAACATTCAATGCCATTTTTGACATTCAAGATATACAGACAGATTTTATTTATTTATTTATTTACTTTATTTATATACCACTTTTCTCAGCCCTCACGTGACTCAAAGCGGTGAACAACATCAATACAAAACATCTCGAGACAAGTATAGGGCAATTAAAAACAATTCTAACATAAATCATTAAACATCCGTATAACAATAATTAGCGCCTCAACAGTAAAATCAGAATCCAGTCTCATCATCCATTATTCCGTATTCCTATATTCAATTACACTGTTTAATCAAATGCTTGTTCGAACAGCCAGGTCTTCATTTTCCTCAGAAACACCAGCAGGGAAGGGGCCGATCTGATATCTGTAGGCAGGGCGTTCCACAGCTGAGGGGCCACCACTGAGAAGGCCCTGTCTCTCGTCCCCGCCAAGCGCGCCTGTGATGCAGGCGGGACAGAGAGCAGGGCCTCCCCAGATGATCTTAGTGTCCTAGTCAGTTCATAGGAAGAGATGCGTTCGGAGAGGTAAGTAGAGCCAGAACCGTTTAGGGCTTTATAGGCTAATGCCAGCACTTTGAATTGTGCAAACTGGCAGCCAGTGGAGCTGGCGCAACAGAGGAGTAGTATGCTCCCTGAGTGCCGCTCCTGTTAGCAACCTGGCTGCCGAACGCTGGACTATTTGAAGCTTCCGAGCAGTCTTCAAAGGCAACCCCGCGTAGAGAGCGTTATAGTAGTCTAGGCGGGATGTAACCAGAGCGTGGACTACCGTAGCCAAGTCAGACTTCCCAAGGTACAGGCACAAATAGAGGCCATTTAGCAGTTCTTCGACTTCGGTTCCTGGAGGTTGCTCAATTCAGGCACGGGGGAGATGTCGTTTCATCCACTATGATGCTGAGCCTTTTGATTGTAGTATTTTCTCCTTGCTCTCCAGCATTTTTATGGTGCCATAAATTAATCTCCCCACTTTAAGCAGTCCCTAATTTCTCTACTCACAGCATAACTGTTTTTGAACTGCTTAGGTTGACAGTAAGCTGGGCTATTTTTTTAACAGCTATTTTAAAAACAGCTATTGACAGTCGGGAGGTCAACCCCGACTCGGGCTTTGAACTTACCACTTTTCAGTTGGCAGTGATTTATTGCAACTGATTAACCAGCTGTGCTACCAGCCCTAAAATATTCACTTGCACCCATTCTCTCCCATTTCCATCCCCACATATATTCATCTCTTTGCCCAGCTTCTCTACAGATCATATGCTGGCCTATCTTTTAGCACTCAATAAAAGCAGGCAACTTTGTGCATGAGCACAGAATTGAAGTACCACTGCGTGGAAAGATATACGAACTATGTGGTGTATCAATTAAGATTGTGACTTGGGAAACTGAGGTTCAAATTCTTGCTGAGCCAAGGAAATGCTGGTGACTTGTGCCACTTATTCTTATTCTTTACCTATTTACTCTTTGAGGTCAAAGAGATAGGAACAGGGTGTATGTTGTCTTGAGCTCCTTGAAGGAAATGTGTGATATAAATGAAAGAGACAAAATAAATGTTCTTTGGTCACTCTGTCTTTAATAGCACTCTCTATCCCAGGGCCCTTCCACACAGTCATATAATCCAGAATATCAAGGCCGATAATCCACAATATCTGATTTGAACAGGGTTATCTGAGTCCATACTGCCGTATAATCCAGTTCAAAGCAGATAATGTGGAATTTTATACTGCTGTCTGGAAGCCTTCCCCACACAACCCACATTTGGATTTATGCACTGTTCTTGATAAGACTCTGTTGCTATCACCTCAACAAAATGTACAATCTTTTAGACTATCTAGCTTCAGCCGATAAATCTGTTTGAAGTAAAACACTAAGGTACACCCCCAATTTATTTTGAGAAAAAAGATATTCATAAAATGTCAATGATTTTAAGATTGGGGTGGGAATTATCTGATCCATGGATTAAAAACAGCGGAGGTATGCAGTCCTCATCCCCTGTCTCTCCCCCCCCCCCCCTTTACTGGAGCTCCACCAACACACACACACACACACACACACACATATCTATATTGCTGAAAACCTTTTTTTTCAGTTGAAAGTCACAGAAAACTCCCTTCAAGCACTAAAAAAATGCCATCTTTGGGGCTAGGAGAGCAAAAATATCCTCCTAAAACACTTGAAAGTGACTGAGAATTATAAAACATCTGTCACACCACGTGGCAACTGGAGTAAATGTCCCTTTGAGATTGGACCACTTCCACTCCCAATTTAAGACCAACTTTCATCTTTCCTTCTGTTATTTATATTATAGCTGTTCGAGATCGGTTGGGGCTCTTACGATCTTAAAACTAAATCAAACTACTTTGAAAATGTGCAAGCTTGTTGAAGTTTAGGTTTATTTACTACTAACCTAACCTGGTTGTAATACAAAGTACAGAGTACTCCAACCAAATATATGATTAATACTTAATTTTCAATCTGAACCACAACAAGATGCTCCCCACAGTCCACATAGGGGACATAATCACCAATCAATAGTAAAGCTAAGTTAGTTATTTAATTCTTTGCCACATATTTATAGGACACCCTTGAACAGTGCGCAAACACTTCTGTGTTAGGCACCTGCTTCACTATGGAGCTGGCTCTGTCTGTTGAGTAATGCTACAGCATTTCCCATGATTCTGACAAAACAGCATCTCTTTCTCTACACACACACATACACACACACATCATCATCATCCTTTATTAAATCATTGTGACCAGTTTGCTTCACCAGCTACAACTATTTTGCAAATTAGGTTCGTAGTTGCTGTGATCATTTCCTAATCTGATAAACAACAATCTAGTGATATATTTTCCATACTTTCCATATGGTGATTTTTAAATATGGCAGACACACTGTTTCCTAAGGAACTGTACTTAACATTTTATCAGCTTGGTAGAACCTGTTAGAGCTTATAAATTCTGGCACAGCCTTTAAAATATCGGTCTTATCTCCACACCATGACGAGAAGTCAAGAGTAGGATCTTTGCTGAAAAGATCTGAAAAGAGTAGGATCTTAGCATTATCTGTAGTAGTTGCATTCATTTGACATCTTTTCAGAAGGACATTATGATGGGGACCAGGCTGATCACTAGAGCTTCTGCTTCAGGCAGTGGATTGTGGAAAACAGGAACATAGCAATTGGAAGCAAAACTGTATATGTCCCCACATCTGCATCAATTTCCAAGGAACCTGTTCCTAGATAAGTGATCTTAATCAGAATCTTTGAAAAGGACTCCTCAAATTAATTTCTGGTTATTAGTTCAACTATGTGGGGTGCCCAGGTAGTTAGCTAGGATTTACTGCTGCTAATACACATATTGATTTCTGAGGGCAGACAATTATTTTGGACCGCCTGTATATCTGAAACTCCCTATTTAATTTCTGCTAGGGAAAGTATAATCAGAAGATAGATGCACAAGCTAGTCAATAGGCCTGTGCCAGACTGCCAGTATAATGAGGATCACATCAATCTTGTAACGAGTCCAAAAGTCATATAATTTTACTGAATGATGAATTGAAGTTGTGAAACAATCTTAGGTCCATAAAGGCAAGACAGCTGATTCAGGTACATTGTTGAACTACTCCATGGTACCTATGAGAATAGGAGTTAAGAGTAGTTTCGTCTGTCCTTTATGTCTCTGTAGCAGACCCAGGGCTTGGAAGAGTTTATTTTTGGAAAATTCCCAGTCTCCAGGCTAGCATGGGAAATTCTGGGAATTGGATTTTCAAGTGCAACTTTTCCAGTTTCTGAGTGCATATCCATACAACATCCTGTGTTTTAAAATGTGATTTTAAACTGTTTTCTCATCTACTTTTAAATAACTTGTGCCCTACTTTGTGCTGGTCAGTGACCGTAATAAAGTTTTGTACTTGTACTTGAATGTATATACAATGAGACAGTTTAAGATAGCCAACTAGATACTGATGCATGTTGTGCACTTCATGCAACGAACACTTAAAGTTATGCAATCCTAAGTGATAAATGAAAATAAGTTTACCTGGGCTCAAATAAGAGAATCATAGAATTATAGAATCAAAGAGTTGGAAGAGACCTCGTGGGCCATCCAGTCCAACCCCCTGCCAAGAAGCAGGAATATTGCATTCAAATCACCCCTGACAGATGGCCATCCAGCCTCTGTTTAAAAGCTTCCAAAGAAGGAGCCTCCACCACACACCAGGGCAGAGGGTTCCACTGCTGAATGGCTCTCACAGTCAAGAAGTTCTTCCTCATGTTCAGATGGAATCTCCTTTCTTGTAGTTTGAAGCCATTGCTCCATGTCCTAGTCTCCAGGGCAGCCGAAAACAAGCTTGCTCCCTCCTCTCTGTGGCTTCCTCTCACATATTTATACATGGCTATCATATCTCCTCTCAGCCTTCTCTTCTTCAAGCTAAACATGCCCAGCTCCTTAAGCCGCTCCTCATAGGGCTTGTTCTCCAGACCCTTGATCAGTTTAGTCACCCTCCTCTGGACACATTCCAGCTTGTCAATATCTCTCTTGAATTGTGGTGCCCAGAATTGGACATAATATTCCAGGTGTGGTCTAACCAAAGCGGAATAGAGGGGTAGCATGACTTCCTTAGATCTAGACACTATGCTCCTATTGATGCCGCCACATCACATTGTTGGCTCATGTTTAACTTGTTGTCCACAAGAACTCCAAGATCTTTTTCACACGCCCTGCTCTCGAGCCAGGCGTCCCCCATTTTGTATCTTTGCATTTCGTTTTTTTCTGCCAAAGTGGAGTATCTTGCATTTGTCACTGTTGAACTTCATTTTGTTAGTTTTGGCCCATCTCTCTAATCTGTCAAGAATCCTGCTCCTGTCCTCTGGAGTATTGGCTCTCCCTCCCAATTTGGTGTCATCTGCAAACTTGATGATCATGCCTCCTAGCCCTTCATCTAAGTCATTAATAAAGATGTTGAACAGGACCGGTCCCAGGACGGAACCCTGCGGCACTCCACTCGTCACTTCTTTCCAAGATGAAGGGTAAGCATTAGTGAGCACCCTCTGTGTTCGTCCATTTAACCAATTACAGATCCACCTCACCGTAGTTTTGCCTAGCCCACATTGGACTAGTTTGTTTGCCAGAAGGTCATGAGGGACCTTGTCGAAGGCCTTAGAAAAATAGAGTTGGAAGAGACTACATGGGCCATCTAGTGCAACCCATATGGAGCATGGGAGCTTTTGATCTCTTAAGATATTATTGAATCACAACTCCCATTAGCAGAGCCTCCATGACCATGATGAAGGATGCTCATGTATGTAATCTAGCAATATGAGGGAGCATCCATGGCTTAGCAAGTTGCCACATGTACATCACACAGACATAGGAAGCGGGTGGGTATGAGGAAATCATTATTTGGAATCTGATGCAGGGAATCATCTTTGATGTTTCTGCAATAATGTGCAGAGGCCTAAGTCAAGAAAGGGCAGTTTGTACTCTGAAGCACTAAGTGGTGCCCATCTATTTTTGGCTGGAAGATTGTCATAACCTGATTCATAGACTGCTCTGGCTATTCTGGCAGAAATAATGAGACTCCCTGGCACTTGCTAAATGTTAAGAATAGGTCAATGTCTAGTCTTCCTTGAAAAAGAGGTAATACTGACCTTAGCGGAATTGCCTATATTGGATATAGACAAACAGACTGAAAATCATTACCTTTATTTTATCCCTTTTTCTGCCTGTCCTTACAGAAATGGATATTTTTCGTGCCAGATTGATTTATATGAGCACTTTGGCACACAATACCCATATTTATTTTGGCTGGGTGATCACTCCCGAAAAATGGGACTGTTAAATCTTGCAGGCTGTCCAATGCTGAGAACAAATCTGACCTATGAAGTGCTTACCCTGTAAAACAATGAGAGTGATGAGAGAGAGCTCGCCTTCTGAAAAATGGGTTTTATTGGCCACATCACATTTTTTTCTCACAATTGGGAGCCTTGTACATTTTGAATTAGACACATGTATTTTAAAGGGCTTTGTTGTAGCGAGCCTCAAAAAATTAAAATACCATTCTCCCAGGAAAAAGGGAGACTATGGAGGAAGAAGGGGAATATAAGGTTGGAAAGAGTCACATCCAAGCAGCTGCAATAAACTAAATGACTTTTTCTCAAATACTTTTCTTTTCAGAAAGGCTTGATTCAAGGAGAATAGGGGGTAGCCAAGTGTATTGAAGCTCAATGAAGAAGGCTTTGCACCACCAGAACCCATTTTAGGAGCCTCGTGTGATAATGTCCTTATAAAGACAGTGACTAGATCATAGATTTAAATGAATCCAGTCTAATTTGAAAGGAAATAATTGCCCTTCCTTACTCTGTTGATCTATCCCAAGATACTTTACTTTCAGAGGCAAAGAACAAGATGATGGAGTAAGGTTCAGTTGGCACGACTGAAATACCAATTGAAACTTACCAACATGGGCAATAGATTAGACCCCACAACTACATCTGAAAGCTGTAGGATAGTTTACGGGGTGTATGATGCATAAGATACACACAGTTTTGCCCTCTTTTCAAAAAGAATAATCGGTGTGATAGTGTGTGTGTGTGTATGGGGGTGGGGTCTAACACAATGATGGCGAACCTATGACACGCAACCTCATTTGGCTGCATACACAGAAGAATGGGGCCGCACCCCATCCTTGGCTCTTGCACCAGCATTTTTCTATAATGCCGAAATATATGGCATTATAGAAAAAAGCAGGTAAGTTAAATAATTAGTTTTTTGGTTTATTAAATACAGTTATATATTACAACAATATATTTTTGTTATATTGTTTTTTCTCTCGAAGTGACACCCCACTTGAGTTATGCTCAGTTTTTTTGGCGAGTTTTAACACACCAAGCTCTAAAGGTTGTCCATCACTGGTCTAACACTTTAGCTCCCAGAATCTGCTCCTTGTAGCAATGGTCTTCCTCTGCTTAATGACAGACTCTGCTTTGACTATGGTTGTTTCAGTCCATTCACCCTTCTCTCTATATGTTGTTTTTCCACTAAAGTAAATTCAAGTTAAAAAAAACAGCAGCACCCTTTGTTTGAATCATTTGAACGGATTGTATTGACCTCAAAGTGTGGTATTTTTGGTTGTATGAGGGGTATTTTTTAAGTAAGGTCCGTTTGAACATAAGTACACAATGAAAGTTTATTTCAAAAAAGTAAATTTATTTTCATAAAGTACATACTTCACTCTATTTTTTGACATAGTTGCCAAGTTTGTTCAAACACTTATCATACCTCTGAACCAATTTTAAAATACCCTCTTCATAAAAACTTGCCGCCACCAAAAGCCACCAAATCGTCTGTAATCAAAGAAGGGCGACCGGAGCGGTCCTCATCATGGACATTGTCACGGCCATCTTTGAATTGTTGTACCCACTTACACACTTTGCTTTCACTCATAACAGTATCACCGTACACTTCACAAATCTGTCGATGAATTTCTGCAGCAGGCAGGTTCCTTGCTGACAAAATCCGTATCACTGAGTGAACCTCACATGCGGAAGGTGAGTTGATAAACATTTTTAAAGCACAGACAGAACCGTACAGACTAGCTACAGAGCGGAAACTGAGCACAGTTGTTCCCGAGGCATGCCGGTACACGACGCACGCACGCGCGTGAACTACTAGTGTCTACAACAAAATGGACCTTACTTAAAAAATACCCCTCATATCATGATAAGAAAATGTGATGAAAAGTCCTGTCCTAGTCATATTTCTAAAGGTATGAAGTACTAGTAGGATACAAGAATAGGTTTTTCTCCCCTCTTCAGCTTATTTAATGAAGTGTGACAACTTGATTTTCATGACCACATTTACCAATGTTGGCTCACTGTAAAACAGGAACTCACTTTATAGAGATTCTAAAAGAAACTGTTTTATTGTTTCCATAAATGTCATAAAACACCAGGAGAAAGATGTTTTGGGAACTGTGTTTAATATCTAAATGGCCTGATTTGAGGTAAACATAAATTGTATTTTACTGATGTTGTAGAACACATGAAGTATGTGGTAAATGCAGATGCAAATTGTGTACTTGAAGCTGGCACAGTAATGCGTAGCTCTTTATATTTTCAGCTGAGTAATTCTGCACAGTTACCGTGTGTTCTATAGCATAACAGCAGCTTTCCTCTGGTTTAATAAATTTGTGGTTTTATTCTATGGGTTTATAACCATTTACAATGTTCAAATTTCTTCATGTGTGATGTGAGGGGAAGTGCTAGTGCCAGCTGCAATTTCTAGCTTCCTTCAACTTGTTACTTAAACTGTATATTTAATAGCATAGCTGGGTGGAAGGATAAAGTACTGAAATGTAGGAGATGAATATTGAATGGTTTGTGTAGGTCTGTGTGAGTGAATTTTTAAAGACTAACAAAACAAATACTGAAGCATGGCCATAAAATGTTTTGACTTTCACCTTCTTCATTAAGGGAAGTGAAAATGCTTGTTAACATTCACATCCTGCAAATAAAAAATATGAAAAGGTATCCTGACATTTTATGGCCCCTCCAAAACCCTAGAGGGGGGAGAACAGCAAGGAATTATTCACATCCTACGATTTTATACAGGAAAATTATATATTTGAAGGCTTTCTGTTTTGATTGAAGACCATGATCTTATGGGTGGGTGGTGTACTCTCCTTCTTTGGAGGTCTTTAAGCAGAGGTTGGATGACCAACTCTCAAGAGTGTTTGTGGTGATTCCTGAATGGCAGGGGAACAGTCTTTACAGTTCATTCCAGTTCCATGGTTCTGTCATCCTATGAATCCTCCCTGCAAGAATACTGGAGATAATGATGGTTTATTTCACACAGTTGATGAACTGTCATTATAGGGGCAGCTCACTTTCTCATTCAGAAGACCAACATTGTAAATGCAAGAATGGGAAAATACAAAACTATAAAATAGTATAGCATAAGTTGATAAAGAACATAAATAAGGAGGCCCAGTGACTTCCTCTGCCAGTGATCTGTTGTACACAAAATTATAAACTTGTTTATAAAGCTATTGTCCTCCCAACCCTGCTATACATCTGCAAGATGTGGACTGCCTACAGACGTCACATGCAACTCCTGGAACATTTCAATCAGTGCTGCCTCTGAAAAATCCTGCAAATCTCTTGGGAAGACAAGCTGACAAATGAGAGAGAGAAAAAAAGGGGGGGGGGGAGGAAGATGTTTCCTCTTCCTTCTTCTGGAGCCCTATTCTTGATCTGCATCTTCTCCCACAGTGAGGGCATTGGTTTCCAGGTGGAAGGCGGTCCCAGTCGGGGTTGGCATGATATGCCTTCCTCTTGGCACGTTTCTCTCTTTTGCCTTCCATTCATGCCTCTTCAAATTCTACAGCACTGCTGGTTAAAGCTGACCTCCAACTGGAGCACTCAAGGGCCAGGGTTTCCCAGTTCTCAGTGTCTATGCCAGAGTTTTTAAGGTTGGCTTTGAGCCCATCTTTAAATCTCTTTTCCTGTCCTCCAACATTCTGTTTTCTGTTCTTGAGTTCGTAATAGAGCAACTGCTTTGGGAGATGGTGGTTGGGCATCTGGACAATGTGGCCAGTCCAGCGGAGTTGATGGCAGAGGACAATCAATTCAGTGCTGGTAGTCTTTTCTTCTTCCAGCACACTGGAAAACTTTTGAGGCCTTCTGTTTTGATTTGTTAATGCTTTGGAGCAGTCCTTCCCACTTCATATTTTGGCAGTTCATATCTCCAAATCACCAAAAATTTCCAAAAACTGAAATGACATCTGGAATTTCACACAACCCTAGTGTATATAGATGTAGCATAAGAAGAGACAGGAGCGATTAGGAGCACAAAAAATAATTAATAGCTTATCATGTTGAGCTGGAGATGATAATCTGAACCAGTTTAATTTCTTCATATGGCCAGCACAATTCAGTTCCCACAATAATTTAATGCAACACAGTACACAGTCTTCCATTTTCCACAGCAAGCTCAATCATGCCATTTGTGCTTTGTTTCAATGAATGCAAACACTTCGGAAGCACTGTTCTATTTCACAGCACCATCAAGAGAAGAAACATTGTCACGTAAAAACACCAATCTGTATGGATGTGAAACGGTCAGCATGGCATGTCATTAACAGACTAAATATTCACTTTCATTTGCTATCTTTTCAAATAGAAAGTATGTGGTGTTCACCTGCTGTTAATAACACTAGAGCACATGTTGATGATACTAGCGGAGGACATGAAAGGAATATGTAGAAGAAGAAAGAGAAATGAACCTTGACTATAGTTTACTCCCGAGCTTCATGATGTGCATACGAAACACCAAATTAAAGGTAAAAGTGAAAGCAACCAAGAGGTACCATCAAGGAAGGAAATAAAGGGCAAACCCCTTTTCATTGCATGGAGTCATGTGCTGTTATTTGAAAAGTTTGCAAACCACAGGAGTTCCTAAACCTTGTTTTGCAATTTGAATTTTATTTATTTATTTATCATGTCATCAGCAACCAGACATTTGTATTACATTTAAAAAACAAACAAACAAACAAACAGACAGACAAAACACAGAATTTGCAAGCTTGGTAGTTGATTAAATGTCCTTTGACCAGTATCTGGCCACTTGGAGTGCCTCTGGTGTTGCCGCAAGAAGGTCCTCCGTTGTGCATGTAGCAGGGCTCAGGTTGCATTGCAGCAGGTGGCCTGTGGTTTGCTCTTCTCCACACTCACATGTCGTGGATTCCACTTTGTCGCCCCATTTCTTAAGATTGGCTCTGCATCTCATGGTGCCAGAGCGCAGTCTGTTCAGCGCCTTCCAAGTCGCCCAGTTTTCTGTGTGCCCAGCGGGGAGTCTCTCATGTGGTATCAGCCATTGGTTGAGGTTCTGGGTTTGAGCCTGCCACTTTTGGACTCTCACTTGCTGGGGTGTTCCAGCGAGTGTCTCTATAGATCTTAGAAAACTATTTCTTGATTTATATTGTTGACATGCTAGCTGATACCCAAACAAGGGATGGGCTGGAGATGTCACTGCCTTGGACCTTTCACTATTGGTTGCTACTTCCCGGCTGATGTCAGGTGGTGTGATACTGGCTAGACAGTGTAATTTCTCCAGTGGTGTAGGGCGCAGACACCCTGTGATAATGTGGCATGTCTCATTAAGAGCCACATCTATTGTTTTAGCATGGTGAGATGTGTTCCACACTGGGCATACATACTCAGCAGCAGAGTAGCATCATGCAAGGGCAGATGTCTTCACTGTGTCTGGTTGTGATCCCCAGGATGTGACAGTCAGCTTTTGTATGATATTGTTTCTAGCACCCACTTTTTGCTTGATGTTCAGGCAGTGCTTCTTGTAGGTCAGAGCACGGTCCAGAGTGACTCCCAGGTATTTGGGTGTGCTGCAATGCTCCAGTGGGATTCCTTCCCAGGTGATCCTCAGAGCTCGGGATGCTTGTCTGTTCTTAAGGTGCAACTTGATTAATAATTAAAATTAAAAACTTGCATTGGACCTTGTACTAGTTGTGTTTGCCAAACATTCAGATTGGTTAGGCACTCTGTTCCAACCATTCCTCTTTTCTTTCTTTTTCACTGGGCCTGGACTTAAATTAAACTCTGAGACATTATTCAGTAGGCCTGTGCGGTTTCGTTCGTTAATTTCGTAATTCGTAAAACATTCGTTAATTTTTGCATTTACGGTACGATAACAAAACATATTTTCAAACCCGGAAGGGTTTTTAAATATCGAAACGGCAACTCCCACAGTATTTACGAGCTTTCGCCCGTTTTGTAAATGGGGCGGGCGGGGCGAAGGGGCGGCGCGAGCGCACACCCAGTGAGCCAAGCACCGCCCCTGCCTGTTGGGCGCCCGGCCCGCGCGCGCTCACCCTTACAACCGGCCTCCGCGCGCCATCCAATCGGCTCCGGCTCCTGCGCCCTCCTCCTCCTCCTCCTCCTCCTGGCACTTCCTGCAACACAGCTGGGAGGAGGAGGAGGAGGAGGAGGAGGGCGCAGGAGCCGGAGCCGATTGGATGGCGCGCGCGCGCTCACCCTTACAACCGGCCTCCGTGCACCATCCAATCGGCTCCGGCTCCTGCGCCCTCCTCCTCCTCCTCCTGGCACTTCCTGCAACACAGCTGGGAGGAGGAGGAGGAGGAGGAGGAGGAGGGCGCAGGAGCCGGAGCCGGAGCGCAGGAGCCGGGGAGGGGATTCCTGCAGCGCCGGCTCTGCCTCCGTGGCCCGCCTGAGATGAGACCAATACCATCTGATTGCCACAAATTGAAGGCTGCATCCATCCAGGCTCTTTTGCTGTGAGTTTTCAGGGCTGTATGAGTGTATGACCATGTTCCAGAAGCATTCTCTCCTGACATTTTGCCCACATCTATGGCAGGCATCCTCAGAGGTCTGTTGGAAACTAGGCAAATGGAGTTTATCTATGGAATGTCCAGGGTGGGAGAAATGAAAGCCATTCAATGCTAATCAAGGTGACCATTACTGCAACATTCACACTTACAAAATGTTTTGTAAATATTTACGAAATTTCGTAAATAACAAAACATTTTTTTGGAAAGTTTTGTAAATATTTTAAATATCGAAACAAAAAAACACCCCAATTACAAATCGATTTTAGAAACAAATTTTTTCTTGATCAAACAGGCCTATTATTCAGCAGTGAGGCTGAACCCATTATGTTATCTATTGCACATTTGAAGAATCGATGAAAGGGTAATATGAAACACAGTTTTCGGTGTTTAGGTAGTTACAGAAGAGGGTAACAAGAGTCCGTACAAGTAATTAAATATGACTTATGCAAGTGATTGTGCACTTGCACACAATGTTTCCAGCAAAACTATACTATTGAATATTTTCCTTCTATTGGTGTTGTATTGGATTTAAGTCTTTCCTGAACAGGGATCAGGCTCTTAACAAGTCCACCTTGAATGTTCTGAAATATATCAAACCTGGTCAGTTATACTTCTGCTAATTGGAACATGCTTTAAAAAAATGGCATACCTGGAGCTGGCCAGCCCAGCTTGTAACTACATGTTTTAATGGTTTTTATGTATGTTTTTATATTGTTATGTTGACGGTTTTTAACTGAATTTTTATGAATGCGTGTCATCAAATCATGCCAATCTGTAACTTGCCTTGAGTCACCATATGGTTGAGAAAGACGGGCTATAAATGTCGTAAATAAATGTATAAATAAATGTATTTGTTCAGTCACCTCCATCTCATCATGACCTTATGGACCATCCCACGCCAAAGCTTGAAGAGCTCCAGCTCCTTCAAGGTTGAGTCAGTCATTTCAAAGATAACATCCATCCATCTTGCCCTCTTCCTTTTTCCTTCAATTTTCCCCAGCATCATTATTTTCTCCAAGATATCTTGTCTTCTCATTATGTGACAAATGTACTTTATCTTTGACTTTAATATCCTTCCCTTGAGTGAGCAGTCAGGCTTGATTTCCTGGAGTATGGACTGGTTGGTCCAAAACACTCTTCTGTGTCACCAAATTGAATAAAGTTCACCAAACATGTAGTAAGCTTGGGTGATCCAAAAAAAAAAAAGGTTCAAAACTCGTTTCGGATGTAGGGGGTGCTGGCGATTCGTTTTTAAAATGATTTCTGAAATTTTCTTGAAAAAAAGATCAAAAATATAAGAAATCCGAATTGCTTCGTTTGCTTCGTTAATAGAAGGTGCACTACTTAGCCAGGCCCACCTCGTCCCTCTGCATCACTGCCAGGGAAGGGAAAACGTGAGATTTAAAAACTGCTTAAAATCTCGCAGTTTCCCTTCCCTGGTAGCGATGCACAGAGGGACGAGGTGGTCATGGCTAAGAACAACTCTTCTTGAAGGCCACTGGGGGCGTGGCCTTCAGGAAGAGCCTTGCTTAACCATGCCCACCTTGTCCCTCTGTGCATCGCCGCAAAGGAAGGGATGAGAAGCTGCAAGATAGTTTTAAAATCTCGCAGCTTCCCTTCCTGGCAAGCTGTCATGCAGAGGGACGAGGTGGGCGTGGTTAAGCACAGCTCTCCTTGGAGGTCGCTGGGGATGAGGCCTCCAAGGGGAGCTGTGCTTAGTCACGCCCACCTCGTCCCTCTGTGATCTATCGCCGTTCACCGCCACCCAGGTAAGGGAAACTGCGAGATTTTTAAACTAAACTCACAGTTTCCCTTCCTTGGGTAGCAACGAACAGCGATGGATTGCAAAAGGACGAGGTGGGCATGGCTATGCACAGCTCTTCCTGAAGGCCACTGGGGGAGCTGTTCTTAGCCACACCCACCTCGTCCCTCTTTGTATCACCGGGCGTGCAAAGCCACATCCGAAAATAATTCCGTCAATGGGGAAGTTGTTTCAGTTCGGAATTGCTCCTCCCACTATTCCTGCATGGATCGAAATTGGATCAAAAGGTA
Organism: Anolis sagrei; assembly: GCF_037176765.1. Taxonomy (NCBI): domain Eukaryota; kingdom Metazoa; phylum Chordata; class Lepidosauria; order Squamata; family Anolidae; genus Anolis; species Anolis sagrei. The sequence continues at coordinate 77,444,770 of NC_090025.1, read as the reverse complement.
ATTTAATCCAAATTAATTACGATTTTAGAAACTAACGAACGAACCTACCCAAGCCTAATAAGTAGCAGTCTATCAAGAAATCATAAATCATGCTTTTGTTAACCCAGTGGGGATGTAAAAATAATGGGAATTGCAGATGAATCACAATACAAAGCTCATCAATTGTGTTATTGCACATACTTTGAACTGATTTAAGATCCACCTCTCTCTCCAAGGAATATGTTGAAGGTTTTTTTTTTAATGGGACATAGAAGCTTCACATTACACCAGTGTAAAACCGATATAAGTTCACAGCACAGATGTAACCTCAGAGGCTATCTTGGGGGGAATGCTTATTCATTCAGGCATTTTCCCTTTGCCACTTCGCAGATTTTCTCAGGTGAGTTAATTTAATTGTGTGGGGGATTTTTTTTTCAAAAAAATAAATAGAGAATTGAACCTGAAGTTTTCAACCTCATCTAGTATCACTGTTGAGCAAATTAAGGCGAGCCTTTTCAGGCAGTAGACTCTGGGGAAGGGGGAGCATCAGACAGATGTTCAAGCAGAGAACTGCATTGTGTGCCCAGTCCATCTGCTACTTTCAGGTACAATGAGGACAGTCATTACTGATGTGAAATTCAGGTGCAGGTAAAGCACTGACTGTCTGAGATACAGGAAGGGTGCCATCTTGTCCTTGCTTAAGGCAGCAAAACAGCATGGGCTGAAAATTTCAGATTACTTTCTTATAGTGACCAAACAGTCATCCCTCAGAGGAGTTGTTTTCAAATAGAGTCAGTGCCATAGCCAGAAAAAATTGTGAATCATGAAGAGTAGCTCCATAACACAAAATAATTTAAATAGTAGGGTCCATTCTATATTTTATATTTGTTGTTCATTCGTTCAGTCGTCTCCGACTCTTCGTGACCTCATGGACCAGCCCACGCCAGAGCTCCCTGTCGGCCGTCACCACCCCCAGCTCCTTCAAGGTCAGTCCAGTCACTTCAAGGATGCCATCCATCCATCTTGCCCTTGGTCGGCCCCTCTTCCTTTTACCTTCCACTTTCCCCAGCATCATTGTCTTCTCTAGGCTTTGCTGTCTCCTCATGATGTGGCCAAAGTACTTCAACTTTGTCTCTAGTATCCTTCCCTCCAGTGAGCAGTCGGGCTTTATTTCCTGAAGGATGGACTGGTTGGATCTTCTCACAGTCCAAGGCACTCTCAGAACTTTCCTCCAACACCACAGTTCAAAAGCATCTATCTTCCTTCGCTCAGCCTTCCCAAAGGTCCAGCTCCCACATCCGTAGGTGACTACAAGGAATATCATGGCTTTGACTAGGCAGATCTTTGTCTATATTTTATATAGACTTAATTAAATCAGTTTAATGTTTCCTTCTCATTAGAATGGGGATTTGGTAAACCAGTTAAAATTCATGAGTAAGCCAGGTTTTTTTTAACCTCTACCCCCACCCCACCTACAGCTTTGGATACAGTGGACCCTTGGTATCCAGTGGGATTTGATTTCAGGACCATTCCATCAATACCAAAATCCATAAATCCCGAGGTCCCATTATATATGGTATAAAATGTATAAAATGTTGTCCCTTATATAAAATGGCAAAACAACTGTCTGTGGATACAGAATCTGTGGATACAGAGGGCTGATTGCATACTAAAACATTTTTGCCCTGTTATTATACCCACTTTTGTTTTTGGCACATGTTAGCAATGTTTAAAAGTTAATGTATAGAATTTCAGAAGAATGGTGTGGGGGAGGCGTGTGGGTTGTCTATATAGCTGCCATAATCAAAAGTTCTTCTATGCTCATTTATTGTAAGTGAAAACAATGATACATAATCTTTGACCTACCAGAACAGGAATTTGTAGAATGATCATTTATTGCACACAAGTTGTTAATGAAGTGGAAATGTGATGATATCCATTACTAATTTCATGGTGAATTGTCATTAATTCACAAATGACCACATGGTTGAGGAACTGATGAATGGTTGATACAACAGTTTTTAATGGCAGGTTAACTGGGTCTTTCAAGGTATAGGCCTTAATATCATGGTAGCCACATTTGAGAATGGGAAAGTTACTTTATTGGGCAGGAACTCCCAGAATCCTTTTAAGGGAATCTTGGAGAAGTCATCTCCAAGAACATCCTATTCGTATTCCATTAGATTTATTTATTATTATTTATTTACTACGCTTATATACCGCAATTCTCAGCCCAAGGGCGACTCATTATGGTGTACAACATAGAAAAACAGGTGCAAGATACAAGACATAGTATAAAAATCCACAATTCATCATTATCAAAACAACTCATCAAAACATCAATATTACTACAAAAGCCAATTCCGAGTCGTCTCATCGTCAAACCCACAATCCGATATCATTTCCGTTGTTTCAATCCTATGGTCAAAATGCCAGTCCTTGCACTTCTTATTCAAATGCCTTCTGAAACAGCCAGGTCTTTAGCTTCCTGCGGAATATCAGCAAGGAGGGAGCTAGCCTGTTGCTCTGGCAGTCAAAATGGAATCACAGTGCTATACTGTGAAAGGGTTCATGACAAGTCCTCAAAAGGAACAGTTAGGAACTGATGTATTTGCTGCTTTCTCCCCTCCAGCACTTGCTAACTGAGTTGGCCACTACATCTTGCCTAATGAGGGGATGGCCTCTGAAATTAATGGAAAATACCCCGGCATCTGAACAAGCACTTCTTTTTTCATTTCATTTTTTAAAACTAAGATTCAGATTCATAAGCGAAGAGCAGAGCTGATAACCCCAGAAAGCCAGAGAAAACATTGCATCTTCATTATATTAACAAGGCTGCCACAAGAACTATAAATGGTTGCTAATTATCACCCACATTTTAATGGAAGACTGTAAATTATATCTCTTTGCAATTTTTTCTTGGCAATTATTACTTTAGTTTATCACTTCTATGAAATGTATTTTATGCCATCAACTCCTCTGGGAGTCTATTGTACTCTTCTTCATTCAAAGCAGAGACAAAGAAAATGAAAACACCATTATAACATCCACTAATGCTTCTCCAACTCATCTCAGAAGCCAGAACCAACTAAAGGAATTCTGAGGCATTGAAGAGTTGGAACGCTGAATCCATATCCAACCTCCTCCTGACAGCGAGGCACTCTGAAAATGAGCCGTGATAGGAGAAAGGGACTGGATGAACTTTCAGGACCCTTCCACACAGTCCTATATCCCAGAATATCAAGGCAGAAAATCCCACATTATTTGAGTGTGATATTGTGGGATTTTCTGCCTTGATATTCTGGTATATAATGCTGTGTGGAAGGGCCCTCATTCAGTACCCTTCGGTCTAGCATTTTAGACCTCCTTTATCTGGAACCACTGCTTGGCTTCTAAGGTGAATTTGGAGGCATCAGATTGGGTGACATACATATGACAACAATGACTGATGATGCAAGATCTCAGCCATTTTATGTGTTTATGTGTTAAATAGTATCAAAGGGCAACTTATTTAAAATTTGTGTTTCTGTTCTGGAGGCTTCTAGTGATGAAGGCATGATGAAAATACATGATACACATATTAGAAAATATATGTAGGGTGTAACCATATTAGAAATAGGAATTAGAAAATATATATGATGTATGTATGGATGAACTTCACTTCACTTGGGAAAATATTCTCTTCTTAAAAGCTGCAAATTAGATGCTTCAGAGGGGCCAGGGTCTAGGAAAGCTTCTTTGGAAGCTTTTAAGCAGAGGCTGGATGGCCATTTGTCAGGGGTGATTTGAATGCAATATTCCTGCTCTTGGCAGAATGGGGTTGGACTGGATGGCCCATGAGGTCTCTTCCAACTCTTTGATTCTATGATTCTATGAATGTCTAAGGCATCTGGCAAATATCATGACTGGTACCAAGCAGAGCTTATCATAAGATTAATGAGCCTGGCTATCAAGAGGCTTCTTCAGGAGGGACTTATCTCAAGATGGATGGAAGCTTTTGTTGCTATCAGTAGCCAGTAGCAGACACTCTGGCACTATGGTCCACTAATGAGCAACTCTTTAGATAAAGGTGCTTAATGGAAGATTGAAGGTGTTGAAATTAAAATATGCTATTGAAGTCAATGTAAAAGTGGAATTTTGTGATGCACATTGTGATACTTGTATGCTGCATGCATATTATTTTAAAGGGTATATAAACCAAGGCAATTATTTTGTTCAGAATCCTGTTTCCTGGACTACCAGCAGGGTCCATATTCAGTTGGCGCCAACTGAGAATAAATCATGCGTTTACAGATGTCAGGAACTCTCTTTTGTCTCTTTTCCTCAAACCGTCTCCCTGCCATTTCACTAGGAGATACATGATAACTTTTTTTATTTGCTAGATAAAAAATCAGCTGAGGGAGTCTGGTGGATCAAGAGTGGAGGTCTAGAAATAGGATGAAGATAGCCAACTTGATGATAGCAAAAAGGGAGCTTCACCAGTATTCCTCTGGAGCCAATAAATGGCTATTAGTGTTGGGGTTCAGCCTGATCTTTGTAAACCTGATTCTCTGATAGTATTTCCAACTGAGCAAGCTCTCCCTGACAGTGTGGAAACTGTTGTTGATGTTGAGGTCAGCGGCGAGGAAAGTGAAACTGAACAGCTGGATGAAAATGTTTTGGAATCCAGCCGTGATAGCTCTCCACCTGGGTTTTTTAATGAGGACAGAAGAGAACAGATAGTTAGAGACAGGAATGATTCACAGTTTCTATGAAGGTCAAATAGATTACAGGAGAGATAGGCCCAGGCTTCAAAGTCAAGGGGCGTTTCACGGAATAACTTCTTTGGTTTAAAGGGCCTCCTGCCGGGTGTCTCTTTAGATCAAGCAACGTTTGGGACTGTGGCTGTGCCTTGGCAGAATTCCTGTGTTCCATGGCCGGTAATCCCAGAGGCTTCTAGTTTTCAAGTTCATGGTTAGCAAGAGGCTAACAGGTTCCTGGTTCTTGTATTGTGGCTTTTGGAATTTTGCTCAAGTTCAGAGATTTTCCTGACTGCTGTGTTTCTATTGTGGTTTTTTGACTTTGCATTTACCTTTCTTTTGTAACCAATTTTTCATCAATAAACAAGGATTGTTTTTCCTACAGTCCAGTGTGGTGGATTTAATCTTATGGTCTCATTTCTTGATCTGGGATGCAACAATTAGATGCCCAAGGACTGTCTAGCAGCCATTGCACAAGCTCATAAAACCATCATTTCATAGGGTACAAGATTATACTGGAGAAAGAGTTCCATTTGTGTAATGCCTCAAGAGGATGCTGAATAAGGCGTAACTTTTTGTAATTGTTTTCCTCTGAAAACATTTTGGAAATAATTTCTTGTGATTATTTCCCAAAATAGGGCAACAATTCCAACACTCCAGCTTTAGTAACCCCCCACCACACAGCTGCTACTTGCATGTCACTCAGATGTCATCATAGATGACCTATGCTTGATTTTCACTCGTAATATCCAGATATCAATCCATCTGATTTGACTGCATATAAATTATTCCAGCATCAGAAGAAATTCTCCAGTAGTCTTTCATAAGTGTGGCTTACTATTAATAGTGGCAGTAACACAGTATTTAGTAAATAGTAAAGAGCAGAGACATCACACTGGCAACAAAGATCCGCATAGTCAAAGCCATGGTATTCCCTGTAGTCACCTACGGATGTGAGAGCTGGACCTTAGGGAAGGCTGAGTGAAGGAAGATAGATGTTTTTGAGCTGTGGTGTTGGAGGAAAGTTCTGAGAGTGCCTTGGACTGCGAGAAGATCCAACCAGTCCATCCTCCAGGAAATAAAGCCTGACTGCTCATTGGAGGGAAGGATACTAGAGACAAAGTTGAAGTACTTTGGCCACATCATGAGGAGACAGCAAAGCCTAGAGAAGACAGTTATGCTGGGGAAAGTGGAAGGTAAAAGGAAGAGGTGCCGACCAAAGGCAAAATGGATGGATGGCATCCTTGAAGTGACTGGACTGACCTTGAAGGAGCTGGGGGTGGTGACGGCCGACAGGGAGCTCTGGCATGAGCTGGTCCATGAGGTCACGAAGAGTCGGAGACAACTGAACGAATGAACAACAACAACAAACACAGTATTTGTTCACAATGATGTTATGAGTGGCAGCTACAATAATATCAGTAGTCTAGTCACCATTTTGGATCCCTGAGACTTCCCTGGCCCTTGTATTGAAATATTGTGGCAACCCACAATACAGTGGTTAATATATAAAGAAATTGCTGCAGAGTGGCTTTCTTTTTGTTGAGAATGAAGCTGAAAAAAAGAAAGAAAAGAAAGCAATCTAAAAAATGTTCTCAGTATCTCGTGAGAAATCTCAGCTTTGCCGTAATATATTCCAAAATGAGTCCTCAGTAGGGGAAACAGATGCTTGCTTTGTTAATCTGAAATTGTTTTTCCATATGACGAGTCAATGAAGAGTGTGACCAAGGCTGAAATTTCTTTTTACTGTGAGAACACTTCTGTGCATGATGAATGTGACCCCATTGTAATAAAGAAGCGATGATAATTATATTACGTGCTTCCTGAATGAAATCCATAATTCCCATTAGACAGTGACACACATATGCTGTTCCATGGCATTCCAAGGAATAAAGAGCTACCTGAGTGATGCCACTTGTGTGGAGGTTCATTTTTCAATGAGGCAATAGGCCATGCGGCATGTATATTAGCAGCTTTCGAAACTGTAAGCAGTAGACACATAGTAGTAATGACAGCCATCCATCTCACAAATGACAGTGACTGGTGTTGCCCTCCAGTTCCAAGCAACATGAACATCAAAAAGCACTCAGTTTCACAGCATCCTCACAGGAATCAGACAAACAGGCCCATATATATAGTCATGAAAATAATCAATCATTTATATGTCTCCCCTGCCCCCCGCTCTTTCAGCAAGCTGAAGAAATCTACTGAAGGAGTATAAATAATTGTTGCTATAAAGCTGAAATTTGATGCAGCTGAATGAAAGGCACATGGACATGTTTTGAATCTTGTGCTATCAAGAACTCTCATATGGCTATATTTAGAGTGCAATTTGGATAGCCTGCTTGGTCGGTCAAGATAAGCACGGACTATTACTTCTGAACTCTTCGAAAACCATATAGCTATAATATATTGAATGCTGGTCTATCAAAGTAAACCGAAAAGTATTCTTCTGAATGTGGGCATCCTACCTTTCTCACAACACATTTCTGAATATTTTCATTCCAATGTAAGTCTCACTAAGTTGAAAGGGACTTTCTCCATAACAGGCATGTTTAGAAAGGATGCTGACTTGGCTGAAGCGTGAATTACCTTCTTCAGCTGAAGCCTATTGTAATATTTGTCTAAATTGAAATCCAATTGCTAGTCCTAATTTAATGGACGATATATGAATGTGTTGCTCATGTTACTGTCCTGTGCCTTTAAATTGACTCCAACATGTAATGAATAATGAATAATGAATTTTGATTTCCATTTGACAACTTGGCCTTATGTAAGTATATGACTGCTTTTTAACGTATTTTATGTATTAGTATGTTATGGGGTGTGATGTTTTTAAACTACTGTTCATGAATCTTGTTGAGTCCCTCTCCGGAGGTGAGAAGACCGGTATATAAACATTATAAATAAATAAATAAATAAATAAATGTGTTGAATTTATCACAAGATTTTCTAGGATTTATTTGGTGGAGGTTTGTAATTGCCTCCCTCTTAAGAAAGTGTAAGTTGCTCAAGCTCACCCTGTGTGTTTCCATGGTTGAACAGGGATTTGAACCCTAATTGAATAGGGATTTGAACCCTCAGCGGTGGTCAGGGGAGCTTTTGCACAATTAAAACTTGTCCTAGGCCCAGTACTCTTCAACATCTTTATTACTGACTTGGATGAAGGTTTAGAGTGTGTTCTTATCAAGTTTGCAGTTGACACCAAATAAGGAGGGATAGCTAATACTCCAGAAGGCAGGAGCAGAATTCAAAACAACCTTAACAGATTAGAGAGTTGGACCAAAACTAATAAAATTAATTTCAACAAGGAGAAATGTAAGACACTACACTTAAGCAGAAAAAATAAATGAAAAGATACAGAATGAGTGATGCCTGGATCAACAACTGTCCATGTGAAAAAGATCTTGGTGTCCTCATAGACAACAAGTTAAACATGAGCCAATGATGTGATGCAGTAGCTTAAAAAGCCAATGGAATTTTGGGCTTCATCAAAAGGAGTATAGTGTCTAGATCAAGGGAAGTCATGGTGCCTCTCTATTCGGCTTTGCTCACACCTCACCTGGAATACTGTGTCCAATTCTGGGCACCACAATTTAAGAGAGATATTGAAATGCTGGGAGGTGTCCAGAGGAGGACATCTAAAATAATCAAAAGTCTGCAGACCAAGTTCTATGAGGGGCAGCTTAAAGAGCTAGCTATGAAAAGACAAAAAGTTAGGCTTCGAGGAACAAAAGACATGATAATAAAGACAGAAAAGAAGGTAATAACAAAGATATACAAAAATCGATGAGAATGGAACAAAGAAACAAAAGAAGAAAACAAATACATGAAAAGATGGAAAGAAAATATTGGAAGAAATATAAAGAGAGAGGAATGGGAAGAAATCTGGACAAAGAAATTGAAATGCACATACGCAACTGACCTAAAGGAAAACTGGATAAAAATATCGTATAGATGGTATATAACTCCGCATAAATTAAGAAAATGCTATAAAAATATTAACACAGAATGCTGGAAGTGCAGAAAGAAAGAGGGCACCTTTTTCCACATGTGGACTTGCGAAAAAGCAAGCGCTTACTGGAAGAAAATACATGAGACAATATAGAAAATGCTAGATATAAAAATACATTTAATACCGAAATTATTATTCCTGGGCATGAGAAAACCAAAAATGGAAAAAAAATATGGACAAAATACTGTTTTTGCTAACAACAGCGGCTAGAATTTGCTATGCTAAATTATGGAAATTAGAGAAAATACCAGATATAGAAGATTGGTTACAAAAAGTACTCAATATCAGAAACATGGACAGACTTACATATCTACTATCTAGATACAAAGACACTCCAATAAAAGAAACAAACTGGATGATTATTTAAAAGGGAAGAATTATAAGACAATAATCTAAAATATGCTGGGGAAAGTGGAAGGCAAAAGGAAGAGGGGCCGACCAAGGGCAAGATGGATGGATGGCATCCTTGAAGTGACTGGACTGACCTTGAAGGAGCTGGGGGTGGTGATGGCCGACAGGGAGCTCTGGCGTGGGCTGGTCCATGAGGTCACGAAGAGTCGGAGACAACTGAACGAATGAACAACAACAACAATCTAAAATAACTGAAATAAAACCTCATATGATAGAAGGAGAGAAAGTTTCAAATAAAGAAGAGCAGAAGAAAGAGAAAAGGAAGACACCTCCATCACGATACTCAGGAAGTCTTGAAGATCTTCACATTTTATTTTATAATATTATATTTTACTTTTTGTGTGTAGATAGATAGATAAATATTCTGCCCTTTCCCCCCAAATCATCATCATCATCATCATCATCATCATCATCATCATTTCTCTTTTTTTACTCTTATTTTACTGTTTCCTACTTTCCTATCTCCTTGCAAATATTCTCCCACTTTCCCTGTAACTCTATAAAATACTCAATAAAAATTATTTTAAAAAAGAGCTAGCTATGTTGAGAGGTTGAGAGGTTGAGAGGAGACATGCTAGCCATGTATATATATGTAAAAGGATGTCATAAGGAAGAGGGAGCATGCTTGTTTTCTGCTGCACTGGAAACTAGACTCAGAGCAATGGGTTCAAATAATAGGAAAAGATATTCCTTCTGAACATTAGGAAGAATTTCCTGACTGTAAGAGCTGTTCAACAATGGAACTCGCTGCCTAGGTGTGTGTGTGGATGATCTTCCTTCTTTGCAGGCTTTAAACACAGGATGGATGTTGGGGGCATTTTGATTGTGTTTTTCCAGTATGTCAAGGAGTTGGACTAGATGGCCCAAGTGGTCTCTTCTACTCTATGATTCTATGATTCAGTGAATCCATCCAATTTCCATGAAATCTAAACCAGAAGCAGACTGCACATATCATAAACTGGAATCATTTTAGGAATGCATAATAGAAGCTTTATTCACCTGGCAAGATAAGTTCTCTTTTGCAATCAGTCAATCAATGTGATTTTTAAAGGATGTGCTCATAGATCTAACTATTTTTCACTAAATTTCACTGAATTTCTTGAAAAAAAGTCATGTAAGTATAGGATTGCATCTTAAACTTTCTGTAATTTGCTCTCAGTTCAGTGAGATCTCGGTAGCTCACAAAAATATAAAAAGTATCTTAAGCAAAACACAAAGATGGGAAAAACAAGAATATATGTTGTAAAACCTGTACATAGGAAATGAATCCATAAACTAACATGAAACAAACTACAAGAAACATCGCATTAATTTTGTCTCTTACAAATGATCCCACTAACAGGAGTCAGAGAGGTGCATTTCCCTGGGCAACAAGAGCAAGAATAGTCCATTAATGAGGACTAAGTTTACTACAGAGAACTAAGAGTGATGATTTCAAGCCAATTAAGCAAAGTACTTTGAATAACAACACAATCGCTTATAAATAAGTAAGGAAACAAAAATCAAGCATTTCTTTGGCCTGACTCCTATTAGTTAGTCCCAGCTAGAGAAGACCCACTGAATAAATGGTTGAAAAATGAGTCAATATGTAGGTAAATACCATTGATTCACTGTGTCTAATATAGATAGCCCTTTATTTATTTATTTACAACATTTACATGCCGTCCTTCTCACCCTGAAGGGGACTCAGAGCAGCTTACGAGTTTTTTTGTTGTTGTTTTTTTACAAAAAAGTAAAGTAAAAAGTACAAGTAAAAAGTAAATACAATATATTATATTATTACCATAGCACAATATTAATATTATATATTACATTGTACTATAACATTATACTGTAATATTATTAGTAATATTACATTTAATGTAAAATATATAATTATAATATCATATTATTATTAGTAGTATTATATTGTATTACATTATAGAATATACTTTTTCTACATTTCTTCATATTTCTAAACAACCTAAAAGCTGGGTCCTCTCTGACAAGTATATGGAGAGTTCAACAATGAATCCCAGGTGCTGCAGGCTATATGAACTTCATGGGGTCACCATAAGTCAACAGGAGACCTGCAAGTGTGTGTGCGTGCATACACACAATATTTCTTTGAAAGAAGAAACTATGCATGGTGACTTGCCCAAATATGTCAACTGAAATCTTGTTTATGAACAATGTTTGTGGTTCCACATCTCTTTGTTCCAATCCTTCCATAAAACCAGCACTGCTTTATGATGTTTGACTTATTCTATCAATCCTCATGACCAAATGTAACCAAGTTTCATTTAGTTGTAACAGCCCTTTCATCCATTCTATTCTCACCACGTTTGACTCTCCACTGCCATGCCCATCCCTTCCTCTCCCATCTGTTGTTTTTTTTTAAAAAAAATGAATATATGTAATTCTTTTAAGATGTCCTGTACTGGGATAAAAGGTAAGTAAATAAAGGAGGAGTATAAAATATGCACATGAGATGTCAAGGTCAGATGCCAGCCAATTCGGATAATAAAGTTTATTGCTCAAACAAACTCAAAACAGCCCCAAAACAGTCTACAAGGCATAAAACACTTGATCTTCAGTGTGAAACAGCTCAAAGGGCAAAAAAAAAAAAAAAAACACACACACACACACACACCAAAAAACTAAACTGGAATATAATCTGGATTATCCAGAGATATAATCCATATTAAACTAAAAATGCTTAAATTCAGCTCAGACTTGTTCCGTCAAATGACTGGAGCAAGAAAACTAATTAACAATGTTTGCAGCTCACTCCAGTGAGCGACAGCCTTGCCAGGGCTATGTAACCCAAGCCCCAGCACGCCACGGAGAACACTACGCCAATATCTGAAGCCCAGTCGTGGGTAGGAGAGTAACAGCAACACCAGGAACACAGCTGAAGTCATGGGAGGGAGAGTTTCGTCAATGGTTGAAGTCCGGTCCAGTCCAGTCCGAAAGGGAATGAATAGCATCAACGTCCGTTCCCGATCCGAAAGATGTCACAAGGAGCCAAAGCAACGGAGGCAATACGGCAGCTAATGCAAATATCAAAACAGTGCAGTCCAGCAGAAACCCACACAGTTCCAGCCCCCATTGCTGCTTTAATCCGGAGCATAACTTACACCCCAAAGTCTTCTTCCAAACCCGTCTTCAGCCACACAATGATCCAGGAAGCGCCCAACAAACGCTTTGCTGATTGCCAAGTTACAATTGCAAAAGCAGCCATTTTATCTACAGCTCATCCTCAGAGTTTGACTCAGCCAACGCCCTTGCCCCAGCTGCACCTTGTTGTTGCAGTTCCTCATCTGAACTGGAGTTGCCCCTAATCCGACCCGACCCTTCCCCAGCTGTGGCCCTTCCACCACTCCTCCAATTAGTCCATCTCTGGTTTAATCCTGAAGATCCCCAAGACCCATCAGTGTCTCCACTATTCTAACCTTCAAAAGTGCCACTGCTTGTGGGTTCAGCACAAATATCCCAGATCTCTTGAACCCTTGTCCAATTCATTCCATCAGACCGAACGTCTGATATCCCATCATCCAGTGGCGCAGTGGGTTAAACCCCTGTGCTGGCAGGACTGAAGACCGACAGGTCGCTGGTTCGAATCCGGGGAGAGGCGGATGAGCTCCCTCTATCAGCTCCAGCTCCTCATGTGGGGACATGAGAGAAGCCTCCCACAAGGATGATAAAACATCAAAATCCTCCGGGCGTCCCCTGGGCAACGTCCTTGCAGACTGCCAATTCTCTCACAACAGGATGCTCCTGACAAAAAAAAAATCCAGCATATAATCCGCATCAAAACCTTCAAAAGAATCCTCATTCATTGGCTCACTAAGTATCTCCCGGATTCTTTTCCTCGGTTGCTCTTCGACAGAGTCTTGCTCGCGAGTAGTTTTCCTGCTTCTCCTAATACTACCACTATTACTATCATTGCTAGCAGACTCTATCACAACATGAGAACACTTTGGATGTCCAGTGCTCAGTGAATATATTCTTGACATGTAAGGATCAGAAAGGATCCAATTTTCCTTAAGAATCCAATATTTAAAATATAGGTCATGCGTTTTTCTACTCTTTCTATAATAGGTCTATACTAAGAAATACTCTACTTTTAAAAATTGAAAAAAAAAACCCTGAAGTTGAAACAGTATTCTGAGTTGTGTCCTGTAATCAGACTACTAATTGCTGCTCTTTAAAAAGATACTTATTTTCACTGTGATTGCTATGCAGTTCATAATCTTGGCTGTAAAGAATATACCTTGCTAATGATAACTTATTTGTTAAAAACCCTTGCTGTGCTATCTAAGTTGGCAGCCTTTATACATATGCAAAGCTCTGCTTAGTGAAATGTCCCAATTTCATAGCTTCACTATCAAAAAGAACCCATAGCATTTTTTGCCAAGAGTTTTTTTTCCCTCCTGCGGTGCACCATATTTCAGCAGGGTAAAGTCATTCACTCAGTTCAGCAGTTGGAAAACAGCCCATGCCTCTTTAGAGAGAGCAATGAGGCATACCGTGGACGATCTCTCCAGATGGACTGGCAATGCTGACAGCTGCTGCTGATAGCTTTTGCTGCATGGGTTTGGAAACTGCACTGCTAATGCTTCTATTTCGGCCATTGCTTTCTGGATAACAGTCATCACAATTCTTAGTTTTATTTCCTGCTATCAAGCATTAGATCAAGAATTAGACCATACTTTGGCAAGAATATGTAACCCGCTCTCTCTAAAGCACCTAAATTGACAGTTATCTAGAGAGCACAGTTTGCAGATTACTAGCTATTGTCAGAGATATTCACAGGGGAAATTTGATGGAACTCAACTTTGTTTTCTAAATGACTTGCTAAGCAATGTTGGAAAGGAGCATACATACACCCTGAATTTTGTTTAGGATTGTTGAAACATATAATGTTAACAACGAAGACATCATATAGTTCTGGGAACCCAGAGGTTGAATCCCCACGCAACCATGGAAATTCATTAGATAACCTAGACATTCTCATAACACTAGTAGTAACCAAAGGGCAGTGCAAACCTCACTCAAGCATTTCAGACAACCAGACTAGAGCTGTATCCCCATTTGCTCCCCCACTTGTACCCCACTCTGTGAGATCTTTCCAGATGCAGAAGGAGCCCATCTCACAGAAGAAACAGCCTCCCTCATTTCCTTTCTCATTGAGAAAGGATATACCTCCTACCAAATGAATGGGATCTTTGATTGCAAGTGATTCACATTTTGATGCACAAGTGGCGCTGATTCCTCCAGGCTTTCTACAAGAAGCACCCCCCCCCCCATTTATTTATTTGTCGTGTCAGGGCAACCAGTCAATTTTATTACATTTCTAACAGAACAAAACAAACAAACAGACAAAATACAAAATTTGTGAGTTTGGTAGTTGATTAAATGTCCTTTGACCAGTAGCTGGCCACTTGGAGTGCTTCTGGTGTTGCTGCAAGAAGGTCCTCCATTCTGCATGTAGCAGGGCTCAGGGTGCATTGCAGCAGGTGGTCTGTAGTTTGCTCTTCTCCGCACTTGCATGTCGTGGATTCCACTTTGTGGCCCCATTTCTTAGGTTGGCTCTGCATCTCGTGGTGCCAGAGCGCAATCTGTTCAGCGCCTTCCAAGTCGCCCAGTTTTCTGTGTGCCCAGGGGGGAGTCTCTCATTTGGTATCAGCCATAGGTTTGAGCCTGCCACTTTTGGACTCTCGCTTGCTGAGGTGTTCCAGGGAGTGTCTCTGTAGATCTTAGAAAACTATTTCTAGATTTGTTGACGTGCTGGCTGATACCCAAACAGGGGATGAGCTGGAAGTGTCTCTGCCTTGGTCCTTTCACTATTGGCTGCTACTTCCCGGCAGATGTCAGGTGGTGCAATACCGGCTAAGCAGTGTAATTTCTCCAGTGGTGTAGGGCACAGACACCCCGTAATAATGTGGCATGTCTCATTAAGAGCCCCCCCCCCCCAATACAAGGACAGGGGCCTGATGGAGAACAAACAGGAACTTGAAATCACTGTCCTTACTCCTCTGATGTATGACAGCCAGATGACCAGCATAAGGACACTCTTCTAACATGCATAGCAGGGGGTTGGACTAGTTGGCCCATGTGGTGTCTTCCAATTCTGTTATTCTATTGTTCTATGAATGTGGCTGGGTGGCACGCACCCACCAGAGACCTTTGCTTCACAGACTTCTTTTCTTGCCATGACATCATATTGATCCAGGAAATGTGGGCTGTGGGTGAACTCACAATTAATGAATTTCACTCATTTTAAGTTGGGGCAGAGATGGGGGTTAAATAGGAAGAACCAAAGGAAGATTATGGATTCTAATCTCTACCACATTCCATGCCTATACATTATCGAATACGGCCTTATTCTTTCTACCAATTACCCAGATCATTTCCTCTAGTCGGCCCTGGAATGAACAGCCACAGACCTGTACCTAATATTATTGTTGCCTGCCATAGCATTGAATTTAATTCCTGGGCCCCCTAGAATTTTTGGGCTTGCACAAATCTTGGCCCAGCCTTTTAATTTTTTTAAAAAATTGCCTTGAACAGGCAGGATTACTTTTAATATATGTGTGTTATGGCAACAATTTTTATGCATATTTTGTTTTGTTAATCTTATGGTTATGTTGTTTTTACTTTGTATGTTCTGTGATTTTTATCTGGGAACTTCTCTGAGTCCCCTCGGGGAGATAGAGCGGTATAGAAATAAAGATGATGATGATGATGATGATGATGATTATTATTATTATTATTATTATTATGCCATAACAAGGCCCCTTCCGCCACTAAAGACAAGTGCCATGGCAGTGCTAATTAAATTCAAGCATCACTACCTGTTGATAATAAATGCTTATATGCCCCCAATGAGAAATAAAACCTAGATCAGAGCCTTGTGGTCTGAACTGGAAAGCTATACTGCTGATATTATAGCACAGAACTCAAATTCATCTATAATTATGGGAGTGGATCTAAATGCAAGAATGGTCCCTAATGACACCACTCTCTACAAATGCCACAAATGTCTCCCTCCCAATCCAGAATATGAGGTATCCTTTCTTTCTTGTCTATCTAAAGACCAGAAATCAAACTTTGCAGGTCTATGCCTGGCTCAAATAACCTCCAGGGTAAACCTCCACATTCTTAATGGTGTCCTGGATGGCAACAGTACAGCAGAATTAATCTACCTCTCCAGCTCCAAAATGAGTAC
Organism: Anolis sagrei; assembly: GCF_037176765.1. Lineage (NCBI taxonomy): Eukaryota > Metazoa > Chordata > Lepidosauria > Squamata > Anolidae > Anolis > Anolis sagrei. The sequence continues at coordinate 77,428,413 of NC_090025.1, read as the reverse complement.
TATTGATTATACAGCTATTTCTAGTTATCTTATCCAGTATACCAAAACTCTAGAAGTCATACCTAAATTTGACAGTGACCACTTCCCAATCCTCTCTCAATAAAATTCCTTCACTGTTGTAGTTCAGCGTGTTGGTAGCGTTGTTACTCCTAGTAGCAGGGAGAAAAGGTCTGCTCAGGAGTCGGAGGGAGAACAACAGCAAAAGCGCATTAGGGAAATCATTATGGCCCCAAGTGATACTGATACGTTTCAAGGCTTCTCGGATTGCAAAATGGGGGATGGGGAGGAGAGCAGAGGTGTAAAGAGGTCTGCTCATGATCCAGAGTCCGAAGGGGAATTGCAAAGGAAGCGCATCTGGGAAATACTTAGTGCACCAACAGGGGATGAGGACTTCCTGGGGTTTGAAAGGAGTTCTGGGTCTGGGAGTGATATGGATGAGGAGGAATTAGATTGGACCCGTGTGCAACAAATAAGGGACATTTGTAACCAACCCACCTCTAGTGAGGAATTTGAGGGGTTCACTGCGGATTGGCAGCCAGGGACCTCTTGGCAGGATCTAAGTCTTAGCAGACGCTGGCAGAGGTGGAGGGATGGACGCTCGGATTCAGCTGCGGGGTTGGGAGCAGCTGAGAGTGATGAAGATGGGGTGGGGGGCTCATCAAGCTCTGATGAGGAACATTGAGATAAAAGTGGGGTCTGTGGGCATGATACTTCGCAGAAGGCAAAGCATCTTTATTGGACATAACTCTTTGTACTGCCAACTCTTGAATTTAGGTCCTGGGCTGCAGCTTCGTATGTTCCTGTTTTCCTGCTCCTCGGTGATTCCTGCATTCCAGTGTTTGTTTACCAACGGCTTGACTATGGAACGGTTTGACCAACGCTTTTGGCTTTCTGGACTTTGAAGCTTTAATAACTCTGTGCTTGAACAACTTGTTTTGGGACTTTGTTTTTTCCATCTTCTGTGACTGTTTTTGTGTTATACCAACTTTCAAGCGAATTGCTTAACTTTGAGTTTAATCCGGGTTATAAGGCAGCGCTATAATCCGGGTTATATTTTTGTTTCTGGTATTGCTTTATTTTTGATGTCAAATTACTTCTGGGACTCTTTGCACTGAAGTTAAGTGCTTTGAAAGACTATTTTTGTACAATAAAGCTGTGTTTTGAACTCTTATCTTGTGTTAGAACTGTTAGAACTGTTGGCTCTAATTAAGGCTTCTGGGTCCTGACATTCACTCAGTTCTTCACAGTGGACTGACATCAAACCCTCCTACTGCCAGCAGGAAGAACCTACTGTTGACTCAGGTGGACCCTCTGTTTGATCAAAGAGTAACTGAGTTGTTGGCTATTTATTTATCCTACAGACCACCCTGACATTAGCTGACTCCTAATGCACTCCCGGAGAACTACAATACCATCAACCTTGAGCTCCAGAAGCATTTAAATTGCAGCAACCCTGCACCCTGGAAACAACAACACTATTCCAGACACTGGTTTGACAAAGAATGAGTCAATCCAAAAAAACAAAGCAAACAAAAAAAGCAATCACTTGCTACCATCTATCAAGCTTATATATACAGCACTACATCAATAGCTATGCAGGACCTTCTCCAACAGAAGAGATGCTGTAGTAGTAGTAGCAGTAGTAGAAGTAGTAGTAATAATAATAATTTATTTTAACCCACCCTCTCTCCCCAAGAGGACTCAGGGCAGCTTCCAAAACCAAAATGTCAAACATTCGATGCCATGTGCAGTGACAAGATAAAACAAACAAACCATCCAATTAAATTAAACAGATTAAAATACACAAATAAAACAACATTGGCTAAAACATCTGCAAGCAACTATAAACAACTGTTGGCTCGCAAGAAAAGGGGCTTTTCCTTGGTTACCCCAAGACTGTGGAATGATCTACTGAAAGAGCTCCAAGAGCTAAATGAGCTGTCAGAATTTAAAAACCATCTAAAGACCTATCTCTTCTGGCAGGCATACCCAGATAGTTTTTAAACATGAATTTTAAATGTGTGTCTTTTGTTTAATCTCTGTTTTGTGTATTTTAATACATATTTAAAGAATTACATTTTAATATGTATCTTTTATTTAAAAATACCCTTTAATCTGTGAATTTGTGGTATTTTACAATGTTTGTGTGTTTGAATTATTCTGTAACTTACCTCAAGCCATGAGGAGAAGTGGGTAAGAAATAATAATGATAATAATAATAATAATAATGAAAGCTTTTTGTTGTAACTTTTTTTCTGTTTTCCACAGATCTTTCCAGAATGAATTTGTAGCTGTTTTTTTTTTCATTTTTCACAGCCACAAGGCAGTAAAGGTGGTCCCAGTGGTGATCGGCACACTAGGTGCAGTGACCAAAGACCTTGGTCTGCATTTAAACACAATTGGCCCTGACAAAATTACCATCTGCCAGATGCAAAAGTCCACCTTACTGGGATCTGCACGCATTATTCACTGATACATCACACAGTCCTAGACACTTGGGAAGTGTCCGATGTGTGATTCAATACAATGGCCAGCAGAGTGATCTTGTTTGCTGTGGACTCATCTTGTGATTAAAATATTTTTATTTATTTATTTGAGTTGTATACCGCTACTCCCAATTTGGCTCGGAACGGTTTACAGCAGTAGATTAAAACAATACAATTAACTTTAAAATACAATAAAAACAAGAACAGACATAGTCCCGAGTTATTCACCCATCGAAAGCTTGTCGGAAGAGAAAGGTTTTACAGGCTTTCCGAAAAGAAAGTAGGTCTCGGATAGATCGGGTTTCAACTGGCAAGGCATTCCATTAATAAGGGGCTACAACCGAGAAGGCTATCTGCCTAGTAGAGGACAGATGATAAGTCCGGATGTTGGGGACTTCAAGCAAATTTTGGTCTTTGGACCGAAGCAATCTCTGGGCTTGGTAGGGGGATAAGCGGGCCCTCAGGTACGCCGGTCCCAGACATATGAGGCCTTAAAGTTAATACCAGCACCTTGAAAGTAATCTGGTACTCAATCGGTAGCCAGTGCAGCTGTTGTAGGATTGGGGTGATACAACACCTCGCCGGCACCCTGGCGAGAAGATGAGCCGCCACATTTTGCACCAGCTTCAGTTTCCGGATCACTGACAAAGGAAGGCCAATGTAGTTACAGTAGTCAAGCCTCGAGATGATAGGAAAGCCATGAAAACAATGCCATGGCTCATTCAAGCACGTCATAAAATGGAAATTAGCCAGCTTCTGGCATATCACATCAAGATTCCAAAGCAATGACCAACCCATGGAAGGGCCCAGAGTGACTATTTTCATAAGGCCCTTCCACACAGTCCTATATCTCAGAATATCAAGAAAGAAAATCCCACAATATCTGCTTTGAACTTGGTTATCTGAGTCCAGGGCTGTAGCCAGAAAAATATTTCAGGGAGGGTTGAAAATTTCAGGGGGGGGGGGGGTTGAAAATTTGGGGGGGGGGGTTGAAACGTGCCTCCTAGCTCACGCTGAAGCAAAGAGCACAGCAGGGGGCAGAGCAGCCTTCAATAGCCTGCAGCTCCGCCCCTGTCAACCACCTCCACCAAGTCTGGCCTCCTTAATGAGAGCATTCAACACCCCCCCCCCCTTGGTTGCTTCGCTACATCGGCTATTGCTGCAAGTAATGATAGTGTGAAAAAATGGTTGATATTTGCTTGAGATAGTGCTTGCAGTTCTGGAGGGACTCAATTTTTTTTGCGTCTCATAAACTTAGCATGGGGATTTGGTTAACTAGTTAAAATTCATGAGTAAACCAGGTTTTATTTTTAACCTGAAAATTTTGGGGGGGGGGAGGTTGAACCCCTAACACGCCCCCCCCCCCTCCGGCTACAGGCCTCTCTGAATCCACACTCAGTTAATGTGGGATTTTCTGCCTTGATATTCTTGGATCTAGGGCTGGGTGGAAGGGCTCTGAGTCACATTAACTTCAAAGTGGATTTCAGTTTATTATTCAGTTTTGATTCGGACATAATTTGTCAAATATTCATAAATGCCACTGGCAAATTGAAGATTTGTTTTTTAAAAGCGCTTGCATGTTTCCCCCCTTGCATGTGTGAAAATAAAAGTGTTGTATATGTTTGTTTGTTTTTTGGAAGAGAGGATCATTAACAGAATCAAGCACTTTTAATACAAGCAGTTAAGAGACTTCTGTACGTATATCTGTATTTATTTATTTATTTATTTCTTGCATTTGTTAGCCGCCGCTCTCAGCCCTAGGGCGACTCGCGGCGGCGTACAGTACAAAAGACACTTTACAAAAGAATCAACAACAATTAACATCACTAATACATACAACAACTTATACTAAAAATCCGCTCCGTCATGTTTAAGGAATCATAGTCAATCTCGTCGTCGTAGTTCAGTCCGGTTGTCTTTACCCGTAGCATAGCACTTAATTGAAAGCCTGCTCGAAGAGCCAGGTCTTCAGGCCCTTACGAAAGGCCATGAGGGAGGGGGCCTGTCTGACATCAGCAGGGAGGGAGTTCCACAGCCGGGGGGCCACCACCGAGAAGGCCCTCTCTCTCGTCCCCGCCAGACGTGCCTGTGAGGCAGGCGGGATCGAGAGAAGGGCCTCCCCAGATGATCTCAAGGTCCTCGTGGGCTCGTAGGCCGAGATGCGGTTCGCAAGGTATTTTGGGCCGGAACCGTTTAGGGCTTTGTAGGTTAACACCAGCACCTTAAATTGGGCCCGGTAGCAAATCGGCAGCCAGTGGAGCTGGAACAGCAAGGGCGTTGTATGCTCCCTGCGTCCTGCTCCTGTTAACAACATGGCTGCCGCGCGCTGGACTAGCTGCAGCTTCCGGGCCGTCTTTAAGGGCAGCCCCACGTAGAGAGCGTTGCAGTAGTCAAGACGGGATGTGACCAGAGCATGTACCACCGTGGCCAAGTCAGACTTCCCAAGGTACGGGCGCAGCTGGCGCACAAGCCGAAGCTGTGCAAATGCTCCCCTGGTCACCGCTGAAACCTGGGGATCCAGGCTCAACGATGAGTCCAGGGTCACACCCAAGCTGCGAACCTGCGCCTTCAAGGGGAGTGCGACCCCGTCCAGCACAGGCTGTAACCCTATACCCTGCTCGGCCTTGCGACTGACCAGGAGTACCTCTGTCTTGTCTGGATTTAATTTCAGTTTGTTCGCCCTCATCCAGACCGTTACAGCGGCCAGGCACTGGTTCAGGACTTCGACAGCCTCCTTAGTAGCAGGTGGGAAGGAGTGACAGAGCTGGACATCATCTGCGTACAGATGACACCGCACCCCGAAACTCCGGATGATCTCACCCAGCGGCTTCATGTAGATATTAAACAGCATGGGGGACAGAATAGAACCCTGAGGAACCCCACAGGTCAAAGGCTGTGGAGTTGAACAGGAGTCCCCCAATAACACCTTCTGGGTACGGCCCTCCAGAAATGACTGGAGCCACTGCAGAGCAGTGCCCCCAAGACCCACTTCCGCAAGGCGCCCCAGAAGGATACCGTGGTCGACGGTATCGAAGGCCGCTGAGAGGTCCAGGAGCACCAACAGGGACACACTCCCCCTGTCTAGCTCCCGGCGCAGATCATCCACTAAGGCGACCAAGACTGTCTCAGTACCATGCCCCGGTCTGAAACCAGACTGTGCCGGATCCAGATAATCCGTGTCTCTCAAGAGTACCTGGAGTTGTGAAGCCACCACGCTTTCCATGACTTTGCCCAAAAAGGGAAGATTGGAAACAGGCCGAAAGTTGTCGAATTTAGTGGGGTCCAGTGATGGTTTCTTCAACAGCGGCTTTATAATAGCCTGTTTTAGGCTCGCTGGAATCTTGCCTTCCCGAAGGGAGGCATTAACCACCACCGTTACCCACTCAGCCAATCCCCCTCTGGCCTCCCTCAGAAGCCAGGATGGGCAGGGGTCTAGGATGGACGTGGTGGGCCTCATTCCTCCAAGTATCTTGTCCACATCCTCGGGCTTCACAAACTGAAAAGAATCCATCAAAATGGGACAAGCAGGCGCTCGTGTCACATCCACAGAGACTGCATTTAATGTGGTGTCCAGCCCAGAACGGATCAAAGCGACTTTGTCTGCAAAGAACCGAGCAAATGCTTCACAGCGCGTTGCCGAATTGTCAGGGCTCCCACCTGAAGTGGTGGGAGTCAAAAGACCTCTGACAATCCGAAACAACTCCGCCGGACGGTTCTTTGCAGACGCAATAGTGGCCGCAAAGAAAGTTTTCTTTGCAGCTTTTATTGCCACGGCGTATGCCCTCAAAAAGGACACAAACCGTGCTCGATTTGGCTCGCTTGGGTCTGAGCGCCACACGCTCTCTAGTTCCCTCTTCCTTCGCTTCATCGCTGCCAACTCCTCAGTGAACCAAGGAGATGGTTTAGCTCGGTTACTCGAGAGGGGACGTTCCGGAGCGATCGTGTCAATTGCCCTGGCCATCTCCCCATTCCAGAGAGCGACCAAGGCCTCGACATGGTCACCTGCCGAGGTGGCGGGAAACTCCCCAAGAGCCGTCAGGAATCCATTCGGATCCATAAGCCTCCTGGGGCGGACCATCTTAATGGGTCCTCCACCTTTGCGGAGGTTAGGGGGCGCAGTGAGTCTAAATCTGATCAGGAAGTGGTCAGTCCACGGCAACGGAGAGATGGACAACTCCTCCACACCGCCACCCTGCTCCCATCCCTGGCAGAAAACCAAGTCCAATGTATGTCCAGCGCAGTGGGTGGGGCCAGTTATTTGTTGGGACAGCCCCATGGTTGCCATGGCGGACATGAAGTCCTGAGCCGCTCCTGTGGGGGTCGCCTCGGCATGGATGTTGAAGTCCCCCAGCACAAGAAGCCGTTGGGACTCCAACGCCAGGCTCGAGACCACCCCCGCTAGCTCAGGTAGGGAGACTGTAGTGCAGCGAGGTGGACGGTACACTAACAGAATCCCTATTCTGTCCCGGTCACCCACCCTCAGGTGGACGCATTCAAAATTTGTGGTCTGCGGGATGGGGCTCCTGGTCAGATGGATGGAATCTCTATAGATCACTGCGACCCCGCCTCCCCGTCCTCCGGATCTAGGTTGGTGCTGTACGGAGAAACCTGGAGGGCAAAGCTGGGTCAGGTTTACCCCTCCAGCTTCATCCAGCCAGGTCTCCGTAATGCACGCCAGATCTGCCCGCTCCTCCAGGATTAGGTCCTGGATCCAGGTCGTTTTTCCGTTGACAGATCTGGCGTTCAACAGCACCACCTTCAATCCCGAGGGCCCGCTCACCTGGCTACACCAATTTACCTTAGGAGACCGATTGGGAGTTTTTAATTTAGATAAACGGTCCGAATTAGGCTGAATTCGAGGTCTCCTTCTTCCGCATCTCCTCCTTCCCACCACGACCTCTATGGGGGCCCCTTGGCTAGTGGAACACCTCCCCCCCTCCATGCCGCGATCTAATATCAAGGACTTAATTCCTGCTTCATCAGCTGTATGTTTTGTTGGATCCTGCCAGCATCCTTTCTCCCCTTCCTCCCTCCTCTCGGCCCCATTGGGCTCCAGCTCACCTCCCCCCCTTGCCTTTCCGCTAACTAGTAGTAACAGAGATAGTATTAACAGGGGGGTGGGGGGCCACATGGATGACAATAGCTTCAGGTGTTAGGGCGTTTCAGCCACACCCGTTAGACAGTTTGTAAAGTGCGAGAGTGCAAGAGTCTTAAATGCGATACAGGCAGTAGTACCACTCAGTTAACAACACTGCGTCCAGTTGGGCACATACATACATAAAGTGCAAGATCTAAAGTGCAGTAAGTACCTGAACCTGAGTCTCAGCATTCACTAAGGTGCGGCATAGAGGGATAAGAGAGGGGTGAAAGTGCAAGTGGTGTTTAGCAGCAAGTGGCAGGCGCCTTAAAGTGCTATTGAATTCTTATATCAACTTAGCAGCGAGGACAACCAGGAGTGTGTTATGATAGTAATATATAGTCACACTCTTACGAGGCTGATGGTAATAATACTTAAATAAAGATTACTATGATTCAGGTGTACCTCTAGACGGTTGGTCTAAGAGCGGATGGGGCGTCCGGAGGTGGTATACACAGCGGCGGTCAGCGCCGTTGGTCTGCTGCGTATCTATCAATCCAAAGTGGGCCAACTCAAGGGTCTACACAGTATTAGGCCGGCACAAGAGATCTACACAATATTAAGGTCTACACAATATTAAGCCAGCACAGAGGTCTACACAAATATTCGGCCGGCACAAGAGGTCTACACAGTATTGAGATCTACACAATATTAAGCCAGCACAGCGTTCTACACAAAATTCGGTTGGCGTAGGGATCTACACAATTAGGCCAGCAGAGAGAGTTTGCATAGTAGTAAGGCCAGCTCGAGAGATCTACACATTAAATTGAGGTCTGCACAAGAGGTCTTTTACAAATCAGGCACATACAAGTTCTACACAGTATGGTTGGTTAACACGGCAACACCGTCGTTGTTATCTGGTGGTAAAGGCGAACTTAAGCCGCTGTGACAGGATGGCGGGCCATATGGTGAAGGAAGGCGGCAGCAAAAGCGAGGCAGCTCGGACGCTGCAGCGGTAGCAATAGGACGCCCGTAGCGATGGTGAGGCAGCGTCACAAAGGCGGCTGCAGCAGCGGTGCTCCCGTGCCCTGGCTCGGCCTCGTGGCTCCGCGATGGTCCTGCTGCGATGGTCCGGCTGCGGGAAGGCGGTGGCGATGGAGACAGGATGCCAGAAAATGGCGGCTGCCGCAGCTGCACTCTGCGCTTTGTTTCAGCCCAGTGGCTCGGGAAGGCCCGGCAGCAGCGGCAGCGGCGGGCCACGCCAAGGTTGCGGCGGCAGCTACAGCTAGCGGTGGCCTGGTCGACAAGGCGTCAGGAACGCTTCGCCGCGGCCCGGTGGTCAGCCGCGGCCCCACGAACGATCGAACAGCCCGAAAGGCTCACCAGCGCTCCAAACGGCAGCCGCCGCGGTGGTGAACAGCCGGTGACGAAGCGCCAAGATGGCGACCGCACCAGCCGCGGCGCGTCCGGAGGCAGCAACGGCCAGCGGCAGCGGCAGCAGCAGCGACGGCCAGCGACAGCGGCAGCAGCAGCGGTGGCGGTGCGCAAACAAACCGCCTCAGAAGCTCGAAGGTCCGCCAGATCCACCAGCAGTCCAGCGGCGGCGGCGAACGGCGGCGAACAGCCAGATGGCCGGCGCCAAGATGGCGGCGCCCACAGCGCTCAGCGGTCACAACAGCAGCAACAACAACGCGGTGACAAGGCGGCAGGGCGACAAGGACGACAAGGAAGCCCAGCAGCGGCAGGACCCACAGATGGCAGAGCCCCCCAGCAAGCTACTTGGATATATGTTTGTGTGACTTGATGTACACGTTACTTTTCAGAAACTCTAAATGTAACCCAGTGCTCAAAAAAGTAGCATCTTTTTGTCCCTAGGAAGTTGCCATGGAAAAGTCTGAGAAAGATATTTTATGTGTGTGAGGAAATCTCAAGACAGCATGGAATGTGTAAGGGAGGAAAAGAAATTGAATAGAGCACCTGGAGAGAGGGTGATAAAAGCCACAAACTAGAGAAGAAATGGAAGATGGGACTATAGTTAATCCCCCCAAAACATCAGTCATCGCGGAGAGAATGACAGGGTGAGACCTGTAACCACATTCCAACCTAGAACTATGCAGGAAAAGATCAACCTCAGACCCTAAGTAGGTATCTGTGGATAAGTAAATATTCTATTCTCGTGTATTTCAGGGGGTTTTGTTTTGAGATTTAAATTGTATAGTTAACTGAACCATTCCTCCATGTATTGTCGAAGGCTTTCATGGCTGGAATCACTGGGTTGTTGTAGGTTTTTTCGAGCTATATGGCCATTGTCTAGAGGCAAAATCTAGAGGAAAAGTGTTCTTGCCATACCACTGACTGCATAGGGAAGCTGGTTTATTTTATTTATCATGTCATCAGCAACCATTGTATTACAATTCTAACAGAGCAAAACAAACACAGAGATTAAAAAGAAAAAGAAAAGAAAAAAAGAAAGAAAGAAAGAAAGAAAAACCACACAGATCTTGCAAATTTGGTATTTGGTTAAATGTCCTTTGACCAGTATCTGGCCACTTGGAGTGCCCCTGGGGTTGCCGCAAGAAGGTCCTCCATCGTGCATGTGGCAGGGCTCAGGGTGCATTGCAGCAGGTGGTCAGTGGTTTGTTCCTCTCCGCACTCGCATGCCAAGGATTCCACCCTGTAGCCCCATTTCTCAAGATTGGCTCTGCATCTCGTGGTGCCAGAGCGCAATCTGTTCAGCACCTTCCAAGTCGCCCAGTCTTCTGAGTGCCCAGTGGGGAGTCTCTCATCTGGTATCACCCATGGGCTGAGGTGCTGGGTTTGAGGCTGCCACTTTTGGACTCTCGCTTGCTGGGGTGTTCCAGCGAGTGTCTCTGTAGATCTAAGAAAACTATGTCTTGATTTAAGTCGTTGACGTGCTGGCTGGTACCCAAACAGGGGATGAGCTGGTACCCAAACAGGGGGGAGGGAAGCTGGTGAGGAAACACAACATACATCTATCTACAGACCCACCAAGAAAATCCAACAAATACTACGTTCAGCAAAGGACAAGAGGGATCCTCTCACTTCTGCAGGAGTCTACCGTGTACCATGCAGCTGTGGACAAGTCTACATAGGGACCACCAAACGCAGCATTGCCCAAACACGAATCAAGGAACATGAAAGGCACTGCAGACTACTTCAACCAGAGAAATCAGCCATAGTAGAGCACCTGATGAACCAACCTGGACACAGCATATTATTTGAGAACACAGAAATGCTGGACCACTCTCACAACCACCATGTCAGACTACACAGAGAAGCCATTGAAATACACAAGCATGTGGACAATTTCAACAGAAAGGAGAAAACCATGAAAATGAACAAAATCTGGCTACCAGTATTAAAAAAAACTCTAAAATTACAACAGCACAACAACAGAGAGGAAACAAACAAGGACATATAATCACCTCTCAACAAAAGTTTGCTCCAGGCACTACCAGGCAATCAAGTTCTTCTGAACATGAAGTTCTTCTGAACATGAGGAAGAACTTCCTGACTGTGAAAGCCATTCAGCAGTGGGACTCTCTGCCCTGGAGTGTGGTGGAGGCTCCTTCTTTGGAAGCTTTTAAACAGAGGTTGGATGGCCATCTGTCAGGGGTGATTTGAATGCAATATTCCAGCATCTTGGCAGGGGGTTGGACTGGATGGCCCATGAGGTGTCTTTCAACTCTTTGATTCTATGAAATGCTAATCAAGGTGATCAGTTGAAACATTCACACCTAGCTCCTTTGTCTCACCCTGGCCATTTCACAGATATATAAAACCCTTTTTCCTAGTTCAAACAGACCTCACTACCTCTGAGGATGCAGGCGAAACGTCAGGAGAGAATGCCTCTAGACCATGGCCATATAGCCCGAAAAAACCTACAACAACATTCCTCCTCATCTTTTTCCTTCTTGTCCTCATCATATATTCTTGCTAGTACATCTTTTGTCTTTCATTCGTTTTTAAAATTCCATTTTAAAATCATAATAGTGCTATTGGGGAATAAATAAAATGCAAAACTGCTACATACAACTGAATTACTTACATTTTTAATGTTTAGGTAGAATAAATAATTGTTCCATAGAGAACAATCCCATGCAAGTTCCAGTAGACATGTTTGTACATATTTCTGCATAAAATAGAAGTGGTACTTTTAACAACTGCTTGGGTTTTTGTTTTAAAAACAAACAAACACAAAGATCAATTTATCTAAGACCAACAAATTTCTTATTTCTACTATTCCTCAAGAGCTTTATAGCAACAGGAGCAACTCTTGATGAAACCAGAAATTGTTGTATTAACATAATGCATAATGTACATTACATTATGTGTGAATAAAATTAACAGGATACACATGAGCAATCTGGATACAGTAATTGTAATGTGAAAAACTACCTGCGTACAGCTTGACCATCTGTGCTTATATGTACAAACAGCATTCATGTTGAATGTAGCATATAAACTGACTTTAATTTTGCAGTATCCAAATAATATTTCTTCTAACAAGAACATTTAAATGGTTCCTTCAACTGCTTTGTAGATTATTCAAGTGTCTTTTCAGACCCTTGAATAACAACAGAATAGATTAGTATGCCCTTGGTGTTTGGAGGATGCTGGGAGCTTTAATCCAAAATGTAACTTTTTGAAGCTCTGCTTCAAGTCTCTGTTTTCTTTGTGAAATCATCCTACCCCTCTTGAAAATTAAAGGTTTAAAAATGGAAAATTAACTCCAAAAATGGGGTGGGGTGCCAGGCCAAGGACTAATTGATTTTAAAGCAAAACCCATTATTTCTTCATTAGAAACCCAACAGAACAGTCTGCATTCAATATAAGCTATTTCTCAAAGAAAAATGCTAACAATCTTTTCCCTGACCAAGTTATGAGTGGTGCAGCTAAATTTAAAGGGGCTTCAGATTTACACACACTTGGATTTTCTTGCCCTGTAATGTGAAAAAAAAAGTCTAAATAAGCAGAAAATCAGGCTCTGGATGAAAGGTAGTTCTTACTTGAGGAATCCATTTCTCCTTCAGTGCAGATTCTCTGCTTTTGCTGAGAAATCTCTGGAATGTCTATGGAATATGTGGAAAATCTCTGGAATCTCCATTTGCTTTGCCCCTCTGCAGCCATGTAACCGGGGGGGGGGGGGGGGGGGGGGGCTTCATCCCCCCCCCCCCCCCCGAAATTCTCATGGTGGTCTGTGAGAAGGCCTTACTGGTACTGTTATGTTTATTCATATCATGATCTGATCACCATGATCAATATATCCCATATGCATTGGGGTAACGATACAAAAGGTTTGCTAGGTTAGACGCACTTTCACTCAGACTCCCCCCCCCCCCCCGAATCAAACTCAGCTCCCCCCGAAACAAAATTCTGGCTATGGGCCTGCCCCTCTGTCTATATTTAACCTGTTCCTAACTTAAGGGCTGTCTCCTGGAGTGAAGGAAACACCTCTGATTTGGGCAAAATCACTATGGGGAGTTCCAAGGAAAAGGCTCAATGTATTTAATGTGACACATACAGAAAAAAAGGATCTGTGTGCAAAGGGGCAGATGGAAATGTGGCCTCTGATTTCTTTCCCTGGAAATGTCTCCCAAAGACTCTTAGGGACCTTCCACAAAGCCATATAACCCAGGATATCAAGACAGATAATCCACAATATCTTCTTTGAACTGGGTTATTTGACTCCACACTGCCGTATAACCCAGGGCGCTTCCACACTGCCCTTTATCTCAGGAGCATCTGTGTTTAAATAATGTGGATGTTCTTGGGCACCTATTCACACCCACCCCAGAAAGTGTGTGCTTTCTGGAGTGGGTGTCCAGATGTTCTTCTGGGACTGGCCCAGAAGAACATCTGGAGACCCTACCCCCTCCCCCAAAGCCCCCAAACCTCTTTTAATGGTAAGGATAACTTATTCGGCCTCCATTACAGTGTTGCCGGAACTCTCCTGGCACATAGAAATGAGGTGCCAGAAGAGCGGGGGGGGGGGGGGGGGGGTAGGAAAATCACTCCTCCCCCCTTACTCTCCTGAGATGTCATTTCTATGTGCCGGGAGAGCTCTGGCAACATTGTAATGGAGGCTGGGTAAGATTATTTTAAAAAGGGGATGGGGGCTTTGTGGGAGGGGTGGGATTCCCATAGTTTTCTGGACTAATTTAGTCTGAAAAACTGTGGGAATGGTGTCTGGACTGTAGTCCAGACACTATATTTATCACATGCCTTCCAAGAAGGTGCAGAAAAAACCCACTATCTAATTAATTCGCTACAAACCAGAGTTTTCCTGGTTTGTATTGAATTAATTGCGGGTTGGCCAGAATGTCATCTGGACAGCCCCCTTTTTATTGCAGAACTTTCCACAATAAAGGTGCTGTCTGGATGCACCCTCTGTTTAAAGAAGACAATGTGGGTTTTTATACAGCTGTGTGGAAGGGGCTTTAGATGTTCCCGTGATCAAACAATGGGATTACAACATATGGGACAAAGCCAATCAAATATAAAGTGTGCCATTTTGAATCTATTTGGCAAGGCATCTGTTCATTACAAGTAAACAAGAGAGTTAAGCTCTGTTTGCTCTCTTCAATGCAACAATGCGATCATTTTCTTGTCAGCAGGAGGGAGGGAGTTCTAAAGGAAAAATCCAATTTGTATTTTAAAATGAGGCTAGGATTCAAGGGATCACTCTCTACCAGCTTCTTCTTTAAACTATGGCAGAAAACATCTCTTTCCCTAAAAGCTGGCTTGCAAGTCATATTGAGCACAGCTTATAGCATGTGTGTTGTGTCTAGATAAAGCTGAACCTAACACGTGTGTCCTTGGTTTTCCAGTACTTCTTGCCTCTATTTTCTTTCCCGTCGTTTTTACCTATCCAGAATTAGTGAGTGCAAAATGTCGAAGGGTTGGAGGAACAAAGCAGGTGTGCTCCCAGGACATCCATGATTGCCCATCCCCTGAGGACTCTAGACTATGGATGAGCAACCTGTGGCACTATTGTTGTTGTGTCTGATGTTTTTCCAGAGCTAATTTTATCCTTCTGAAACAGACAAACAGACAAAAAAACAAACAAACAGAAAATTGGCAATTTTGATTGGTAACACTAGGATCTGTCTATCCAGAAACACCCCAAATATAGATAGATTTTCCTGAAACCATCTTTACTGATCTTTACAATTGAAAAAACAAAAATTGGGAGGAATGAAAGAAGAATGGGAAAGAAGAACAGCAAGTTCTGAAACTGTGTATTGTGATGGCTTGCTATGGCCTCAAGCAGCTGAGGGGTCATTATAGGACATGGAGCAATGAATTCAAATTGCAGGGGAAGAGATTGCATCTAAATATCAGGAAGAACTTCCTGACAATAAGAGTTGTTCAAAAGTGTAGTTTGCTGCCTGTCAGAAGTGCTTTGATGCATTTTCTTACATGGCAAGTAATTGGACTGGATGGCCTTCATCACATCCCGCCTTCTCAAAACAGCAAGTTTTTAATTGCAGAATCAGTTAATGATATAGGAAAAAGTGAAGTCAAAAGCAAAGAACCAGAGATTGCCACAATTACTTCTACCTGCTTAAGTGTGCTTTGATATACAGTGAGCGGATACATGCAATATTCAATTGCTTTTTTCAACCCTAATGAAAATATCTTTTATAGAAATATATATATATGAACAATGTTTGTGTGTTTTGACTATGCTGTGACTTACCTTGAAGAAAGAAGTATTATTAGTATTATTAGTATTATTAGTATTATTAGTATGATCTCTTTCCACTCTATAATCCTATGATTTTATGGGTTCTGGAACAGGTTTGAGCCCACATTCTGTGGTGAATGTAATAATCATTTTTTCAGGTCTCAAACCTGCTCCAGGCATGCCAATCTCATGATCCACACAGCAAAACCAAATTTGCCCCGCCTGGTTCCAAACCAGCCTAAGTGGTCAGTGTAGACGTGCTCTTGAAAGTTCCTGTTCATTGAGTCACTATAAATCAAAGCCAACTTAATGGTGGGTAACAATAGCAACAAAAGTAATCCCATATCATACCATAACAGAAAATTGAAAGCACAGCTGTTGGAATCACAGATGCCTTAAAGAGCCAGACTCAAAAGTGGCTTCAAAACATAGTTTATTAACACAAAAGAAAAGGGATGCAGAGGCACTTAAATGCAGTGCCACTGGTCAAAACTCAAGAAACAAACCAGACCTGGTCCAAAAAGGTTAACAGAAATATAATGCAGATTAACTGGATGCAAAGAGGAACAAATCAAACAAAGCCCTCTGAGGCAAAGCAAAAAGGCACAGTACACAAATGGTTAACAAAAGGAGGAAGAGAAGTGTTGTCAGCCGAAGTCCAGGGTGGAAGTGGGAGAAATCCAAAACAGTGTAGCTCCAGAGTCTGTGGAAGCAGCGTCTTTAGCCAAACCGGTCCAGGAAGAGAGAAGTCCACAGCCTCAAGAAGCCAATCCGGGTCAAAAACACACAAAAGATCAGGAGGTCCAACCCCGAATATGAAACAGGCAGCAGCAAGTCTACAAGTCTTTCCCAATACACAGCACCCAGCGCATGAATGCACATCAACACCTTGCCTTCTGCAAGGACCTCTCATCCCTGAATCCACTTTTATTTACAAATCATCATCAGAAGATGAACTGACCACTGCCCCATCACTATCCCCCGCAGCTGCTCCCAGCTCTTCATGTGAATTCCCTTGACTCTCTCTCCAATTCCTCCATCTCCTGTCAAGACTTAGATCCCCCCAAGACTCAGTTGGTTCCCCGATTGCCAATCTTCACCCCCAGAGAATCCCATAAAGGTATCACTAGTTGTTGGCTCCTCACAAATAGCTTGCACTTCTCTTATCTTAGTCCAATCCATGGTGTCTCCTTCTTCACTCATTGACCCATCGTCCCCAAAGAATCCCTCAAATGACTTCTCATCTGTAGGTGCTGTAAGTATGTCCTCTTTCTCTGCTGTTCATCATCAGATTCCTGCTCCCGAGTAACACTTTTCCCCCTTTTGGCACCCATACTACTGTCTGCAACATTATCATCCCCAGAAAATTCCTCAAATGACTCCTCATCTATAGGTGCTGTAAGTATGTCCTGGATCCTCTTTCTCTGCTGTTCATCATCAGATTCCTGCTCCCGAGTAACCCTTTCCCCCCTTCTGGCACCCATACTACTGTTTGTAATGTTACTCACAGGCTCTACTACAACAACAGCAGGCAATATGTATTCTCAGATAATTTCTTTAAAATATCCAAGTAGTGTATCTTGGAAGAGATTCACATAATATTATCATAATATAATGAAGCACAAGAAATCAGAGTATCAACCTTGTCATTGCAATTCCTCATGCCGTGTCTATTGTCTCCTGGATTCGCAAGTGAAGTTGCTGCATTTCCCAGGCACATTGCCATAGGCTAAAAGTTTTTGAAGGAGTACACTCACAAATGTGTCAGATGAAATAACAATATGTCATGAAGAACATTGGCCTTAAATACTCCTAGAAGACTAACCTTCCTAGTGTCATGGGGCCTTCTGGTTTCTCTTTAATTATTCAAGCAACATTATTTATTGATTTGATTTCTTAAATGTTTTGTCCCATTTTCCCATCAGCTCATGTGTCTAATCGCAATTGCACTAAAACAATCAATTACCATAAAACAATACAATGCTAAGTTTAAAAAAAAGCAAACACATTAAAATAGGATGAATTAAACATTAGGCAAATCAGTACAACTACCAGTTAATTATAACTAATAAGAACACGTTTCTAGAACAGCTTTGTAGATTGTTTTGCAGGTCATTTCAAAAAGTGTTTGGAAACTGAATTAGGGGTATATCAGTCAGTATCCCATTCAATGGCAGAATAGATTAGTATGCCATCTGGCAACTTTCACTGAGTGGAAGTGAAAAGAAGCTCACATGGCAGAGATGTAGAATGAGGGAATTTGACTTGGGAAATACAGCAGCTAACTACTGTGGCTTATCTTCACACTAGTAATGATATTCACAGGCTATTGGTGATACAGGCTAAGATCCTAGGGGACCCTGACAGAGTATAAAGTTCTACCAGCATACTTTTGCTCAGAGCAAGGAAGTCAACATTTGCTTTTTCTTCTTCTTCCCAGCTTGCAATGGCAATCTAGACACCTGAATAACTGTTCGATTTGCAGGGCAACATTCTGTTGTCCAGCTATGACTGCACATCTAAGAGAAAGGTGATTTGGATTAAACCCATCCTTCCTAGTATGACTCCAGGTCTTGCCATCAGCATATTCTCATTCACTTGATGTTGTGAAAAAAGTAAGCATTTCTTGAGCCAACAATGTGATGTGGTGGCAAAAAAAGCCAATGGGATATTATTATTATTATTATTATTATTATTATTATCTTTATTTGTACCCCGCTAGCATCTCCCGAAGGACTCGATGCGGCTTACAAAGGCCAAGGCCTCAAAACACAACTCAACAATATAACACCAAACTACAAGAGAGGAGATTCCATCTGAACACCAGGATTTTGGCCTGCATCAAGAGGAGCATAGTGTCTAGATCTAGGGAAGTAATGCTACCCCTCTATTCTGCCTTGGTTAGACCACACCTGGAATATTGTGTCCAATTCTGGGCACCATAATTCAAGAGAGATATTGACAAGCTGGAATGTGTCCAGAGGAGGGCGACTAAAATGATCAAGGGTCTGGAGAACAAGCCCTATGAGGAGCAGCTTGAGGAGCTGGGCATGTTTAGCCTGAAGAAGAGAAGAATGAGAGGAGATATGATAGCCATGTATAAATATGTGAGAGGAAGCCACAGGGAGGCGGGAGCAAGCTTGTTTTCTGTTTCCTTGGAGACTAGGACGCGGAACAATGGCTTCAAACTACAAGAGAGGAGATTCCATCTGAACACGAGGAAGAACTTCCTGACTGTGAGAGCCGTTCAGCAGTGGAACTCTCTGCCCCGGAGTGTGGTGGAGGCTCCTTCTTTGGAAGCTTTTAAAGAGAGGCTGGATGGCCATCTGTCAGGGGTGATTTGAATGCAACATTCCTGCTTCTTGGCAGGGGGTTGGACTGGATGGCCCATGAGGTCTCTTCCAACTCTTTGATTCTATGATTCTTGAATTGTTAAAATCGGTTGAGATTCATTAGCTTTGAAGAAGTAATGTAATATTCTACATGCCGTCTGTGTTGTGGATTTGACGAGGATATGCAGAATATCAAACTTCCTAAGTTTTGTAAGAGGTCATTCATCACATCCATCCTTTTCAAAACAGCAAGGTTTTTTTAATTGCAGAATCAACTAATGATATCGGAAAAAGGTGAAGTCAAAAGCAAAGAACCAAAGATTGGCACAATTACTTCAACCTACTCAAGAGGGCTTTGATATACAGTGAGGGGATATCATGCAATGTTCAATTGCTTTTTTCAAAGCTAATGAAGCCCAATAGATTCTCGCAATCTGAGAAACATCTGCTTTTTTCACAACATCAGTTGAATGAGGAGTTGCTGGTTCATTAGAACTTTATGTTCTTCATGCTTCAAGAACTCTCTAAAATATAAAAGATGTGTATTGAAAAGGCAGATGTTATCATTACCGGCAGCCATGGAATTTGTATAATGTCATTCCTGGCGACCATTAGACATCTATAGTTTGACAAAGGCAAAAAAATGTATTTTCGTTCACTGTAGAAGCTACATTGCATACCAGAAGACAAAATAAAAATTATAGCTAAACAGCAAAATAAAATGCAACATAAACATAGCAATCAACTACTTCAAATAAATAAGCATCTATCATATTCTAATCTCCAAGTTGATTCAGAAGCAAATAAAGCCTTTATGTAAATCAGCAGAAACTGAGTAAAGAATACTGCATCCTACAAACTGGGTCAGAAGGAGGTTCAGTTTAAAAGAGAGCATCCCACAATTCTACAGGGTAGTGATTCAGATTTTGATACCTGCTTTGGACTTCATATCTCATAAGTCTTAGCCAAGATTGTAAGAGTTGTCTGAAACCTACATCAGAGCAGCGTAATGTTAGTGATACATACCTTTTTTTTGGATGGGGCCCAGGGTTGATTCGCTAGCTCTTTCAACTCCATCCAAAACCAAACTCCAAATAGCTTTCAACCCAAAGTAGATTTCAAGGGATGAATGTTGCTGTTAGGGAGACAATTCAGTGGATGATATTGCAGCTAACTGGGCTCCTACTGCAAAGATGGTACTCTTGTTTATTCCCCCTCCCAAGCTGAAATCAACTATTTTATTCTCTGAATTGTCTTCCTCTCTCTGTTTGAATAAAAAATGCCTTCATATGTTGGAAAAAAGAAAGCAGAGAGGGGGCCAACCTAGTTGCTTGTGGAAGTGGATTTCACAGGCTAGGAGCAGCCACAGATAAGGGTCTCTAATATGTCTTCATCAGACATGACTGGGTGATAGCCCATCCAATAATCTTAAGCTTACTTGGCTTCATAAAGTAGAAGGGAATGCTTAGGAGCAATAATGTCCACTGCCCTAACTATTTCATTATTCCAGAAATCAGCCAAGTTTTGTGGTGTTATCAGCCAAGGCAGCAGGAAACTTCTCAAGAGCCACCAGGAATCTATCCAGATCTATAAGACTTCTGGAGAGGATATATTATTCATTCCACTTCAACACCTACAGAGGATCCAGGTTCCAGTGAATCTAAACCCCACCAGGTAATGATCGGTCTAAGTAACCAGGGCTATAGAAAAATCTTATCTACGTATTAAACTTCAGGATGATGATAATAATATAATAATTATTTTTATACCCCAGCTCCATCTCCCTAAAGGATTCGGGGTGGCTTACATGGGGCCAAGCCCAAACAACAGAGTTAAAACATATCACATTCGAATGCATATCATCAATCAATTTAGAACAACATAAGACAACATTATAACAATATATAAAACAAGCATCAAAACCAACAACTAAAGCATAATTCAAGTCTCAATATGGATAGTGCACAACAATTAGAGGATATTTACTTATTTATTTATTTATAAATGTATATGCTACCTTTCTCACCCTGAAGGGAACTCAGGGTGGCTTACAAGTTATATGTACATACATTATATTATATTATTAGCATAGCACAATATTTGTATTATATATTACTATATTGTACTATACCACTATACTGTAATATTATTAGTAATATTACATGTAACATAAAATATAAAATTATTATATTTTATTATTATTATATTGTATTAGGGCTCATGAGTAAAGTGCATAGGTCGTATAGCAGCATTACGGATAGAGCAATATACTAGCCTAATCTCCCTGGGGAGGAAGTTCCAGAGTTGGGGGACAACAATCGAGAAGGCCCTTTCTCTCATCCCCACTAGCATGCCTATGACAGAGGTGGAAGCAAGAGGAGGTAGTAGCCTAATACTATCATCAGATAAGACTCTTCCTCTGCCTGCCCCAAGGACCCCATATCACATTTACCATCCCCCAAGAAAGCTCAGGATGTGTTTTATTTACCCTCCCTCTTTTGTATCCAATCTGTACCTAAATAACTTTGTATCTGGTGGGATGGCGGGGGAGCAAGGTGGGTATAAAAAGAAGGGCTGAAACGCTATGGAGAGAGAGTTGGGGAGGGGGGGAAGAGAAGCGGTCTACATTGTTAATTGTAGCAATAATATCTTTCATGCTTATGTCTATGTTTGATGTTTTCATAGTTTTAATGGTTATTTTCTACAGTTATATGCTATTGATTTGGATATGTGATATTTTTGTATATATGTGAGGCATTGAATTTGCCATTTATTATGTTTTAAACTGCTTTGAGTCCCCCCAGGGGTGAGAAAAGTGGTATAGAAATGCAGTGAATAAATAAATAAATAAAACTCATATTTGCATTAGTCAATTATTGTCAATACATACCAGTTCAATTTTCAACAGATGGCTACAGCAATCCATTTCTTATCTGAATGGTTAGCAACAGCAGGGCTGTCAGAAAGCAGAGGTATTTGAAAATAAGAATCCATGTTAGGGTCAAGAGGGAATTGAGGAGGCTCGCTTGAGATTGACCTTTCTCATATGGATGCTACTTGCAAAATCTCAGTTGGTTTGTCACCTTTTCCAACTTCTCAGCCTTATGCATGTACAGTTGGTCTCAAATGGGTCGCTGTAGGCAAGAAGGACAGACGAAAGAGTGAACTTCTCATTGAAATAATGGAATCCTTCTGTCATTTGCTAGTGTCAAAAGAGTGAGTCATTAGAAAGTGAGGCACTGAAAGGCATTGGTTAGCCTGTACAGGATTGTTTTCAAAGTTTTCTTTTTGCTGTACATATTATATAATTGCAAAGGTTCATTTTAGTTTTATTATTGTACACTACCTACAAATGTTGTGTATGGTAAGCAGTGCATATATATTTTTACATAAAATAAATAAAGTGAGGTGCCAAGATCCTTTTGAAGCTGCATTAATAGTAAACGGGAACACTCAATGCGAGTCCATTATACTGAAATGTTTTACTTCTTTAGCCAGTTCCTTGGATTCTGGTATCAGTTGCCAGTGGTTTGTGTTTGCCAAGATTAGATTACTAAACCCCAGCTGAGTCCCATTTGTGCTCTGCTTGGTGCCCTGCAAGATCTCAGTTTGGCAACTGTATAGAACAATGCAGTGCTATTAGTAGTATATTGAAAACTTTTGATGTTTTTTTGACAAAACAGTGCATTGTGTGCAAAACCACTGTAAATGCACTAGATCAAGAGAAATGAAACAACAATCTCATTAGTTCTCAACATCTTTTTTCTAAAAAAGAAAGACAGGTCCCATTAAAATATCATTAAAATCACATTTTAAACTTTTGATTAATAAATGTTTCAATTAATTACCCAATTAATCAATTAATGCTTCCACTTCAAGGCTATAATCGTATACGTGAATGATAATTTAGAGTATCTTATCATTTGTCTTGGTAATTTATGATTCAATATGTTCTTGGAATCATAAAATTATATGTCTGGAAATTATCTGAAAATTCAGGTAATTAAAAGCCTTGTTCTTTGGGGTGCTGCACACAGCACAAATTACAAATGTTTCAAAATTGATTGGAACTTTCACTAGTTCAGCAATTCTGCACATTATAGCTAAGCAAAGCATGCACATGTTAGAAAGGGGATATTTGCTTAAAGCAAGGAAATGGCAGCAGTGAAGTGTAATCCTGGTCTTATACAAAATGGCAAGGATCTCCCCCTCTCCTCCCCGGCAACAATGCAGTCTGAAAACAGGCTTTCAGAAACACATCTGGCCATACTGGACACTAGAGGAAGTTGTATCAAATTTGTTAAATTCATGGTCCATGCCTTAGTCACCTCCAGATGGAATAGGGGCTTGCTCCATCCACTCCATGCATCGACCTGGTATTGTATTATGATGTTTTATTGATTGTATGTGATAGTATGGTTGGAAACTGGTCTGAGTCCCTCAAGAGAGCTGAGAAGGCCGGTATACAAAACTTACAAATAAATAAATAATAAATAAGATTGGACTACTGTAATGCGCTCTACATGGGGCTGCCCTTGAAAACGGCTCGGAAATTTCAGTTCGTCCAACGGGCGGCGGCCAGGTTGTTAACTGGTGTTCCTTTCACGGAGCGGTCAACCGGTTTAAGGAGCTCCATTGGCTGCCGTTCATTTTCCAGTCCCAATTCAAGATGCAGGTTCTTACCTACAAAGCCCTGGACGGTTTGGGACCCGCTTACTTGTGTGACCGCATTTCTGTGTACGAACCCACACAATCTCTTCGATCATCTGGAGAGGCCCTGTTCGCGCTCCCACCTCCATCTCAGGCGCAATTGGTGGGGATGAGGGAGAGGACCTTCTCAGTGGTGGCCCCTCGACTCTGGAACTCACTTCCCAAGGACATCAGGCATGCCCCAACTCTGGCAGTCTTTAGGAGGAGCCTAAAAACGTGGTTGTTCCAGTGTGCCTTCCCAGAATAATGAACTCTCAGCATTATGTGTAAACGCACTTTACACTGATTTAGGGTTGCTTGTACGCTCTCACCAACAGCCCATCTCTCTTATCTTGTTCATGCCTAGCATTATTTTTTAATCTTTAATTACATTTGGCCCAGCCATAGATTTTAAATGTGTGTTGTATTACTATCATTGTTTATTGCTTTTCCATTTATGAGTTTCATTTTCATTGTTTTTATTGTTGTTGTTATTGCTTGTATTGATGTATTGTGGGCTCGGCCTCATGTAAGCCGCACCGAGTCCCTTGGTGAGATGGTAGTGGGGTACAAATAAAGTATTATTATTATTACTTCCGAAATATGCAGGAAAGGTGTGTGTGTATGGGGGGGGGGGGGTGGTGGTTAGAAATTGAAAGGCTCAACAATCTTTTTTGTAAATTTTCTGTACCATTTGGATGTCCCAAGGTCAGCAAGTTTTACCCCCAATAGCTTTAAAAATGAGGGAGATAGGAGCACCTGAAGTTTCCAAATTATAGTAATTTAAATATACACATGCGTGAATGTCGGTTTCAACAGAATTTGAACAGAAAGAAGAATTCATGAAAATGAACAAAATTTGGCTACTAGTATTAAAATAAACTCTAAAATTATAACAGTAAATAAAGAACAAAACTCAAACACAGGGGAACTCCAGAGAAGAAACAAATGGAAACAATTAATCACCTCTCAACAAAGAATTCCCCCAGGCAGTAACAAGGCATGCCTAAAAACTGTCAGGCCATCAAATGCTAATCAAGGTGGCCAATTGAAACATTCACACCTACCTCCGACAGACAAGAGTTATTTTTCCCTGGACTTTCCCTCAAATGCTTCTAGAACATGGCCATGAAAGCCTTCAACAATACACTGAAAAATAAATACTTTTTATGATGATGCCAAGAGCCCAACAGAGTTTATAGCACTCAGACAACAAAGCAGTCCAACCATTACATTTGTTGGAAAATCACAAAATATAGAACTTCCACAAATATTGGTACACAATTGCTTCAGTCATAGAATCATAGAATCATAGAGTTGGAAGAGACCTCATGGGCCATCCAGTCCAACCCCCTGCCAAGAAGCAGGAATATTGCATTCAAATCACCCCTGACAGATGGCCATCCAGCCTCTCTTTAAAAGCTTCCAAAGAAAGAGCCTCCACCACACTCCGGGGCAGAGAGTTCCACTGCTGAATGGCTCTCACAGTCAGGAAGTCCTTCCTAATGTTTATTTATTTATTTATTTATTTATTTCGAGTACTTCTACCCCGCCCTTCTCAACCCCTGAGGGGAGACTCAGGGCGGCTTACAAAAAGGCACAATTCGATGCCTACACAAATTACACATATGTACAAAACAGCAGTTAAAACAATTATCACAGTTAAAAACAGTCGGCATATAATACAATCAATAAAAGTAATCTCATGCTCAGCGTTCGTCTCTCAGAGTTCCATAATTCCATTCCATTTAGTCAATTCCTGTCCATCGTCGAAGTCCTTTCTTTATCTGTCAGATTGTCCGAATGCCTGGTCCCAAATCCATGTTTTCATTTTTTTCCTAAAGGAAAGGAGGGATGTCGCTGATCTAATTTCCCCGGGGAGTGAATTCCACAGGTGAGGGGCCACCACCGAGAAGGCCCTGCTCCTCGTCCCCGCCAATCTCACTTGTGATAGAGACGGGGTCAAGAGCAGGGCCTTCCCAGAAGATCTTAGACTCTGAGGTGGGACATAGAGGGAGATCCTTTTGGACAGATACACTGGGCCGGAACCGTATAGGGTTTTGTAGATCAAAACCAGCACTTTGAATTGTGCTCGGAATTGGATCGGCAGCCAGTGGAGCTGACACAACAGGGAGGTGGTATGCTCCCTGTATAACGCTCCTGTAAGTACTCTGGCTGCCTCCCGCTGGACTAGTTGGAGTTTCCGAACAGTATTCAAAGGCAACCCCAAATAGAGTGTGTTGCAGTAATCTAATCGGGATATAACAAGAGTGTGGACCACCGTGGCCAGATCCGACTTCCCAAGGTACTGGAGCAGCTGGCGCACAAGTTTTAATTGTGCAAAAGCTCTCCCGGCCACCGCCAAGACTTGGGATTCCAGGCTCAGCGATGAGTCCAGGATCACATGGAATCTCCTTTCTTGTAGTTTGAAGCCATTGTTCCGCATCCTAGTCTCCAGAGCAACAGAAAACAAGCTTGCTCCATCCTCCCTATGACTTCCTCTCACATATTTATACATGGCTATAATATCTCCTCTCAGCCTTCTCTTCTTCAGGCGAAACATGCCCAGCTCCTTAAGCCGCTCCTCATAGGGCTTGTTCTCCAGACCCTTGATCATTTTGGTCACCCTCCTCTGGACACATTCCAGCTTGTCAAAATCTCTCTTGAATTGTGGTGCCCAGAATCGGACACAATATTCCAGGTGTGGTCTAACCAAAGTGGAATAGAGGGGTAGCGTTACTTCCCTAGATCTTGACACTATGCTCCTATTGATGCAGGCCAAAATCCCATTGGCTTTTTTTGCCGCCACATCACATTGTTGGCTCATGTTTAACTTGTTGTCCACGAGGACTCCAAGATCTTTTTCACACGTACTGCTCTCGAGCCAGGCATTGTCCCCCATCCTGTATCTTTGCATTTCGTTTTTTCTGCCTACAATGGGAGCAAGCCATTGTAATACAGGTCAGAGAGAAGGCAGAAAATCTGGTTTGCCTTTCAAATTATCTGTGGGGAATACTCCATGACAATTCTAGCTTTAGTAAGTAACTTTAGCTTGTGATGTTCTTGATGTATTGGAAACACTTTTTTCTGTTTGAGAATTGTAAATAAAAGTTGTTGTTTTGAGAAAAGCCAGTGAAATTTAGTCATGCTGGTGAAATGCCTCAGGAAGACTCCATATTTTATAAGTTTAACAAACTACCTACTGTTATCTACAATATAATAGACGTGAATAGTATTTCTAAAATCTCAGTACACTATTAGAACACAAAGATTATCTCTGTGCTCTCTTTAAATGAACCTCCACCTCATTTCTGATTCCCCTTCAAAATAATTTCACCTCCAATTCCATGTTCTAATTTGCCTTACTGTTTTTATAACGTAAAAATGGTATTGAAACTATTAATAAAAGTCTTGCTTCCTACACATACTTGTACAAATATACTTTTCTGTCGGTTAAAATAATCATAAAAATGTTTTCATATATTATCTGAGCTGTTCCTTTCTGCCTTGATACTATAGTAATGAAAGACTACAGTGTTCTCCTAAACATGTCTACCCAAGGATAAATCGGAAATCCCACTGAATATGAACAAGACTTACTTCTCAGTGAGAACATAGACTTGCACTTTATGTCTCTTGCTAGTTTTCCTTTTAGAAAACCCTTTCTCTATATTTATAGCAATATTGTTTCCATCATCTCTTTTTAAAAAATAATTTGTCATGTGTTATTTGGGTTCAAAAACATATATTGCTTCTGGCATTACAATCACTGTTTTTGGCTTCCTTGTTTTATTGTAATAGTACTGTCATTTTCAATAAGATCTCACATGTTTCTGACTTTTCCATCCTAATCTTTTAGGAGTACCTTTTCTGAATAATTTTCCTCGTCTCTTGAAAAAATAATATGACATTTTAATCCTAGTTACTTTAAAAATGTTGACTTTCTCATTCCTTCTCTTTGTTCTAATAAACTGGTGATATTTTACGTATACCAAACAAAAAATTCATTGCCAACAAACAATGACTTTAGGCAGAATATATGCTAAAGGTTACATCTATGATAAGTGAAATCCATTTTTGAACTTGGGGAATAAATGACAGTTCTATATGTTAGAAAGAACTGCCTTCCAACTAAAACTGTATGAAACTAGGGCTCAGGGTTCTCAGAATCTTCCTTGTAGTTGGGGCTATTTTTTCGTGTCAGGAGTGACTTTAGAAACTGCAATTCTCTTCTGGTGTGAGAGAATTGACTGTCTGCAAGGATGTTGCCCAGGGGACACCCAGATGTTTTGATGTTTTGCCATCTGGGGAGAGCGCAGATGAGCTTCCTTTGTCAACTCCAGCACCCCATGCAGGGACATGAGGGAAGCCTCCCACAAGGATGCTCTGCTTGTGTCCAGTTCACAATTCCAGCAGTGTATCTGATGACGGGCATGGTCCAGCACTTTAACCCACTGCACCACCGAGGGCTCCTTCATGGTATCACCAGATATCAGATCGGCCACCTCCCTGTTGGCGTTTCGGAGGAAAGTGAAGACCTGGCTGTTCGAACAAGCATTCGATTAAGCAGTGCAATTGAATATAGGAATACGGAATAATGGATGATGAGATTGGATTCTGATTTTACTGATGAGACGCTAATGAACGTTATATTGATGTTTAATAGTTGATGATGCTACTGTTTTTAACTGTCCCATATTTGTTTTGTGATGTTTTTGCATTGAATTTTGCTGTTGTTAACTGCTTTGAGTCGCCTGAGGGCTGAGAAAAGCCGCATATAAATGAAGTAAATTATAATACTAATAATCCTTGTGGAAGGCTTTTCTCAAACCCCCGCATGGGGAGCTGGAGCTGACAGAAGGAGCTCATCCACACTCTCCCCAAATTCGTACCTCCAACCTGTCGGTCTTCAGTCCTGCTGGCACAAGGGTTTGATCCATTGCACCACAGGTGGCACCTCCTAGTGCTATTAACTGCATACCAATTAAGGATTGCTTGATGTGTGATACTAAGGGTCTTGACTGGGATAAAAATGGACTGACCACGTTGTCAGGATGCCTGACCACCAGCTCCCAAAGCAGTTGCTCTACTCTGAACTCAAGAGCAGAAAACAGAACATTGGAGGGCAGGAAAAGAGATTTAAAGATGGACTCAAGCCAACTTTTAAAACTCTAGCATAGACACTGAGAACTGGGAAGACCTGGCCCTTGAGTGCTCCTGCTAAAGGTCAGCTGTGACCAGCAGTGCTGCAGAATTTGAAGGGGCACAAATGAAGGGTGAAAGAGAGAAATGTACCAAGAGGTAGGCATATCAAGCCAATCCCGACTGAGACCACCTTCCACCTTCCACCAATGCCCTCACTGCGGGAGAAGATGCAGATCAAGAATAGGCTCCAAAGCCACCTACGGCCCCACCAGTATACTGCCCTTGGAAGACTATCCTACTCGGACAACGAGGGATCACCTAAGTAAGTAAGTGATTGATGTGTGATACTAAGGGCCTTGACTGTGATAAAAATGGAGAGCTGTTAGCAGAGGCAGCCCTAGGTAATTTTCAACAGTAAGCAAACAGTATTTTGCCCCCCCCCCCCCCAATCATTGATATATATTTTCTGTTCATCATGGGAGTTCTGTGTGCCATATTTGGTTCAATTCCATCATTGGTGGAGTTCAGAATGCTCTTTGATTTTAGGTGAACTATACATCCCAGTAACTACAACTCACAGATGTCAAGGTCTATTTTTCCCCAAGAGTGCCCCTGGGAAAATCAACTATACTGCGAATGCTTACTTTGCATAGTGGGTTGAGCTGCCCCTGGCAGTTAGGCAAATGAGAAAAAAAAATGTTGAGGTTCTCCAATGACCATTTCCATTTCAAGTGCATTTGCATTTGCTTTTTTGCACCATCTTGCCTGCTATTCCCTACCCTCCTCCAAATGCATAAGAACATAAGAAGACACCTGCAGGATCAAAAAAGTGTGTACTTTTTCTTATCCTTTAAATTTTTTATGCAGATGCATTTTCCTCTGAATGTATGTATGCACAGATATAAAAATACATCTGCTTTTGAAATGCGTATGTTTTATTAAAGTAACTTTATCTGTATTTTTAAGGAACACTTTTCTAACATGCTCATTTATCAAATACACTTTGGGTATTTGGGTGTATGAATCAGAATGCTGGCTTATGAATATATTGCCTTTCAATTGCAAATTATATTTGTTTCCAGGAAATATAAAATGGATACATTTTGGACAAAAATGACCTGAAAAAGATTTCTCACCCAACTTTAGAGATGCACTTTGTTCCCTTTGAGTTCTGTGTCTTTGGTAGGACATGAAGTAGGAAGAGCTTCTGCAACTTCTACAAACAATCTCCTATAGCTTAACTAGCAAAAGCTTGTGGTTCCAAAATCAGTGAGACCAAGAATCCACGCTTGAGTTTTGGTTTATATTTTACAAGGGTTATCCAAGGTTCTGAACTCTTCCCTCTAAGTAGGTTGAGCACTTTGGATATTGCCATTAAAGTCTGGAGATCAAGACTTTATACTTGATTTAGCCAAAATGTCTATAAATCCATTGATGTTTAAACCCATCAACCTCCACTTAACACAATGAAGATGGCATTGAGATGAATTCTTCTATCAAGAGGTTGAAGTACATAAGCAGAGAGCTTTTTAGAGAAGTTATTTTCTAGGCTGTTTATGATTAAACATTAGGAAAAGCTTCTTGACATTAAGAGCTATTCAACAGGGAATGGAGCAGACAACCTCAAAAGTTAGTGGATTCTCTTTCCCTTCCCTAAAATAATTTTAGCCACAATAATGTCAACCTGTCCTCAAAGGGGAATTGCTCCCTTGATAATTTTGATAGTTCCCTTGATAATTTTTATTTCCTTTTTCCAGTACAGTGCCATCCCTTTTGGTGTGTGAGAACCAGCACGATACAATCTACGAGGGGTATTTTTTAAGTAAGGTCCGTTTTGTTGTGGACACTAGTAGTTCGTGCACATACTGCAACGAGCACGTGTGTCATGTACTGGCATGCCTGTGCTCAGTTTCCGCTCTGTAGCTAACCTGTACGGTTCTGTTCTGTGCTTTAAAAATGTTTAAGACTATCAACTCACCCGCCGCATGTGAGGTTCGCTCAGTGATACGGTTTTTGTCAGCAAGGAACCTGCCTGCTGCAGAAATTCATCGACAGATTTGTGAAGTGTACGGCGATACTGTTATGAGTGAAAGCAAAGTGCATAAGTGGGTACGACAATTCAAAAATGACCGTGACAACGTCCATGATGAGGACCGCTCCGGTCGCCCTTCTTTGATTACAGACGATTTGGTGGCTTTTGGTGGCGGCAAGTTTTTATGAAGAGGGTATTTTAAAATTGGTTCAGAGGTATGATAAGTGTTTGAACAAACTTGGCAACTATGTCAAAAAATAGAGTGAAGTATACTTTCTGAAAATAAATTTACTTTTTTGTGTACTTATGTTCCAACTGACCTTACTTAAAAAATACCCCTCATATTTCCGATATGGTTGTATCACATATTTTTTATGAATTTGGCAGTTTGTAGGATCCTGGGAATTTTTTCAATATCTTATCTATGGAATTTGCCTTACTCTCTCAACAGCTGGATCAGCATTTTCATCAAGTAATTTACCACAATTCTTAGTTGGAAGTTACCAGTTCATATAATATTGTTGCATTTGTGAAGTTTATTGGTTTCTTTGGGATGTCTGCCAATATACATCTGCTTTTGCTCACCTTGGAACCCACTTGCCCTTTTGTCCTCGTTCCCCCAGTCTGGAGAGATCATTCTGAATCTCTATGCAGTTCCTTTTTGTCCCCCCCCCCCCAATTTCATCAGCAAGTTTGACAACCCCACTACTCATCTATAACTCCAGATCATATATGAATATGTAAAAAAAAAGTACCATTGTGAGCCATGATCATTTATTTTTGCCCATTTCCTGTTTTTTAACCAGTTTGTGACCCATACAATAACTTTTGCTCTTATCCCATGTCTATTAAGTTCACTCAGGAGGAATTACTTCAAAAGCCTTTTACAACTCAAAGTAAGCAGTGTTTACAGTACTAATCATTTTCCAATATTATTGCAAAGAACTCCAAAAGATTAAATAATGTAGAAGGCACTTTGATTCTTTTTCAGATGGGCTTGTTTTGCTCTATTCTTGTCAGGTATATTTTTACTCTCACCTTCCACCATTTGACTGTATCTGGAACAGACATTAAGCTAACTAGCCTTTGGTTATCCAGTTCTCTCCATCCCCAATTCCTTCCTAAAATTGATGTTACATTGGTTATTCTTCAGTCCTCTGCTGCAGAGGCCGATTTCAGGGAGTTGCCACATGTTTCATTATGTAGATATACATTATAATATGGGCACATTTTGGATGTTCTCCTGAACGCACTGGTGATCCTGGAAGCTCAGGTTTCTGCAGTGGCCAAGGGTGCTTTTGCACATTTAATTTTTGTGTGCCATTTGCACCCATTCCTTGAGACATTGAAGCTAGCCATGATGTTACATACCTTAATGACATCCCGTTTTGATTACTGCAATGTTCTCTACCTGGGACTGTATTTGAAGTTTTTGGAAAGTTAGCTGATCCAATGAGCGGTGGTCAGATTCTTGACCAAATCTGGATGCAGGTAGCACACAACTTCCTGTTGCAACAGATCAACTGGCAACCAGCTTGTTTATAGGCCATTGGTTCTCAACCTATGCGTCCCAGATGTTTTGGTCTTCAACACTCAGAAATCTTAACAGCTGGTAAACAGCTGGGATCTCTGGGAGTTTTTGGCCAAAACACCTGGGGACCCACAGGTTGAGAACCACTATTATAGGCACAATTCAAGCCATATAGGTCCAGGCTTTGGGATAGATTGTATCTTCTTGTTTGAGCATGCCCAGGTTCTGAGATCATCAGCAGATGATCTTCTCTCAGTCCCACCACCATTGCAAGTACAGTTGATGGGAATGTGAGAGGGCCTTCTCGGTGGCTTCCCTTAACCGACTTGTTAAGGAAGTCTGAAGGAGTCCCTTCATGTTGTCCTTCCGATGACAGGCTAAAACATTTCTATTCAGCCAGGCTTTTAAAAATGAAAGTTTTTAAGAGTAAGGAGTGGGGAGCAGCTGTAAGGTATTTTATTTCAACTGTTTTTAAGTGTTTTTAACTGACTTCAATATTTAATTCTATTTTAATATTTGTATGTTGTTGAAATTTAAATTTCATTTTAAAATGCTGTGAGCCACTTTGCATCCTGGTCAAGAGATAAAAGTGGAATAACAACACAGCCCGATAAAAAATGATTCTTTTGAGTGTCTTGGTTTTTAGTTCTGTTCTTCAGGTTATTTTGTGTGCTCATTCAGAAAATTGTATTGGATAGACTGCAGCAGTTCTAGTTTCGACATATGTTCGAATTTTTTTGCTATGAAATAAGTAGATTTTGCTATGAAATAAGTAGATTTCCATGTAGTACACTTTTCTTTTAATGTTTAATATGCTTCCTTCGTGTTTAGAAGAAATTAATTTAAATGCTACATTAAAATATCCTGATCTTATATGGGCGAACAGAGTGAAGAGTGATTCATGACATTTTCCCAAACAGGATCTGAAAGGGGAAAACTGGTGTCATCTTTGGAACCAGCAAGTCAAATATACCCAAAAACAGACCTAATATTTGAAGTACCAAAATGTGTGCTAACGAATATAGTAGAAGTAGTATTTATTTATTTATTTATTTGCTTTATTTTTATACCGCATTTTTCAGCCTAAATCGGCGACTCAATGCGGTTTACAATGCAATTTATATAAGAGTCACAATTAGTTAAAACACAACATACACGACAGACAATACAAGACAAACAACGTGGTCATCAACGCCTCAATAAAATCAGATTCCGTTCTCATAATCCTTCTACCATTCCTTTGTTCATTTATGCCGCCTTCATGAGTTCAGTTGCCTTGTTGACCGAACGCCTGTTCATAGAGCCACGTCTTGACCCTCCTCCGGAACTCCAGCAGCGAAGGGGCCTGCCTGATGTCTACGGGTAGGGCATTCCATAGCCGAGGGGCCACCACCGAGAAGGCCCTGTCTCTCGTCCCCGCCAACTGCGCCTGCGATGCAGGCGGGACCGAGAGCAGGGCCTCCCCAGACGATCTTAACATCCTCGTCGGTTCATAGGTGGAGATGCGTTCGGAGAGGTAAGCAGGGCCAGAACCGTTTAGGGCTTTATAGGCTAAAGCCAGCACCTTGAATTGTGCCCGGTAGCGGGTTGGCAGCCAGTGGAGCTGGCTCAGCAGAGGAGTAGCAGGAGTAATAACATTATTGCTATTACTATTACTATTGGAGAGATAGGGCAGGAGATAAATAAAGTATTATTATTATTATTATTAGTAGTAGTAGTAGTAGTATTGACATAGGATCATGAATATAATCAAAGTCCACCTGAGATTTCACTATTTGCTTGCTCCTACTGTATTTATTCTGTCAATTCTCCTTATTGATGCACATCTCACAATGTATATGACTTGCATATGACTTTGAACTGTGGTGCTGGAGGAACGTTCTGAGAGTGCCTTGGACTGCAAGAAGATCCAACCAGTCCATACTTCAGGAATAAAGCCTGACTGCTCATTGGAGGGAAGGATATTAGAGACAAAATTGAAGTACTTTGGCCACATCATGAGGAGACAGGAAAGCTTAGAGAAAATAATTATGTTTGGTAAAATGGAAGGAAAAAGGAAGAGTGGCTGACCAAGTGACTGGATTGACCTTGAAGGAGCTGGAGGTGGTGATGGCCAACAGGGAGCTCTGGCGTTGGCTAGTCCATGAGGTCATGAAGAGTCAGAAACGACTGAACGAATGAACAACAACAACAACAATGCCAAAACCTATTAATTACCAGTATTACTTCTGCTTCCTCTTCCTTTTCCTCTTCTCCTCCTCTTCCCCTTCCTCCCTCCTTCCTTCTCTCTCTCTCTCTCTCTCTTTCTTTCTTTCTTTCTTTCTTTCTCTGTGTCTTTTTAAAACATTGTGATCTTCCTGAATGTCTTCCTTTTTAAATTTATCTGAGTGGAGAAGCTGAACAAAATAATGCACTGGCATCTGAACCATCCCTTGCAGATTCCTATGAAGTGACAATTTAAAATAATTATTTTGAGAAAGCAGTCCTGACTTGAGAGATGCAGGTTCTGTATAAGGACTAATCCATTTATTTTGGGCATGAAGCATACAGAGAACAAAATACATCCACTTCAAAAGCATTTTTAGAATGCTGCATTTGTACATGCTCAGAATAATTTCATGTTCATTTATTTATTTTTTATTTGGGGAAGGGGTGGCATGGCTTATTCTTAAGAGGTTGACAAATGTCAAAGCTTTCCACTTTAGTGGTTTACAATGATAGCAAAGTGGCATTACATCTTTGCAAAGATCAGTTTCCTTGACAACGGGAAACACACAGTTCATTTCAGCGTTGAGAAGAAAGAAAGAGTAATTTAGTGTGTTGTGTGTTTGTGTGTTTATTCCAAAACCTAATGTCATCCATAATACCTGCAAATATTATCATGTTTGGTTATACTGATTTTAGAGCTTTTTATAAAGTCTAGAACCAATCATTGTCAAATAACAACAATTTTTAATCATTCATGTGATGTATCTCAGGTGCTTGAAGTCAAATTATCAAATGTTTTTTATAGATGTATGACTTA
Organism: Anolis sagrei; assembly: GCF_037176765.1. Classification (NCBI taxonomy): domain Eukaryota; kingdom Metazoa; phylum Chordata; class Lepidosauria; order Squamata; family Anolidae; genus Anolis; species Anolis sagrei. The sequence goes on along the minus strand of NC_090025.1, from coordinate 77,393,385 downwards.
GACTACCCTACTGCATTCAGGGAGCAGAATTAAGAAATCTAAACTGCTTGTCCTGTGGGAATTTTAAAGAGAATATTATCACAGGTTTTTCTCATTTTCCCAGAAGCACTTGGGTCAACAAACATGAATTTTACTAATGTTATTCTCCCAGTTATTCTATAAACTGTGTTAGGTTGAGAGAGAGTTGCTGAGAGAAAGTTCTTACTCTTAAAACTAAATATGGGTTTCTTGGAGAACTGCCCACATTGCATAAGGGAAGTATGCTTATTTTAGAATGGACTTTAACTTTTTGTTTGTAGAGAAATTGATATGATGGAGAGAGGCCAATGTGCCAATATTTTACTGATTCAATAACCTAAACTGTATTCCCAACCAATACTTGAGGACGTCAAATACCCAACCAATACTTGTGATTGTAAACACGTCAAACTCTATATTTTGGTATACATTATATGAATTACTGGTATTGTTTATCCTGCATTGCCTATACATTGACTTCAGTTACTGATGGCTAATATATTGGAAATCCAAACTTCAGAGCATAGTGGGATCTCTGAACAGTCTCTTCATAACTGCCCTTCCATATCTTAGTCTTTTTCCAATTTCCTAACGGCAATTTCCATTCTGATTAATGCTGATATGTGGAATCTTGTACTATTTGAACTATTTAAATGTACCTTCACTGTTGACCTTAAAGTTGTGTAAATAAACTCTGATCATTATTTTTGGTTTCTTGTCACTTTATCACAGTGGGAAATTTCTTTTCAAGCATGGAGAGGAACTGGTTTCATCACATGAGTTAAGCTACTTCTGGCTGTCGTGGTTGAAAAGAGGCAGAAGTGTCCTGAAAGGAGGCTGTCGTGGTTGAAAAGAGGCAGAAGTGTCCTGAAAGGAGGGAACTCCAGCAATCTGACCGCATCATGTTGAGATATTTCCCCGTTCTAGGACACTTCAACCTCTTTTCAAGCATGGAGAGGCATGGAGCTCATCACATGTTCCAGAGTTGAAAAGGGGCATAAATGTCCCAAAAGGAGGAACTCTGAACACGGGCCAGCAATCGTGTTATGTGTTTCTATGTCTTATCACACTTTACTCCCATGTTTACAACTCAAAAACAGGTGTGATGGAATCATCAAAAGTTTCCCATCCGGTTTCATTGCCCAACCATAAGCAGTCTCTTGTATTCTATGGGCTTTGATGCAGAACCATAGGATCCCATGGAAAGGTCACCTATGCTTTCCCCTCTCAATGTGATGAGGTGGTTAGTGTTTAACTGTAAACCTGCCTTTGCACTTTCTTCCTTGACTTTCTTCAGTTATTGTTTCAAGCGCTGAGTTCCTTTCTCCAATTTTCTCATGTCTTCCCTCTGAGTCTAAGACAGGGTGATAAAGCACAGACTAGCATGACTCCCTAGCCAATTGGAAACAGTTCTATTTCTCTGTTTTATTATTTATTTATTTATTTATTTATTTGACCAGTCATATGACCATTTCAAAATACAACACGAATAAAAAACAAGGCAAAAAGGTGAGGACAGCAGCTGACCTCCTATTTACAGTCAGAGTCCTATTTTCCTGGTTCTTTTTTCAGAAAATGTGCTCTTTTCTTGATAGCTTTCAGAATAAAAAGGCTTACTCTGATTATGGTGGATCATTCCTGTCCTTGCAAGAGAAATGTCAGAAGATCATTTCTGTTGGGGGACCTGCGGTTGGATGTAAATATCTGTCTCGCAATTCAGTATATGCTGGACAGTCAATCAAGAAATGTTCGATATCTTCAACAGTTCTCCCCATACGTAGAATCTCTCACTTCTTGGAATGCTACAGTAATGCCCAGTTTGCATCATAATACCAAGTTGTTCAAACCTAGCCCTAGTATATATTCTTCTTAAGGATAGTGGAAGTGGAATAGTTAGATAGTGTTCTAAATGAATATTCCTTTTGTGGGAAGCTAAAAACTAAAAACCTTGTGGCAGAAGACCTACCTATGCTTGCTAAGTCCAATTCAGCATAGATATCTCAAGTGCATTGCATGAGCACTTGTTTTGCCTTAGGATCTAGATCATTCAGAAATTGTAAAGGCAAGCTGTTCTCTGTTCTCTGTATTATTGTTATATTGATGATTTTCTCCTAATGTCTTATTGAAGATTTGCATTATATCCTTTGACTGCTTTTGCTACATCTCTCCTTCCTATAAATACCACCCCAGATTTTCATTTACTGAGTAAAACACTGTAAATGACTCAAAATGTCCCATTTCTATATTTACCTTAGCTAATTCCAACAACCGCAATGTTTATATGTTTTGTTTCTTGTTTTACAATATCTGGATTCCCCTGATTCATTTTCTCATAGTTTAGGTTCCTATAATATGTATCATACAACTTTGGAGTTTCCTTTCACCTCCGAGCATATCAACAGCTAAACATTCTTTCACATTGAGTCCAGTTGTGTCAATAGCCACATCACTATTCAAAGCGGTCTGCTCTGCCCCAGTAGCCATCTTAATTCAGAGTCTTATTTTCTGACTGTATCTCAATGGAGATGTATTTTGAACTGTGTGTTACTGAAACCATGTATAAAGGGGCTGTACTGCATTCTTTTCCAAACAGAAAATGTTGTTTCCTGTGCAAAACCATCACATTTCTACACAACATAAGCCCTGAATTGTGAATGTTGAAATTACTTCTGGCTACCTCCAAAAAGAGACTTAGTGAATAATTACATTTCTAAATGATATCTTACTCTCATTTTGCAGATTAGAAAAGTAATTCTCCTTGGTCTCCAGTGAGAAGAAAGCCCAGTGAAACTGTGCTGATGGAGTCTCCCAACACCCTTGAATATCCGCTGCTATTTCTTGTGCAAAAACATTATTTTCTGTTTCTAAAACACACTTCCTATGCAGGAAAAACATGTTTATAGCTCACAAACATATTCTACCAAAGAAAATCCCAAAGTCTCATGGCTGTTCTCCATTTTATCAATAGGAAGTCTCAAATGTTCAAAAATCTTTTTTTAATTGAGGACACAAATATTAGCAAATATTCTTCACATCCCTAGCAGCATATATAACACATATTTAACATTCAAATTGTATGTTATTCCATAAAAATGCAATGTAATTTAGCCATAAAATGTAGTGAATAAACTTTGAAAGAACACAATTAGTTCTGAATCTATTATTTACAGAGATACTTTATCTAATGATCACTGGAGAGAAAAACATTTAGTCCAAGAGGTAAAAGTACTGAATAAAAAATTCAGCAGAGCATTAAAACACTGAACTCTTCAATTATAGAACAACACGTATATATTCATTTCACTGAACACATTTCAAAACCTTGACTCATACTAATCTTTGAGTTTTTAAAATTGGTATGACAATTGCTACCCAAAAGTGAGGACCTCTTACAAATATATGAGTCATCCAAACTACTGTGTTTATTTCGAGTTATGTTTTCTTTAAACAGCATCACTGTATAATTTCTTTAGCTAAGGAGCAAATTTGATTCAATCTGAATAATAAATTTAAAATACCAATTTTTCAGGCTTCCTTTCATGCTTCATAGCATAATAAATGTTTTGCAAGGCAAGTGGTTTTGCTTTTCTGCAATAAAACTGCTGATACATAGTACAGAAGTTGTCATTGTATATGCCATCCAACATCTTTTATTCTAAATTTATATACTGCTTCCCTACTCCAAGATCCACAAGTAATACGCAATACTATGGCTAGATGATAGATAATAGAGATAGATATAGACTTATTTATTTATTTATTTAAAACATTTATATTCTGCCCTTCTTACCACACAGGGGACTCAGGCCGAATCACAACATATATACAGCAAACATCCAATGCCAGGACATAAAACTATAAATATACATAAACATTAAAATCACTTATATCTACTTTAAAATCAGCTGTTTAAAACCATCTCAAGACACCATGCTGGCTCTGGTCAGCAGAGTATGTTTCCTATTATTGCCACAATGCACTGCCCCAAAGGTTTGGTCCCACAACCAGGTCTTTGCCATCTTTCTGAAGGACAGGAGGAAGGGGGCTGATCTAGTCTCACCAGAAAGGAAGTTCCATAGCTAGGGGGCAATCACTGAGAAGGCCCTTTCTCTCATCCTTGCCAAACATGCCTGTTACGGTGGCAGGACTGAAAGCAGGGCCTCCCCAGAAGATTTCAGTTTTAGATAGGTAGATAGGTAGATAGAAAAAGACTATTAAAATCAGTTTTTAAGTGAAGAAAATTTTCAGCATCACTGGATACTAAATAAGAATGAACCTAAGTTGGCTCTTATTGGAAGGAAATTCTGTAACTCAGGCGCTGCTACAGAGCAGGCCTTATTTCATATACTCACCAATCTAGCCTTTTAGGATGGTGATTGGGGCTTCTTTCCATAGGTACTGAAATCAAGAACCAGATCATCTATTTCTATTGATGAATCTTTTTCCATTTGTGTATTGGAAGGAGGATGATCATTCCTCCCATCACATCCTACCCTCATGAGTATCTTTTTAGAGAGAGAAAGCACTTTGAGTCCCCTTCGGGAAAGATAAAGCAGGGTAATAATAATAATAATAATAATAATAATAATAATAATAAGAAGAAGAAGAAGAAGAAGAACAACAATCACAACCAACATCATCATCATCTCTAGAAAATGTTCTGGAACACCCGGAAGCTTTCTTCAGCCAGTTGTTTTGCAATGCAGAGGATTATGATTATGATTATGATTATTATTATTATTATTATTATCTTTATTTGTACCCCACTAACATCTCCCGAAGGACTCGGTGCGGCTTACAAAGGCCAAGGCCTTCAATAAAACAACAGCATAACAAATACAACAGTAAAACTCATAAAGCAAACCAATAAACATTTAAGCAATAACAGTAAAACATCAAAAACAATAGATCATGACACATTTAAAACTAGGGCTGGGCCAAAAGTGCTGGACATGACAGGTGAAATGTAAGGATTTTAGGGTAGGTGCGATGTGCAGACAATCTTAAATCTCTGGTAAAGTGCGTTTGGGACATGATGCTAGGAGTTTCCTATTCTGGAAAGGCACACTGGAACAGCCAGGTCCAGTGTGACAGGTTGGAAAGGGAAGAAAGTTCTTTCATGATGATATTTGGAGGCTAGCATGATGTTAAATGTAGACCAAATATACAATTTTATGTTAGTTACAGACAGACTAAACTGAATAATTGTACATAAAATAAACTTTGTGCACTGGCTTGGATACAGAGATCAATGAATGGAAAGAATTTCATGGAAACAGATTTTAAGTCTTTTTCTCATTTCCCTTCCCACAATTCCTTTTATGCCTAAAAATGTCTCTTCCAACAGTTGACAATCTCTGTTGGACAAGACAAATATCACAAAACCATCAGCAACATTGTATATCCCTCATGAAGACAATGATCCACTAATCAGCTTTCAATGCCAAGAAAAGAATCTTAAGGGAACTCAAATGAGAGATGTCCGTATGAATGCCAATATGGTTATTGAATGATTTATAGTATTCTACAAGACAATTACATAAGCTGAGAAAAACATCTTGTACATGCAGTAAAAATGTATACTTGGTAAAATATTTAAAGAACATGAAGAAATGTGATGTGCCTAGAAATGCTGATAAGCATTGGGAAAATCTGCCAGATGTTGCTCAGAGTAAAAAAGGGAATAAAGTTTGGGTACCAAGGTAAATGACAATATTACTTAATTAACTTTTTAGAATAAAAATTAAGTGTGATTTTAAAATATTGTTTCTCTCCATGAAATGTAATTTTGAGAGCATTTTCCAAAGAACAATGGGGTATGGTGTTTTTGTTTACTATGTTGCCCTCTTATGTCCCATGCTATTATTGTCATTGTTTTTAATTGTGTGGTAGGAAGTAGCTACAATGGGTGAATGGAAAGTATGGTAGACAGCAAAGAAACAAGTGTGGGAGGAGTAGGAAGGGGAAGTCTACAGCATGTTGCTTCATGATACAAAGGTGAAGGAAAATCAACCTGTGCAGAAAATGAAAAGAGGAGAGTCTGGATGTGTAAGTGAGATGGAGGAGACAAGTTGGGAGAGAAGAAATGGAGGAAGAGACTTGTAGGAAGATCCAGCAGAAAGAATTGAAAGTGGAGAAGCTACACCGCTGAGGAAAAGCACAAAACATATTGGTCAAAGTGATAGACAAATGGAGAAGGACAAGACAGAATGGAGAGATGAGGGGAAGAGAGTACAGAATACTGGAGAAGGATAGCAATGAAGAGTCACATTGACACCATGGATGAATCAGTAGAGATGACAAAGAATTTGAAGGAGTCTAACTATTATTCTGTATCTGTTTTGTGAAAAGATTTCTGACAATTGTTCTTGTGGAATACAGTTGATGCTGGGGGTGTGGCTGTTCTATGAAGATTGCTGATGTGAAAATGAGAGGCACCTTAGAAGTGGCCCTGAAGAACAAGTGTGCCAAATTTCAGAATGAAGGGAGCAGCAATGCATTTGAAGGGGAGTTCAATTACTCTGTGGGAGAGGATCCACTTCCACTGTTCTACACCCATCCAATATATCACTTTGTCATTTCCTACATGGCCTGACTGGTCTTTCTCTCTCCCCCCCCCCCCCCCCCCAAGATTTCTGCACTTTGACAAAAAGTCATTAGGATTCATCTCCAAGGATCACTTTCTGTATGCTATCTTTTGAAAATAATAATACAACATTGGATTTCCGAAAACAATATTTTTTCAAACTCTGCTATATATTCATATGCATCCGCAGACATTGACCTAATTCCTGTAAAGGGAGTTTCCCCACAAAAAGTAACATATTTGGGGGGGGGGGGGGGTAATCAGAAAAGAAAACATTTTCTTTCTTTTTTTCTCCCTCCCTCCCCCCTCCCAAATATTTAAAAGCAAAAGCATTTAGAAAATTATATTATAAATGTGTGACATACTGTATGAGGCAACAAGAGAAGAATCCTTGTGACTTTATAGGAGCTTATATGAACTTGGCAATGGTTTGTTCACAGCTTTTGTTAAATATTTCAGGAAAACAAGAATATAATCATATAACTATGTGTTGTCAAAGGCTTTCATAGCTAGAATCACTGGGTTGCTGTGAATTTTTCATGCTGTATTGTCATGCTCCAGTAGCATTCTTTCCAGATGTTTTGTCTGCATCTTTGACAAACATCATCAGAGGTTTGTGGTTGCTACATGGTTGTAGCACTTCAGCATTCTGCACAGCCTTCAGACATTTCCTGGTGCAGAGTTGATGTAACTTCTCTTAGTCACTTGAAGTTTGAGTTCTTATATCAGAAAAAGGCAAAATAAAAATAAAGTAAATAAATAAATAAGAATTATATATTTGATAATGTTGTTAGTTTACCAAAAGACAAAGTGGGGAGATTCAATGATGTAGCAGAAGGAAGTAGAAGGCTGATGTGCATTCATTCCACTTCATCACATTTCATCATTCCACTTCATCACACATTGTAAGATGCTTGTAGCACAGTTAATCTACAGAGCCCATCACATGATGCAGGCTGACTTCTGGTGCAGCTCTGCAGAACAACTGTGGCACAATCATCCTATGATGCTGCACCCAGTGGAGACTTCCCTTGTTTCATAAGGAACAATGGGGCCAGTGTGGGGAGGATCCATATGGCAAAGCTTCCCCACAAGTGATGGGGAAGCGTAGCTGAGGACGAAATGGGATGCGGAGCACTGGGATTGTCCCAGTGCCCTGCTAATTTGCCATGGAAGCTGGCAGATCACCCCACTGCAACTCATCAATATGATGACGTCCTTTATCATGATCAGCAGTCCAAATGGTGAAATCCATCTAATGCAGTGGTTCTCAACCTGTGAGTGCCCAGGTGTTTTGGTCTACAACTCACAGAAATCCCAGCCAGTTTACCAGCTCTTAGAATTTCTGGGAGTTGAAGGTCAAAACATCTGGGGACCCACAGGTTGAGACACACTGTTCTAATGGATCCTTCTGCTCCTCTTTTGGACATTTGGTGAATCTGGAATGGTGCTGAAAACATCTCTCTCCCATCACATCATCTCTAATTTCCTACCCAAACCTCTTGAAGAGTTGAGTGGGGTACTGGTTCTCCCATTTTGTTTTATTCCTGCAATGATATTTTCCTGTCCTAACAGCTTAGTCCTGTGACTTTAAGTGTTGTCAGGGGTGGCTGAACCCATTACGCAAAGTAAGCATTTGCAGTATAGTTGATTTTGCCCAGGGGCGCTCTTGGGGGGAAATAGACCTTGACATATGCGAGTTGTAGTTACTGGGATGTATAGTTCACCTACAATCAAAGAGCATTCTGAACTCCACCAATGATGGAATTGAACCAAATATGGCACACAGAGCTCCCACGACAAACAGAAAATATATATCAGTGATTGATTTGGCAGGTGCCAAAACACTGTTTGCTTACTATTGAAAATTACCTAGGGCCGCCTCTGAGTGTTGTAACAGGCTATTGGTGCTGCAATATTGTTTACCCCAACTCATCTGCTGTATATTGTGAAGTTGTATAGCTTTCCTGGTGTCTTCTCCCACTTCAAAATATTTCCATACAATGCCCTGCCTTTTCTGGGGCCATCCAGACTGTAGCATGGAGGGTTGTGTTGTTTCAGAATAATATAGTCAGACATCTCCTGTCCCAAATTCAGTGGGATAAACAAAAGTTTCAGCTCATTGCAATGAAGCTCACGTGTGTCTTGAATGTAGGGTGGGTTCTGGCAGGTATTTATAACTGCTGCAATAATGACATATACAACATGCGAATACATAGCAGTTGTGGATTCATAAATCTAGATTATTAATTTATACCTGCAGACCAGATTGCCAGCCAGTATGAATAAATTGTAGTTAAGCAATATTATCCCCATTTTCTTCATTGGCTATGTCTCATGGGGAATGCCCAGGAAAGTCACAGAGAATATCTACTTTTATTTATGATTGACCTGAAGTGTTTTAAAAGGAAATGTGTGGTTTAATTACATTTTCACCAATACATTAAAAGACTGCAGTGACAAAGAGTCAAGGGACTTCAATAGACATGCACTTACATTCAAACAAATAAAACAACCTTGGTTCTTTCAAAAGAGAGCATTGTTGTTCTGAATCAGTCCTGGCAGATGCCTGGCAATGAACTAAATTAACTGCTTCAAAGAAAAAAGGTTCTTTTTCCTTGACTGCTTTTTTTTCAAAGGACTTTACCACAATGCTGAACGATATATTTGTTCATTCAGCTGAAGTCCGACATGTTCTTTGTTTCCTGGGGTAAAAAGAGAGCAAATTGTTCACAGCATGAAAAGGTAGCCAGAGCTGCCACGCTGGAATTTCACAAAGAAAAATCTATAATGAGTTTGAAGCATCCTCAGGTAAAATATCTGAGAAATTTCAAGGGAAGCCTAAAGAGTTTTTATGAAAACTAGACAACCAAACTCTCGAGAGGCTTCCACACATTTCTGAGCTTAATGTATGCTACAACAACAACAGGAAGAAGCAAAAGAAAAAAAGGTTTTGTTTAAAACATTTGAACAGTTCCTTAATTCTCTTACAACTTTATCAGCAGCTCTTAATGCTCATGGCAGAATCATTTCTCTACTTTCTGTCTAGGACCTGATTATTCATTTAATGCGAACAAGAATAAAGATGGTTAGCAGTTACCTCTTACTTAAATGAGGTAACCGCTAACACTCATGGAAAATATGCACTCCCTTACTATTTGTGTGATGGTGAGGAAATGACAACAGGAGGCAGGCAGAGATGTTTGTGTATTTGGATAGCTTGCCTTCATGTCCCAAGACACCATTAAGCTCAACTCTAAGCTACACCTGATGAAATGTAGTCCATATGTCTTGCAAAGAAAGGGAAATAACATGACATAGGTTTCTCATATAAGCCAGCTAAAGTTCTGATGGTTATATCATACCTTAAGTACCCCAGACAATTGCCCCATCCCAAAGTTATTTTAGGACAGCCTTTCCCAATGTGGTGCTCTTTAAATGAATTGGACTATAGTATAAAACTGTAAAAAAATATTTATTTATCGTATCAGGAGCAAACCAATGTATTTGAGAAAACACAATGTTTAAAAAATGTTTAAATCTCCTTTGACCAGTACCTGGCCATTTGAAGTGCCTCTGATGTTGGTATAAGAAGGTGCTCCATTGTGCATATGGCAGGCTCAGGCTGCATTGTAGTAGGTGGTCTGTGCTTTGCTCTTCTCCACACTCGCATGTTGTGGACTCCACTTTCTAGCCCCATTTCTTAAGGTTGGCTCTGCATCTCATGGTGCCAGAGCGTAGTCTGTTCAGCACCTTCCAGAAGCCCCCGGTGGCACAGTGGGTTAAACCCCTATGCCGGCAGGACTGAAGACCGACAGGTTGCAGGTTCGAATCCAGGGAGAGGCGGATGAGCTCCCTCTATCAGCTCCAGCTCCTCATGTGGGGACATGAGAGAAGCCTCCCACAAGGATGATAAAAACATCAAATCATCTGGGCGTCCCCTGGGCAACATCCTTGCAGACGGCCAATTCTCTCACACCAGGAGTCACTCCTGACACGACAAAAAAAAAAAAAAAAAAGCACCTTCCAAGTTGCCCAGTCTTTTGTGTGCACTAACTACACAGATATCTATACATGCAGAGAAAATATAAAGATGTCCTGTTACTATAAACTTCAGCAAAAAATACCAATTAGAATAATGATAATTCCAAACTAACCAGTATAGTACACAAGCATGGGAAACAAACACATAGGGACTATTTATAACAGTGTAACCAACATAATATTCATGTTAGAGTGTTATCAAAATAATTAGTTGGATCTTCCATAAGTTGTGTGAACCAAGTGATCTCCAGTTACATCACATTATAGCAAAGCCAGCTCATAACTATTTTCTGGGAAAATCTGTTTCCAATTACAGAGGGATTGTAATGAAGCTCAGAGAGAACAGGTGGTGATTAATATAATGGAAAATGTTACCATCATCCTAGCAGTCCTCATGCTCCAGATCTGCAAGGGTTGCTCACTGCTGACCAAATCAGAACCTGATTCTGAGAACAGAAAATCAAAGCAAAAACATGGCCATAGGACAACAGCCTGTTTGTCACGAGTAGAGTCATTGAATCAACAGAATCATACAGTTGGAAGAGACCACGTAGGTCATCCAGTCCAACCTCCTGCCATGTAGGAATATATATTTATATATATGGAAACTCACCAATCAATAGTTACATAATGAAGTCTACCTTACTTGGGACTAGTTATTAGGATTCAGGCCAAGGAGTTACTTGATGTTTAGTTCCTTTTTTCTGTGTATGAATGAAGATTGTGGTGACATTCAGAGTAATTTGTGTAATTGACTTAGAATCATCACTCTTGGGTAGACCTTCTGTTTTCTCATTGATCATCTATCCCTTTCAGATAAAATAGCCTTAGAAAAGACGTAAAAGCATTCCTTTAGATACAATACATTAATTGACTGGGTATATTTCTAATGTACTTTTTAAAGAAAAGTGATGGCCTAGAAATAGGGAGCCCTAAATAATTTAAAATGGAGCATGAAGCTGCACATTAATAACAAAGTAGCAGATTAAACTCTGAATACCTTCTTTTTCAGAAAGCCGGCCTTCAATTGCATTTTTCCTCTAAAAGGCTCCTTTAAAGAGTTTCTTTAATGCAAGAACCATTTTTGTAAAATGGTCTGGGAATGTACAATTTAAATTGACCTATTTGCTCGCCCTCTCTTCTGTGCTGTTATAGTGTCAGTATGAATATATCTCACTAGTAGACTCCCCATCTCTCAAACCACATTTAAAGCTGATAACCCAATGTGTTCAGGTTTTAGAATGGCTAAATTTATTCACAATTATTCAAAGGCTTAGCAAATTTATTTGCTTGTTTGTTTCTTTTAAACATTTCTATTCCATACTTTAGCTATAAAGTTTCCCATAATGACTTACAAGAATGACTGAAAATAAAGAATAGGCTTAAGATCACAAAACCATGATCCACAAGGGAAATGGGAGAGGGAGGTGTTTCTTTTTCAAAAAGGAAATCACTAAAAATTCTCCATATATTGAGCTTTATAAAACCATCAAACAAGGTAGAAAACGAAGCAGTTAGATGCATCTATTCAAATCGAATGATTAGCTCAATTTTCTTCATATTGAGGTCCTCTAGATCAGTGGTTCTCAACCTGGGGTCCCCAGATGTTTTTGGCCTACAACTCCCAGAAATCCCAGCCAATTTACCAGCTGTTAGGATTTCTGGGAGTTGAAGGCCAAAAACATCTGGGGACCCCAGGTTGAGAACCACTGCTCTAGATATTTTAGACTACTGATCTCATCAGCTACAACTAAAAAAATAATGGTTATGGCTAATAGAAGTTGTGGACTAAACCTTTAGTAGGTGCCAGGATTAGCCCCAAAGGCATGGGTTTGAATTGTTTTGATGTTTGTGTGGTGCTGAATTGTGACCACCAGTTTTGTTTGGTTTTTCCTGGATAGGTGCCTCATGTCCAGCAGCTACATGCAGGGATGTTCAATACTCCATGCTGGGAACAGCTACATTAGTTGTGATGTGGAAATTTGCATTTGGACCATTTCCCCCTAAAGTCGTTTTATTCTACCCTTTTGACGATCAAGTTCTTAATAATAATAATTCAAATAAACCCAGAAATATAAGAATACATTAGTTGAAAAATAATAAAAATACTTTTGCACAATGAGTGATAAAAGGATGAGAAAGAAGATTTGATCTAAAAATAATCCTGAATGTTAGAGGAAAGAAAACTGAGAGATTTGTGCATTCCTATGTCAGGCTTCAGCACCTTGGACAGCTGCTTTAAAGTTTGAAATAAAACTCAGTGGGGATTCACTGCACCATTTATCCATAGTCCAACATCGACAACATATTTAGCATTGTATCTAGCTTCCTGGTCATACTCTCTGGCATTCCTGTTTTTCCCTTTATATTGGACTGGCTGCATTTTGGACTGTGCTGTATATCACTTGGTAGTGTACCTGGCTACTGTACCTGGATTCTGTACCTGCTGATATGATTTCTGGACCAACTACCAACCACCTTTATGCTTGTACCAGCATGTTGTCCAGATAACCAATAACTGACCCAGACTAGATGGACAGCTCAACAGCTCCTACACACCCAACACCTGGTTCACTGGGCACATGTTTATTTGTGTTCTATATGCACTTGGCATATTACACTGACAGAACTCATGACCATTGTGCCTGGACACTTGCCTAAGGAGGTATGCCATATTCATTGTAAACGCTAGTTCCCTATTCATTTGCAGTGCGTTGAAACACTTGTATAGGTCTGCTTCCCCCATTCTATGTTCATAATGATGACTATAACATTTCTAGAATGTCTAGGAAATTTTAAAAAAAGAAAAGAAGAGCAACACCATTGCTCCTCTTTGTTCAGCCAAATATGTAAACCTCTGGTAGTGGTAAATGGGTCCTCAGCTTTGGTCTCTGACATCTCCTGAATCCATTACATTTCTGTCAATTTAAGTCAGGCTTCCTCTTCACATTACCTGACACCTTCAGAATCCAAAAGTCATGACGTAAAACCTATTGTTAGACACAGTATGGAAGAGTCGTTGTATTAAATGGTAGACTGGTGTGCCAACACATAGTTAACTCTCATTAATTTGATGAGTTTACTTTAGTTTGGACTAACAATGCAATTCAGGCCTCATATGTGTGACAACAAATTATATTTTTATTACACTAAAATTAACTGGCTGATTATGGAATAAAATGTTCTTGCGGGATAGAAAGAAAATATATTGCATGCTGGAGGATTATCCTAATTTTCACCTCAGCTCTGATACACCAGAGGGCATTTGCTTACATCAAGGAGGTACGTGAAGCAGGAGTTCCCACTGGGAAGGTTGGGGTAAAAAATCATAAGTTATTAGCTTTGTATATCAGGCCTCCCAATGCTTTTCTGTTGTATTTAATGCAGATCTTTGTATTTTTAGAAACACTTATTCACAGGGAATTAGGCATCCAATGGAGTGGGTTAGCAGAGGGAGAAATGACAGATGGCAATGGACTAACTCCAACTTTTCATTACTGCCGTGAAACCCTCAAGACTTTTCCATTGCAACTATTCTAATGAGGAGATTGAGTGTCTATGGACTCTTAAGCATGTAGGGAAAGCTTCAGGTTGTCATTCTTTGAATGGAAGAAAATTCAATTCTCAGAGTTATACTTGCAGAAAGCATTAAGGAGATAGAAGAGATATATTTATGCTAAATGTTTTAAACAGTATTTTATGATTGTTTTATCTGTTTACAATTGTGGAGGCATCAAATTGTTGCCAATTGTGAACCGCCCTGAGTTGCTCCTGGGCTGAGAAAGGTGGTATATAAATGTGGTAAAGAAAGAAAGAAAGATCTAAAACAATACTCATAATCACTACATGTTCATCCTGCTCTCCCATTAGGTTAGATGTCCACGAAGCTCCCTCCAAAGCTGCCACATCAGGACAAGGTGGGAACGGAGTATGGAGTATTCTAGATATTATTGAACTGAACTATCTACCTGACACAACCAAAAAATGGCACGAATGCTAAAAATCAAATTACACCTGGATTGTTATAATTCACATAACTATATTTTAGGATAAAGGCATTGTGCTGTAGTAGCAGTCGGCACTGTCAACTAGGGATATAATTATTTCTTCTCAAAGGTAGCAATGAGCATTTTTAGCCCTTTTTCACCTGCTGTGAGAAAACCTTGAAAAAAAAATATACTGTTTGTAAACATTATTCACAATTTGGGACTCATTCTGTGCAGAATTTGTATTTATTTATTTATTTATTTCATACATTTATATCCTGTCCTTCTCACCCCTTGAGTGGAGGAATGGGGACTCAGGGCAGCTCAAAACCAGAAACCATTAAATGCCAAACAAACAGTAGCAATAAAATCACAATCAAAACATTAGTTAAAAACAGCAAATTATAAACATCCATTTAAAAGTTAAACAAATCCAAATTAATTGTGCTACTTTGCACAGTAAACAGCATTTCCTATATAGAAAACACATTTCCTGCACACAATATAGCAGAATGATTCTAAGGATTCTAGGACAGGAGGGGGAATCATATGGCCTTCCATATGTTGCTGAACTGCAATTCCCAGCAGACCTATCCAGGAAAGTCAATTGTGAGAAATATTGAGAGTTGCAATCCAGTCACAGTAGGAGAGCCACATTATCTCCACTCTCATTTGGAATTTTTTCTCATAGTTTTTGAAGATGTCACTGTATTCGTCGGTTGCAACATAAAAAGGGAAAAGGACGGAGGAGGTTTATATTTTAGAATGTGCTTTCATGGATATCACTTCATTTCTCTGGATATTATGCAGATTCTTTGGATGCAAAGCCTTACAAGCATTATTCCTATGAGCATTTGTGGGGCACCTAATATAGAAAGGAATTTAAGCAGCTTCAAGTGTTAGAAGTCACCTACATGAATTTCCTAGCCAAGAAACAGCTTCGAAGAGGTGATTCTGACTTTGGGAAGCCACTCCTCCTTGCTTGTCTTCTGCCTTTTAAACCAATCATCTACTTATTTTTCCTTGTTGTGTATGCTTGCATGAGCAAATTGCAAAAAAAAGGTCAACAGAGAAAAGAGGCAAGAAATCTCATGGCTGCCATTACTTATGTATTCATGTAATTCATATTCCACCTTTCCCTCAGTACAGGATCCTAGGCAACTCATAAAATACCTAACGTGTTGTGTCACATCTTCAGGCTTCCTCTCTTGTCAAGAATTAGGAACCTAATGAGATTGCTTTCCATCCTACCCAATTTATCCATATGAACTTTGATAGTCAACTGGGGCTATTGAAACATGTACCCAGAAAAAATGTGAATAGAATTACAACCCTAAATAGGCTGGTGTCAGATATTGGTACTATACATCTAGCACACACAATGAGAACACTTACACATTTGGAAGAATGGAAAATCATGTGAATTTACAACTGGCCAACATTTTCAATTTTGTCTTTAAAACAGTTGTGCTTGGTTCCAATGAAGAAGTGGGCAACCTGGTGGCAAATAATGCAAAGTTCTTACTTTAGTAAAAGTATACAAAATGTCGTTATTTATTGCTCTGGTAGCTGCTTCTTTAATTTTTTTCTTCTCATCACAAATTACATTACAAATATTGATATTCTGGTTGTTGTCCTAAATGAAATACAATAAAATGACACTGTTTCTCTCCTCCTCCCCACCCCCTTAACTTTCCCTATTGATTTCCCATTCTCTGGATAGGAAACATATCTTCACAAAACATACAGTGGAACCTCTGTATGCATACCAACTAAAGAGCATTTTAAGAGCTATCACTCAGCCCAGGTTTTGCTTTGACATAAGAGCAGAATTTTGAGTTAAGAGTGAGAGCCAGAGGGACCACTGGCACGAGATGTCATATGTTCTGCAGTTGATGGTTGGTGATGGAAGGGTTAATGTGAGTATTAATTCTAGAGGGTTTGGTAATCTGTAAGTGGGAGTTCATGGGTGAAAGCAATTAGGGGTGGAGGTGTGCAGGAGATCGGTTGCAGCTGGGTTTTACTGGATTTAAGGAGCTAACCTTGAGACTGATCTTTGGGAGAAAAGTATTTGTTGCATTTTGGTGGTGGAATGCTGCTGGTTTTCCCCCCAGGTCTGTTGGATTTTTTTAGTGTTCTGACCTGTCTCCTGTAATCTTGGAATCCTGGAACCTTGAACCTTTGGACTGGCTTTTGACTACATTATAGATTCTTGATCCCTGGTCTTTGTTTATTGAACTCTCGGCATTTGACCATTGGACTGGACCCTTTTGACTACAAAGTTATTTTTGCTATCAGTTTTTGTTTATTCTGTAGCTGCATGCTATCTTTGTGTTTTATATTTTGGAGTATATAAACAGCCAACAAGTAAGTGCTGGTTTAATTAAATTGTTTGATAAAACTGGGAGTTTGATTCATCTCTACCTAAATAAGGTAGAGCCCTGGCAACGTGACACGGGAGTACAGGGCTTTAGGGCTATAAGAGAGCCTATGTGCCTCATGCCTCCATGCCTCATGCTCTTACCACTTTGGGAGATTGCTGTCTGCTTTGAGGAACTTTGGGTTAGTTTATTTTGCATCGTTTATATTCCTGGTATGATTGGCTTAATGGAAAGAGAGAGGGGGAGAGAGAGCAAGAGAGAGAGGAAGGCTGGAATGAGCACAGTATGAACAAAATGATGTTTCTGCCTCTTCACTTTGTGCTTTATACTTCTTTGCCACAATTTTGTGTTCCTAAGATTTTAAATTTGATTTTTCTTTTTTATTGCTCTATGTGAATGTGCATTTATACATTATTTGTTATTTATAAAGTATATTTTCTTATTTAAATAAAAACGGGGGGTTTCAGGTGGACAGAATGGATTTATAGCATTTCAATGGGAAAATTCACTTTGAGATTAGAGTGTTTTGAGTTAGGAGCTCAGCCACAGAACAAATTAAACTTTTTACTCAAGGTATCACTGTATATAATACATATCTTCCTAAATTGTGCCTCTAGAACCCTCTAGCTAGCCATTAAATCTACATAATATTAAGGTGAGGTTTCTTCCTGCTTCCAAATGATTCTTTAATCTGCTTCTTTAATCACGATGTTCTCATGCTTATGAGTACCAATGGATTCTTGTATCAGTGGGGCTTTATGAAGAATATGAAAAGGAGGCCTTTGATGTTATCACAGATTTCAAGAGTCTGACAATTGGCTCCTTTTGAGCTACATAAGCTGTAAAGTGCAGGTCTCAATCAGCTGCTAGCAGTTGAACACCAGCCTTTGCTTCTTTGCATTTTAGACTTTCTGTGCATCATTCCTGAAATGGCACACTGAATTTTCAACGAAACAGTAGCCCAAATTCTCCATTGTCTTTGAACATTCCTCAAAGGCAACAGTCTCCATTGTCTTTGAAACCATCCACACTGCAGAATTATAGCAGTTTGACATCACTTACTGCCATAGCTCTATCCTATAGATTCCTGGGATTTGTAGTTTGTTGTGGTACCACAGATATCAGAAAGTGAAGTCCCAGAATTCCATAACATTGAGCCACAGCAGTTAATGTGGTGTCCAGCTGCTAAAATTCTGCAGTGTATAGGTGAAAATAAAGAATATCTTCACTTATTATCCAACTTGGTTGGGAACCGTTCTCTTTCAGCTGGAAATATAGCCTTGGAGAGTTACTTATTATTATTTATGAACTTTATTTATAGCCCGCTAACATCTCCCAAAGGACTCTGTGCGGCTTATAAAGGCCAAGGCCCTCAATAAAACAACAGCATAACAAATACAACAATAAAACTTATAAAGCAAAACAATAAACATTAAAGCAATAACAATAAAACATTAAAACAATGACACCATGATGCATTTAAAACTAAAGGCCAGGCCAAATGTAATGAATAAAATTAAAAGTGCTGAACATGACAGGTGAAATGTAAAGGATTTTAGAGGTAGGTGCGATGTGCAGACAATCTTAAATCTCTAATAAAGTGCATTTGGGACATGATGCTAGGAGTTTCCTATTCTGGAAAGGCACACTGGAACAGCCAGGTCTTCAAGCTCTTCCTAAAGACTGCCAACGCTGGGGCTTGTCTGATGTCCTTGGAGAGTTCCAGAGTCAGGGGGCTACCACAGAGAAGGCTCTGTCCCTCGTCTCCACCAAACGTGCTTGTGACGCAGGTGGGATCGTGAGAAGGGCCTCTCCAGATGATCGGAGGGATCATGTGGGTTCATATACGGAGATGCGGTCACGCAGGTAGGCGGGTCCCAAACAGTTTAGGGCTTTGTAGGTAAGCACCTGCACCTTGAATTGGGACCGGAAAATGAACAGCAGCCAATGGAGCTCCTTAAACAGGAGGGTTGACCTCTCTCTGTAAAGAGCACCAGTTCTGACCATAGCAACATGATCTGTGTGCATTTCAACAAATATTGCCAATCGTCCATTGTGTTAGCCTTTTGGACACTCAACATTGCAGTCTGGTTTTGGCAGTTTTTGACAATCAACAAAAAATACAAATTGGCTTGCAATTTTGCTGTCTGATTTTCTGTTTTACAAGTTAAAGAATAAAAATCGCCCCAAACAGAAATTTTGTTCTCCAAGATGCTGTAGCAAATAATGTTCCTTATTCCTTTTGGCAAAGTGCACTGTGCTCAAAGCCACACATATTATTTTGGCAAGTTGAACAGGACAAAAACCCCACAGTCCCCTCACTGCATCTTTAGCCAGATTCCTAAATGCATTTCCAGCAGTAAAAGAAATAGCACAACAATAAATAAAGTTTTCTTGATACTCAAAACTTGCTCCTTGAGGGAGTCAGCTAATTCCCTTTGTTAAAAGAACCAACCCTGAGAAACAACATTTTTATAATACATTTCAAGAGTTTATATTACTTCTGAAGTGCTCTTGTCAATCTTTACAATAACTAAGCTACATCAGCATCATTATTCCCGCATTAGATATGGAGGAGGCTAAATTGTACTGGGTAGCTTAAAGTTGCTTCTTAGCAAATTCTAAGATGGAAACTGAATTGTGGACTTACTATCTCATTGTTTTTTTTCACCACATGAGACCAAACTTTTAGCATTGCAGAGAGTTCATACCCAGACACTTTATATTTACTGTGTCCAATTCTTTTTGTAACTTTCTCTACCCCTTTTTCTGTGAATGTATCTAAACTCTATTTCTAAAGTATTCAAACAAAGTTTTAAACTATTGCAGTATCAGGAATTTGAGGAATGAAAGAAAATTTCACAAGGAAGCAGAAGTCTTATTTTGTGGGCAGATCACTCATGGTCTTCCTCCTTATATCTATAACACAAACGTCTAGTCATTCTTGATATAATTTTGTAGAAACGTTTCCCTTTACCATTATTATTTTATTTGTCGTGTCAGAGCAGCCAGTCCATTATATTACATTTCTAACAGAACAAAGCAAACAAACAGAAAAATACACAACTTGTGAGTTTGGTAGCTGGTTAAATGTCCTTTGACCAGTATCTGGCCACTTGGAGTGCTTCCGGTATTGCTGCAAGAAGGTCCTCCATTGTGCATGTGGCAGGGCTCAGGTTGCATTGCAGCAGGTGGTCAGTGGTTTGCTCTTCTCCGCATTCGCATGTCGAGGATTCTACTTTGTAGCCCCATTTCTGAAGGTTGGCTCTGCATCTCGTGGTGCCAGAGCGCAGTCTGTTCAATGCCTTCCAAGTCACCCAGTCTTCTGTGTGCCCAGGAGGGAGTCTCTCATTTGGTATCAGCCATTGGTTGAAGTGCTGGGTTTGAACCTGCCACTTTTGGACTCTCGCTTGCTGAGGTGTTCCATCGAGTGTCTCTGTAGATCTAAGAAACCTATGTCTAGATTTAAGTCATTGGCATGCTGGCTGATACCCAAACAGGGGATGAGCTGGAGATGTCTCTGCCTTGGTCCTTTCACTATTGGCTGCTACTTCCCAGCAGATGTCAGGTGGTGCAATACCGGCTAAGCAGTGTAATTTCTCCAGTGGTGTAGGGCGCAGACACCCCGTGATAATGCGGCATGTCTCATTAAGAGCCACATCCACTGTTTTAGTATGGTGAGATGTGTTCCACACTGGGCATGCATACTCAGCAGCAGAGTAGCACAGCGCAAGGGCAGATGTCTTCACTGTATCTGGTTGTCATCCCCAGGTTGTGCCAGTCAGCTTTCGTATGATATTGTTTTTAGCACCCACTTTTTGCTTGATGTTCAGGCAGTGCTTCTTGTAAGTAAGAGCACGGTCCAGAGTGACTCCCAGGTATTTGGGTGCGCTGCAATGCTCCAGTGGGATTCCTTCCCAGGTGATCTTCAGAACTCGGGATGCTTCTCTGTTCTTGAGATGAAAGGCACATGTCTGTGTTTTAGATGGGTTAGGGATCAGCTGGTTTTCCCTGTAGTAGGCAGTAAGAGCACCTAGAGCTTCGGAGAGCTTCTGTTCTACAGTCTCAAAGCTCCCTGCTTGAGCAGTAATGGCACAATCATCAGCATAGATGAAACTCTCTGTCCCTTCTGGCAGTGGCTGGTCATTTGTGTAGATGTTGAACATGGATGGAGCAAGCATGCTCCCCTGAGGCAGGCCGTTCTTCTGTTTCCGCCATCCCTTTACCATGTGGATACCCAAGAAGTTACACCTAACAATTCATTTGTGGTCTGGTGGCCTGACACATCAGACGGTTGTGTAGCTAGTGTAGCTATCTGAAGAGCCCCCCCCCCCCTGGTGGCACAGTGGGTTAAAACGCTGAGCTTCATGCAGTCATGCTGGCCACATGACCTTGGAGGTGTCTACAGACAATGCCGGCTCTTCAGCTTAGAAATGGAGATGAGCACCACATCCCAGAGTTGGACATGACTGAACTTAATGTCAGAGGAAAACCTTTATCTTTACCTATCTATCTGAAGTGTTTATAACTAGTTATTTCTGAGCACTTATCTGAAATTAAATGTCTGTTATACATGTGACATAGCATAATAAACATAAAATTAAAAATGAATAAACATAGGAAAGAACTATATTTTATAAGAGGCATGGGTTTGCTGCTAAAATATATAACATGGCATCATCCCACTTCAAGTTCCCCACCATTCGTCTATTTCATAAGCAGAAATGAAATTACAACCATGAAGATATTACTAGCTAGGAGAAGAGATGTCAGATTGCTGTCTTCAGTTGGGTTGTACAATTAAAACATTGGGATTACATTTGTCTTCATTACTGAAAGCCTTGTTCGCTTTGTATTTCATTTCTTAAAAGCTAGCTTTTTCATATTTCATTAATTCACATTTCATTTTTCTTGGTATTCACATTTATCTTCAGGTGTTCTGACCCCCCCCCCCCCTTCACATTTTTAAATATAGATTCTACACTACTCGATGGAGTTTAAGACTTGAACAAGCAAAATCACCCCAGGACTCATGGTTTGGTTAGTCTGCTCTTCACAACAATTCAATTGCTGGTGGTGTGCTGGTGGTATGGGTAGTGGTGGTAGTGTCAGAGGACCATCTAGCTGTTCCCCAGAGCAAGATGC
This sequence comes from Anolis sagrei, assembly GCF_037176765.1. Taxonomy (NCBI): domain Eukaryota; kingdom Metazoa; phylum Chordata; class Lepidosauria; order Squamata; family Anolidae; genus Anolis; species Anolis sagrei. Next base: position 77,371,225 of record NC_090025.1, on the reverse strand, counting down.
AAGCCAATACTATCTTGAAGATTCAGTGGAGGTCAATGAATTGTCAATCTTTGAAACAGCAAAAAAAAACCCACACGTATGCAGGTCTAAGGTGGTCTTATGCTTGTATGTCACTAACAGGAGAATGGTCATAAGTATCACAAATAAATATATAAATATATAAATAAATGCAATTAGACACCCTATTGTCAATTTCTATGTTGTTTCTTAAATAAATCACTGCAACAAATTGTCCACATGCTTGTGTATTTCAATGGCTTCTTTGTGTGACATGGTAGTTGTTAAAATGGTGCAGCATTTCTGTGTTCTCAAATAATATGCTGTGCCCAGGTTGGTTCATTAGGTGTTCTGCTATGGCTGACTTCTCTGGATGAATTAGTCTGCAGTGCCTTTCATGTTCCAAGCAAGTGGGCAATTTCAACAGAAAGGGAGAAACCATGAAAATGAACAAAATCTGGCTACCTGTATTAAAAAATTCTAAAATCAGGACCGTAAATAAAGATCAACTCTCAAAAAGCAGGGGAATTCCAGACATGAATCAATCAGGGCTAGCTAACACCTCCCAACAAAGGATTCCCCCAGGCAGCAACCAGCCATGCTTTAAAGTTGCAAGGCCATTAAATGCTAATCGAAGTGGCCTTTGCAACATTCATACGTGCCTCAAGAAGGCAAGAGTTCTTTCTTCCACCCAGGATATTCCACAGATATATAAACCTCACTTGCCTAGTTTTCAACAGACCCCTCAATCTCTGAGGAAGCCTGCCATAGATGTGGGAGAAAATGCTCTTGGAACATGGTCGTACAGCCCGGAAAGCTCACAGCAACCCAATTTGTTTGGTCTTATATTCTTGACAGAGTTTCACTTTCAACCTAATTCAGGATAGTTGACATCTCCCCTTACTACAAAAACTCTCCTTTTTACCTAGATATTCTTATGGCCTCATCATGAAGACCAGGCAAAAAAAGGAGAGGGGCAGCAGGGTGAACCCACTGCCCCACATGCAGCTCCCTCTCAACAATGCTTTCCTCATCTCATGGGGGAAGCGTCACCCACCCGGCAAGGCCCTATGATGGCTCCATTGGAGCCAGCACAACACAGGAAGCCTCTTGTGTTGTGGGGAAAGCATCCAGCAATGCTTTCACCCTGGTTGAGGGTGGGGCCTCCGCTAGAAGACTCACAAAATTGTGTGATGGCCAGCATGCAGCTCCATCCATTAGATGGGGTGAAAGCATCCCAGAACACTAAATTTCCCTTGTCTGATGAGGTCCTCAAACTGGCATCCGGTATTTAAGTCATAGATGCCTTCACAGTCTTTGTGGTCCATCTTTTTCTATGAGTCACTTTACCCCAAATGTCTATCTCTTTTGTTTGAGAACTTATCTTCTCCTCAGAGACATCAATTCAATTCAAAGTGCTGGCGTTGGCCTTTAAAGCCCTAAACGATTCTGGCCCAAGCTACCTCTCCGACCGCATCTCTGCATATGAACCCACCAGGACTTTGAGATCTTCCGGGGAGGCCCTGCTCTCGATCCCACCTGCTTCTCAAGCACGGCTGGTGGGGACGAGAGATAGGGCCTTCTCAGTGGTGGCTCCTCGGCTGTGGAATGCCCTTCCTACGGACATTAGACTAGCCCCATCTCTAATGGTATTCCGCAGGAAAGTGAAGACCTGGCTGTTTGAGCAGGCGTTCGAATAATTAGTGCAATGATTGGTTAATGAACATTGGAACGGAATAATGGATGACGAATCTGGATCATGCTTTTGATGATGAGACGATAGTGAATAGTGAATGGTTATTGTAGTAATTGTTTATTAATTATGTAATATGTTAGGTTGTTAACTGTTTTTACACTGTAGCATTGAATTTTTGCTGTTCTTAATTGTTGTGAACCGCTGTGAGTCGCCTTCGGGCTGAGAACAGCGGTATATAAGTAAAGTAAAGTAAATAAATAAATAATCCCATGTGTGCTTCTCATCTTGGTCACTATGCACCATTTTCTTAAATAAAACGTCATTTTTTCTAATATGCTGAAGAGTATATGGATGAGCTTCAAGTTGTTGGACCTTCTTTTCCAACATAGCAACCAGCTTGAACTTGCTCCTTGTGTAGCTAGCTACTCACATCATCTGGAAAGAACACAAACATACGACAGCATTGCAAGTGATTGCAGCAGCTGCCTCACAATCGATATTCAGTTATCTAAAATGGACACTAAAATGGAAATCCACCCCCCTCTCAAAATTTCTCTGCTAAAACCCCACACAACACACACATTGGTTTTCCTTTTTGCCAAGTTCTTGTTTGCTGTGCTTCAAGGACTGAAATGTCCTGTGACCCTAAATCACAGGCCCTACAGATGTTGTTCGACTGCATCTTGCATTCTTTATCATTGGCTAAACTGGGTAGGGGCCAAAGACTGTCTGGGGAGCTGCAAGATCCCCATGTCTGCTCTAAACTTTTTGTAGAAATCTGGCACTTGTGTTTCAAATGTCTTCAGGTATAAATAGTTTCCACTTAAGGCAAAACAATTTCAATTTCAATTTGATATGTGCGCTTACCTTGTGATGAGAGACCCTAACCTCCCACCTTGTTTTTGGTTCAAAACCCTTAAGTGCATACAATCATGCTAATGAATTATTCTGACTCCCTGTTTCTCTATCTCATTACATGGCTGGAACATTACCATTTCTCACCAGTAACAACCAATAATTCTATTCCACTTAAAATCCAGAGAAATCATACTTTTGATAGTCTTTCTCCTTTTTCTGCTACCACAACTCTCTCTTATACCACAGTTCTTTTTTTCCTTTCTTTCTCTCTCTTTTGGTCTCTTTGGATAGTTTCTTTCCAGCTTGTTATGAACAGGAAGCACATATAATGATGATTTTAATGATAAGCCTATCTTTGAACTGGATGAAGAAGGATTGCTTTCAGAGTGCTTTTCCGTTTGTTACTGCTGTTGCCAATGAAAAAAGAAAAGAAGAAAAGGATATATAACCATGGATTTATGAATCATGAGCACAAGTGATGCTATTCGCCTTGAACTTGTCACAGTTTGGATGGCTATGAGCATTGTTGACCCTCTGCTTTTATTGATGCTGCCATTTAATAAGCTATTTCCAGCAAAAAGCTTTTGGGATTTATGTTGGCTATTTAGTGTGATGTTGGCATCTTGTCTTATACCTTTTGGATGAAAGTCTATCTTACATCTGTATCCAAGTGAGTAATAGGGAAGCCAAAGGAGGTCATGAACAAGCACATGCATAGAGCAATTGTCAAGTAATGGATTGTACATCATCTAGCAAAGCTCCAGCTGTAAAGATTCAGCTCCTCCATGTTGGTACAGTTAGTGTCATTAATAAAGCTGTACCATTAGGTCAATAGTATGTGGTGTGGATGTAGGGTTGAAATAGTCATTCATACAGCTTCAGTGATACACTTGAAACATAAATGTTGCCTGAGATTATAGTTATGAAGAAAGGAAATAAATGTATCTATTTACATATCTTCAGATGCACTCAGGCCTTTGTACTAATAAACAGCAAAACTAATTTAACTAATTTATGACGCCATAAAAAAACCTTCCAGCAGTGTACAGAAGAACGAGGAAGTACTCCATCAAAGGACTTGGTGTCACAATGGATGATGAAGCGGTGGCTCTCCCTGTGGCTGGAATCCAGCATACTCTCATGAAGCCGGAAAAAGCTTGGGCACAGCTGGAATGTTAAATTGCCTCTGCGTCTGTCTTTATATGTTGTATGTCTAACTGGCATTGAGTGTTTGTCATGTATATGTGCATTGTAGTCTGCCATGAGTTCCCTGCGGGTTTTGTTTTGTCATGTCAGGAGCATCGCTCCTGTTTATTTATTTATTTATTTATTATTTACTTTGCTTATATACCGCTGTTCTCAGCCCGGGGGCGACTCACAGCGGTGTACAACATAGGAAGAACAAAAATTCAAGACACAGTATAAAAACAATTCACAATCCAGCATTATACAAAAACATCGTCATTACTACGAAAACCATTCAGCGTCGTCTCATCGTCCAAACCACAATCCAGTATAGTTTTCCGTTGTTCCATTCCTAAAGTCATTACCAATCATTGCACTTCTTGTTTGAACGCCTTCTCGAACAACCAAGTCTTTAATTTCCTGTAGAATATCATCAGGGAAGGAGCCAGTCTAATGTCCACAAGAAGGGTGTTCCACAGCCGAGGAGCCACCATCGAGAAGGCCCTATCTCTTGTCCCTGCCAGCCGTGCTTGTGAAGCAGGCGGGATCGAGAGCAGAGCCTCCCCGGAAGATCTCAAAGTCCTGGTGGGCTCGTAGGTCGAGATGCGGTCGGATAGGTATCTTGGGCTGGAACCGTTTAAGGCTTTATAGGCCAACGCCAGCACCTTGAATTGAGCCCGGTAGCAAATCAGCAGCCAGTGGAGCTGGTACAACAAGGGGGTTGTATGCTCCCTGCGTCCCGCTCCTGTTAGTATCATGGCTGCCACACGTTGGACCAATTGAAGCTTCCGGGCCGTCTTCAAAGGCAACCCCACGTAGAGAGAGAATTGGCCATCTGCAAGGACGTTGCCCAGGGGACGCCTGGATGATTTGATGTTTTTATCATCCTTGTGGGAGGCTTCTCTCATGTCCCCGCATGAGGAGCTGGAGCTGATAGAGGGAGCTCATCCGCCTCTCCCCCGGATTCGAACCTGTGACCTGTCAGTCTTTAGTCCTGCTGGCACAGGGGGTTTAACCCACTGTGCCACCGGGGGCTCCACCCCTGCGGGGTGAGAAGGGCGGAATATAAATACTCTAAACAAACAAACAAACAAATAAAAACATAAAGATAGCTATTTTAAAAAAACTGGATTGTGATATTCTACACAGTGTCTTGAAAAAATAGAGTAAACAGACATATATAATCATGCAAATGCCTTCAAATTCATGGTCTTTAATATGACTATTATTGTTATAGAAGGAGAAGCAGCCTTTAAAAAGTTACAAGTCCCAAAATCCCCTAGCCAGATGGGTCACAAGCAGAGTGGAACAATCTTAAAATTCTACTCTATGTTCCTATGATATTCACTGCAGAAAATATGTCATGCTCAGGATTTTCACACCATCTCATAACTGGGCACTAACTAGATTTAGAATAGCTTAGTTTTAGATAATATATAATCTACCTTGAGTTGTTAGACCTAGGTTTTGATGCTAGTATATATGATGTGCTTGAATTTTAAGTTATGTTGGAGGAAGCATGCAGGAAAATAGGCATGCAAGTGACCTGCAAAATTGCTGCTGATACCAGCTCTACCTTTTTCAACTCCCATATTTCATTCTCATCAGAGAGAGGATTGCAAGGAAAGAACAAGACACATTCAAGCAAGTTCCAGCCTTCCATGTTGAAAGTGAATATACTCTCTGGTCTTCATTCTGAATTTTAAAGAAGATATTCAAGGTAATGAATTGGTCCAGCAGATTGGATAATTCCTGTCTTGCATTCGGTACTGAGTGCAATGAGATCTTGGAAATGACACCATAAGTATGCTGCAGAAGATGCATGATTCAAGTAAGTACACAACAGAAAAATAATGCTAGGGAGGAGTTCAACTCTTTTGAATATGAGTTTAACAAAAAAACATCTAAGAACCTGTGTTCTAAATACTGAGATACAGAAGAAAATCAAACTGAAAGATGTATAGTAACTCTTAAAGGTCTGACTTTGAATTGTTTTGTATTCAGCCATTTTGTGGTTATTTCTAGTTTCCTCCCTAAAGTCCTCCTCTTCCTCATCTAGGAAAATACAACATGGAGCCTTCCATCCTGGAAATAGCCATTCTTATTAAATTTGACTGTCATTAATGGTGGGAAAGTTCATTCCAGTTTGTTTTCAAAGAATTTGCCAAAAATTGCAAATAAACTCGGTTTAAATTGAAAGCAATTGAAGTTTTAAAAGTCCAAATGTTCAAGAAAAGAATTGGTAATTGTTCTACTTTCTATTACCTTTTGCATTAAAAGTAGTAAATCCAGAAGTCAGTTCAGATATGGGCATTTCTACATAAAGACCGCAATTGGCATTAGGGGTGTGTAAAGCTTCAGACCTCTCTTTTGTGATTTGCCAAATCATATGTTTTGGTAATGCAAATTTCTGAATTACTACCTAGGAAGGGACTCTCCAAAGCATTTACAAATCAAAGCAACAGCCTCCAAAGCTTTCAGAGAGATTGGTAAAGATTTTTTTTGTTTTGGAGCTTTTTTTTTTCAATGTCACATACTCTGTCATCCATAATTGTCTGGGGTGAAAGAAGATGGGAACTGATTGACACGGGCAGCTACAAGCTGCCTGCTTTGAGGGTTGGCCATTGGCATCCACTGCTGTTTTAGCATTACAATGCACCTGAATGTGTGGTTCAGGGAAGGGAGAGATTCTATGATAAAGATAGCACTTGTTCGCAGGTGAGTTTGATCACAGGGTGTTCTGTGGTCCAGAAGGTGTGAACGTCCTTGCGGGGCCTTTTGCCAGTGGCTCCCACTTCCTGAGGCAAGAGAACCTCACTGCCACCTCCTCCTCTGTCGGTGGTTTCTCCTGAGGCCAATGCTCCTTTTTGAGGTAAAAATGGATGTGACCATGTATGGATGAGGCAGTGAGAAGAAACAACGGTTGGTGGGAGAAGGGAGATAGGGTGGCCTAGTAGCCCCTTCCTCCTCACTATCAGCCCCCTCCGCAGAATCTATGTATCTTACTCCAAACTTATATTTTCCAAATTTACACTCCCTCCCCAAACTTTACAGCCCTTATCTTCCCCTCCATTTTCTTAAAACTGCAGCCCTATTCTTCTGGCGCAAGCAGAATTCTGGGAAATGTAGTTTAGGAATGTGAAGACCTCTGTAGCAGAATATTCAGACCTCACCTTAAACTACATTTCCTAGAATTCTGTTCATGCCAGAAGCATGGGGCTGCCCATGTTAAAGCCTCAGTGTAAGTTAATCGCATGGGCTTAAATGGAAAAAAATTATTAGAAAGAAGTGGATAGGCTGATTGTCCTGAAAATTGGCTCTGTCCATGTTGTCTCACTGTGCCACAATTTAAAGGGATACCTCTTATAGTTTTTTAAAAGAATTTTTAATTTACTTTTTAAAACAAATCCTAAAAATAATTAGATGAACCAATTTTTCTGTAACTTTCCATAATTAATGCCCTGCTTATGTTGTCACATTGGGCAGAAATTTAAGAGGATACCTCTTAAAGTATTTTATTAATTATTTATGATTTTTTACTTTAAAAAATCCTTAAAATCAGCGGATGACCAAAACGTTCTGAAACTTGGCAAGCTTAAGGTTATAAATGTTGCCTACAAGTATATCAAGCTTCATCCTGATACCAATAATAATGACAGAGAAACAAACTTCAAAATTTTCCCCATTGCCGCTAATGGAAAAAATATTAACGAAGCAATTACGAAGCTTCGAAGGAGATTGAGAATACCAATTGGAACAAGACCAGTCAGAATCTTTACAAAATGAAGCGGTGGTCACCCATATCTCTGAAATGAATTATTAATCAGATTTCAGCCATTTCATACACCTCTAATTAGCACAAATGTGAAATAGCAACCATAATCCAGCAATTATTTTTCAGATTAATTGGCACAGTTAACCCACTGAAAAAAAACCCATAACAACTACAGCGCTAACATAATATGAAATGAGGAGGAGAGATGAACAAGCACAATTTCAATTAGAAAAGATGAAACTAAAATATGTGTCAGAATCTATTGTGTTGGTGAATGATGTTTATATGAAACAGACTAAAAGGGAGAATGGCAAAGTAAGCCAGTGGAATATTAAAATCCCAAGCACAAATAGGTATTTCAGATAGTAAATGTCCCATATTATGGATTCCGGTCTTGTAGGGTTTTTTTATCTCAGACATTTCTGACTTATAGGCTAGTTTAATATTGCAAATGGAATGCGCATTCCCCGTGGTAAGTCCATGGGTTTTATCTACAGGCTGGCATACCATAGTGCTAACTGTATCCAGCAAACTGACTTCAATCAGCCTAACATTTCTAGATAAAACTTTAATTTCAAATTGTATGCAGTGGACAGCATGTGATAGACCTGAGCAGTTAGTACCCTTCTGAACTTGGCAGCTTCTGTCTTGGGAGCAATAATTTAGTAATATGAGGGTTTAGTTGAAAGAAGCTAAATGTGATCTAATTCTTACTTATCTAAGTATTTACCATTTGATTCATTTTTTATTATTTCTGCACTATTTTAAATTTTTCTAATGCTATCAAAGATGATTTTGAATCATTTATAGCTAATGTAACTATTGGTTTGATTACTTTGTGTTGATTTATTACTTCTATTTCATTTCTTCATTCTGCACAATATTTGATTATGCTTTATCCATTTATTCCCTCTTATCTCAGCAAAATAGAAATAAGCCAGAAGGAAAAAAAACCCTAAGATCAGAACCTGGGATCCCATAGTAATGCAGCACATGTATAAGAGTCCATTATGCAAGTGGTGTTACTTTCTTTGTATGCCTCAAGAGATGTGGGGAAACTGCTAACTCAAAGTCTCCTGTTCCTCAAATGTCTGTCTTTGGCAGTACACTCGTATTAAGGGGGAAAGCACAATGAGAAGAGTGGCTAGGACAATTGATTATGCCACTGCATAGGTGATTGTCAAAGGGCAGTTGTACACTGACAAAAGAAGTAGGGTTGAGCTCAAACCCCAGAAGCTGGGGTGGTTCTAATGCAGTGTTTCTCAACATAAGGGTCCCCTGAGTTGGGACCCCTGGGGAGGTCACGAGGGGGTGTCAGAGGGGTCGCCAAAGACAATCAGAAAACACAGTATTTTTATTTATTCTGTTGGTCATGGGGTTTTATGTGGGAAGTTTGGCCCAATTCTATCATTGGTGGGGTTCAGAATGCTCTTTGATTGTAGATGAACTATAAACCCCAGTAACTACAATTCCCAAATGTCAAGATCTATTTTCCTCAAACTTCACCAGTGTTCGCGTTCAGGTGTATTGAGTATTTGTGCCAAGTTTGGTCCAGATCAATCATTGATTCACAGTGCTCTCTGGATGTAGGTGAACTACAACCCCAAAATTCAAGGTCAATGCCCTCTAAACCCTTCCAATATTTTCTGTTGGTCATGGAGTTCTGTGTACCAAGTTTGATTCAATTCCATCATTGGTAGAGTTCAGAATGCTCTTTGATTGTAGGTTAACTATAAACCCCAGCAACTACAACTCCCAAATGACAAAATCAATCCCCCCTAACCCCACCAGTATTAGGGCATATCAGGTATTTGTGCCAAATTTGGTCCAGTGAATGAAAATATTATTTATTTTATTTATTTAAAACATTTATATTCCACCCTTCTCACCCTGAAGGGGACTCAGGGCGGAGCACAGCATATATACGGCAAAATACATCCTGCATGTCAGATATTTACATTACAATTCATAATATAGCAAAATGACAGTTATGAAGTAGCAACAAAAATAATTTTATGGTTGGGAATCACCACAATATAAGGAACTCTATTAAGGGGTTGTGGCATTAGGAAGGTTGAGAAGCACTGTTCTCTATGGACTTCCTGAGCTGTCTTGGCAGCAACAGGGAATCCTCATTGCCCTGCAACTCTGAATATGGTCTGGCACTGTTGGACAGGGCCCCTAAAGGAGACACTCTTCTCCCATATTGTGGCTAGCTGTAGACACGATATCACATTTATCTGGATTTCTGGAGCAGTTGCCACATGTAACTGTGGGGAATACTATTGATTTAATTAAATATGTTATAAAACTGCAAATCACATAATTGCATAGCATCAAGCAATATCAATTAAAGTGGAGTCAAAGTGCATAAATTCTATGCATTGCCAAGCAATAGTTCTCTGAAGTTTAAGGCAGAATGATACCAAATATCCCTTTTTTTCTACAGCTTCCAAAATGAGAAAAGTTGTGGTATGAGCAGGGTGGAATGGTGGCAGTCTTCTCATTGAGCACAAGCACCTGGGGTAAGGAAGAATAGAGATCAGAATAGTATGGGTAGATCTTGGCAACAGTTGCTAAAGGGACTAGGATGCTTTTTTTTAAATAAAAGATAAAAACAGTAAAAACTGAGGAAAATGAAAGCGATGTGAAGCTGGTGAGAAAGTATGGTGGCATCAAAAAGGACGTTTCAACTTTATCTGGGGATCAAAATCAATACACACCCTTGAATTCATGTTATATGTTATTCCAATTGTGAGCCCTAAATAAACTTATAAACTTGGATTTCTAAAAAATCGAAATAAACCCTTTAGGGCAGGTTTTCTTTAAAAATAAACAAAGACAAACTCTTATATCTGGGTAGCTTTCAGGTGTCACCTCAAAAAGCAAAGTGATGGAGCTAGAGACATCCAATTTTGTGTGATGGAAGCAGACATATCTAGTACAAGGCAGTTTGGAATGTAGCAAGTAGAAAAGTGTGCCGTTTGAGACAGGATGTTCTGTCTTTAGTAACTCCTTGGAAAGATTTCCTATACACAAGTAAACAATTCCTGGGTTTGGTCTCTTTGGACAGCTCTTGAAATTATGTGAGATGAGAAATTTTCCTTCCCATTGTCTTTGCCTTTTCCAGTGAAGTTTGGGGGCGGAGGTGTTACATTGTCCTGTTTGTTCTATTGGGTTTTGGTTTGAGCACAAGAATTCTCAGCTTTCCCATCAGGATCATATTCATCAGTAGAAAACCCCACCCGCATTCACAATTCTTGCTCTCTATGGACCCATCCAGACAGGCCCAAAACCATGACCTCTCTTGATTTTACAGGAGACATCCAAACACCACCTCTGGAAAAACTGAATGAATTCAAAACAAACCATGGCAAATGGGGATTCACCTATGGGTTTCCCTGGTTTGTTCCAAATTAATTAGATATCTAGTAGCATCCAAACCTTCCTGAAAGCCCTGGGATTAATGAAGTATTGGGTCTGTGGGGATTCACTTCCAGGTAATCTTGGGACTACCTGAGGGGGATTTTCCATCCCAAACTTTTTGGAATCCTGGAGACCAAAAGTCTGGAATGGCACCACCCACCGACCCCCATGTCCCCCTAAAAATAATACAAAACTTCAGAGGACAGCTTTGGTGACTGCAAGATGTAATTTGTTGTCATCAGTTCTTTTGGATGAGAGGTATAAAAAGTGGAATTTCCAAAAAAGTTTGTTCTTCTGACTTGATCTCTGTTGAAACATTTCATCATTCTTTGTTTGTTTGCCCCAAATATTATTTATTTACTTTATTTATTATACCGATTTTCTCAGCCCTCAGGCGAATCAAAGCGGTGAACAACATCGATACAAAACATCACGAGACAAGTATAGGGCAATTAAAAACAATTGTAACATAAATCATTAAACATCAGTATAACAATCATTAGCGCCTCAACAGTAAAATCAGAATCCAGTCTCATCATCCATTATTCCGTATTCCTATGTTCAGTTACACTGTTTAATCAAATACTTGTTCAAACAGCCAGGTCATCACTTTCCTCCGAAACGCCAGCAGGGAGGGGGCTGATCTGATATATGCAGGCAGGGCGTTCCACAGCCGAGGGGCCACCACTGAGAAGGCCCTGCCTCTCGTCCCCGCCAAGCATGCCTGTGATGCAGGCGGGACAGAGGGCCTCTCCAGATGATCTTAGTGTCCTAGTCGGTTCATAGGAGGAGATGCATTCGGAGAGGTAAGTAGGGCCAGAACTGTTTAGGGCTTTATAGGCTAACGCCATATTATATATTATAATATATATTATATTATATTATATTATATTATATTATATTATATTATATATTATATATTATATATTATATATTATATATTATAATATATGGATGAAATACAAGAATTCAATTTTTTCAGTATTCTCAATGGCAAGAGTGTTATAAAATTCTGTATCTTCTGAACAACTCTGGTGTATTATTTTGTGAAACTGTTGGAGATTTTATCCTTGAGATTAGTAAATTTTAAGTATAGTTTCTTTTTATCTGTGATTTCCTATTGTTGTATATGCTAGTGTTGTATGCCAATTTTTGCTGTATGCCAATAAAGGCTGTGTGTGCACTGCTAAAGGTAAACATGGGAAAAATCACAAATTCCCAGTCTACATATGAAAGCTTGTACTTCCATGTAACCTTGAATTGAAGAAAGGCAAACAAAAATTAAATCTGCAGTGCTTTCACTTGGGAGCCATTTTCTAATCATAGCTTCTTGGCTTCATCTCCATAGATTTTAAAATATAAAATGCTAACATCGACCATCTTGCCTAATACATGTTTTATTTGGGTTAATGAAATAATGATTGTGAAGTCCTTGGCTCTCTTAATGCACTGTATAAATGATGTATATAATATGTATAAATGATGTATATACTTTTAATGGGTGATATTAGAACCTATCGACTGGTTGTGTCAGGGAAATGGAAATCCTCCAAATATTTGGAGTTTTACTGACAAGAGAATGGTAAAAAGCATCAGGATTTTTCATTATTTTGTTTTAATGTGTGTTAATTCAAACTACTCCATTTAAAAAGCCTGGTGTGTAGCAGTTATAGATCTTTGATGTAGAGTTATAGACCTATATTCAGTAAGTCTATGTAGTCTTACTGTAAAACTATGTAAATGCCCTACTCTTCCTTGCAAACTCATCTTAGTAGCCAATAGCCATATTGAGTAAGGAGGTTTGTGCAGCTGCAAATTATGATATGAAAAAGATGCTGTTTCTGACCCTCTTTTACTAGTGAGCAAAGTTGTGACTATCAGAAGTGAGCAAGGTTGCAGCATCACTTGCTGGTGGGAAAGGGCTGCAAGTATAATAATGGAAGATATCAATAAACAAAGCTAATCATCATTATCACCATCATGCTTGTGCTCTAGTCTGCAGCTGTATCGGCCTTCCTCATCTGATGACTGCTATGCATTAAGGTTGGTTGGACTGTTAATCACAGTCAACACTCAATGTTTATGAGGGTTAGGGGCACAGAAACCCTTTGAAAGTGGAAAAAGTCAAGAGATGGGTGAAAGGTGGAGACATAACTATCAACATCGTGCCTGCATTTTGAAAATGGGGTTGCCCTGGGTGGGTAGGAAGGTGAGCCATCACTGTTGCCACTGCACCAAACTCCTGTGAACATACATACAGCAGCCCTGGCCTCAAAAGGTAGGCATAGCGGAGTGATCCTTGCCACTATTCTATCTGCTACCCAAAGATGGGACTATCCTGTGAACATTCACACAGAAACACCAGCTTTGAGAGGCAGGCAACATCAGTGATCTCTTGCCCCTTCCTCTCTCCACCCATCTCCCAAAGCATGGGCTGTTGTATCAATCAAACAAAAATACAGGCCAATGGATACTCCACCTCAGACATCAGAAGAGCTGCAAGACCGAGAACAAGCCACGAGAGTCAGGACAATGATCCACCCAGAGGAAAAGTGTTCTTGGCATACATCAAGGGAACCACTGACCGCATAGGGAAGCTGATGAGGAAACACAACATACAAACTATCTACAGACCCACCAAGAAAATCAAACAAATGCTACGTTCAGCAAAGGACAAGAGGGATCCTCTCACTTCTGCAGGAGTCTACCGAGTACCATGCAGCTGTGGACAAATCTACATAGGGACCACCAAATACAACGCCCAAACACGAGTCAAGGAACATGAAAGGCACTGCGGACTATTTCAAACAGAGAAATCAACCATAGCAGAGCATCTGATGAACCAACCTGGACATAGCAGTTTATTTGAGAACATAGAAATGCTGGACCACTCTCACGACCAATATGTCAGACTACACAGAGAAGCCATTGAAATCCACAAGCATGTGGACAATTTCAGCAGAAAGGAGGAAACCATGAAAATGAACAAAATCTGGCTATCAGTATTCAAAAACTCTAAAATTACAACAGCACAACAACAGAGAAGAAACAAACAAGGACATCTAATTACCTCTCAACAAAAGTTTGCTCTAGGCACTGTCAGGCCATTATATGCTAATCAAGATGATCAGTTGAAACATTCACACCTAGCTCCAGCAGACAAGAGTCCTTTGTCTCACCCTGGTCATTCCACAGATATATTAACCCTTTTTCCTACTTCCAAAACGCCTCACTACATCTGAGGATGCTTGACATAGATGCAGGTGAAATGTCAGGAGAGAATGCCTCTAGACCATGGCCATATAGCCCGAAAAAACCTACAACAACCCAGTGATTCCGGCCATGAAAGCCTTCGACAATACAATCAAAAATAGTTTATTGTGCGGGCCCAAGGCCATGACAAAAAGCACCACATGCGCACAATAGTACGTTGTTGTATAAGGATGTTGTATAAATGTTCACAGAACAATTCCATATTTGGGAGGTGCATGCAGCAGTAGCAATTATCATTCCTCCCTTGGTCCATGAGTCCCAATAGTGATCATATTCTTTACAGGGTGGAAAGAGTGTGCAAAGTTGAGCTAGTTAAGGAGCGAGTACAGGCTCGTAAATAATTAAAAACCACTGTTGTAAAACCCAAGAAAGTGGAGGGCCAAATGTAATAACATCAACGTAACTAAGTAACTGATGTAGAATATTGGAAGCATTTTCATACTGCAAAATAAAGTTATTTTAATGAAATGGAGACACATATATTTATAATCTCACCCACTCTATTCTGAACAGATCACTTAATCTGTCTATGATATCTGCCTGAACACCATCATAGTAACATTACATTGATATGTCACATTGCTATATAACGCAGGAATGTGTGTGTGTGTGTGTGCATAGGCACAAAATGTCATATCATAGAATCATAGAATAATAGAATCAAAGAGTTGGAAGAGCCCTCATGGGCCATCCAGTCCAACCCCCTGCCAAGAAGCAGGAATATTGCATTCAAATCACCCCTGACAGATGGCCATCCAGCCTCTGGACTACTGTGACTTCCCAGATGTTGCTAGACTACAACTCCTATCATCTTTAGCCAGTGCATAATCATATGCGCGATGTGATGGGAGTTTCAGTGCAATAAGGCTGGAAGATCACCATTTCCATCCTTGCTGTAGATATCCAGACAGCCTGCTTGAGGGAACTCTGTACATTTATTTATTTATTTACTGCATTTATATCCTGCCCATCTCACCCCGAAGGGGACTCAGGATGGCGTTACTCCATTTTAAAGCCCTACATGGTTTGAGTCCAGGTTACCTAAAGGATCACCTTCTTCCATACAATCTGCCCCAAAACATTTTGATCCGTTGGGGGGCGGTTACTCCAACCAGCCAGAACCCCACTGTCCACCATCACCCAGAGGACCTTTTCATTGGCTGTCCCAAAACTGTGAAACAACCTGCTGGAAGAGCTCTGACAGCTAACTGGGCTGTCAAAAATTAAAAACTATCCAAAGACCTTTTTTCCCCCCGGTAGGCCTACCCAGCCAGATTCAAAGCATGAATTTTAAACTTGTGTACTTTGCTTAATCTCTGTTTTGTGTATTTTAATAAGTATTTTATAGAAATACATTTTAATATGGGTAATTGTGGTATTTTTACAATCTTTATGTATTTTAATTATTCTGTAACCCATCTCAAGCCTTGAGGAGAGGTGAGTAAAAAAATAAAATAATAATAATAATAATAATAATTATTATTATTATTATTATTATTATTATTATTAGAAGCACAACAAGATGAGTCCACAGCAGACAAGATCACTCTGCTGGCCATTGTATTGAGTCACAGGTTGGACACTTCCCAAGTGTCTAGGACTGTGTGATGTATCGGCGAATAATGAGTGCAGATCCCAGTAAGGTGGCCTGCTGCAGCTGGCAAATTGTAATTTTTTTCAGCGCCTATTGTGTTTAAGTGCAGGCCAAGGTCTTTAGGCCTGCACCTTTACTGGCTTGTGCCAGAGACTTAGCAGTTCAATCTTTAAATCCTCATATCATGTCAGCTTTTCCAGTTGTTTCTCTTCAATCCTGCTGTCACCTGGGATTGCAACATTGACGATCCATACTCTGTTTTTTAACATGATTGTGAGGTCAGGAGTATTGTGCTCCAAAACTCTGTCAGTCTGAATCCAGAAGTCCCAGAGTAGTTTGACATGTTCATTTTCTGTAACTTTTTCAGTCTTGTGATCCCACCAGTTCTTTGTCGCAGGCAGATGGTATTTGTGGCACAAGTTCCAATGAATCATCTGAGCAATGGTGTTAAGCCTCTACTTATAGTCTGTCTGTGCGATCTTCTTGCAACAGCTGAGGATGTGATCTATTGTTTCATCTGCTTCCTTGCAGAGTCTACATTTGGGACCTGTCAAAGCCATCAATTCTGGCTTTGATGGCATTGGTTCTAATGGCTTGTTTTTGGGCTGCCAGAATCAGGCCCTCCGTTTCCTTTTTCAAAGTTCCATTTGTGAGCCACAGCCATGTTTTTTCTTTGTCAGTTTGGCTCTCAATTTTTCCCAGGAGCTATCTATTATTGTATTGTCGAAGGCTTTCATAGCTGGAATCACTGGGTTGTTGTAGGTTTTTTCGGGCTATATGTCCATGGTCTAGAAACATTATCTCCTAACGTTTCGCCTGCATCTATGGCAAGCATCCTCAGAGGTAGTGAGGTCTGTTGGAACTAGGAAAAAGGGTTTATATATCTGTGGAATGACCAGGATGGGACAAATAACTCTTGTCTGCTGGAGCTAGGTGTGAATGTTTCAACTGACCACCTTGATTAGCATATAATGGCTTGACAGTGCCTGGAGCAATCTTTTGTTGAGAGGTGATTAGATGTCCTTGTTTGTTTCCTCTCTGTTGTTGTGCTGTTGTAATTTTGGAGTTTTTAATACTGGTAGCCAGATTTTGTTCATTTTCATGGTTTCCTCTTTTCTGTTGAAATTGTCCACATGCTTGTGTATTTCAATGGCTTTTCTGTGTAATCTGACATGGTGGTTGTGAGAGTGGTCCAGCATTTCTGTGTTCTCAAATAAAATGCTGTGTCCAGGTTGGTTCATCAGGTGCTCTGCTATGGCTGATTTCTCTGGTTGAAGTAGTCTGCAGTGCCTTTCATGTTCCTTGATTCGTATTTGGGCAATGCTGCATTTGATGGTTTATTATTATTATTATTGTTATTGTTATTGTTATTATTACATCCGTGTCTAAATATTTTATTTGAAGGTGACTGCCATTGCATGTAAGTAAGTAATACTTAGGTGACTTTAATCAGTCAGAGCATTTTGTAAACATGCTTTAGATCCTGGCCTAGTTTGGAGATGCTTTGTCTTTTTTCCATGTAGGTTTTTAAATACCTTTGTAGCACAAGGTATCGTCATCCCTCCTGCTGTGATAAAAAAAATCCAGAAAAGCTTGTCTAAAATAAAATAAATATAAAATGAAGCAAGCTTCTGAGTGCTCCTCTTATTCAAGATGTCTAGATACCTTCCTATCCTTAGGGAAAACATTACTATAATATAATGTGATGTAAATGCCAGGTTATAGTTTCACTTGAAAGAAATGTCATTAAAAATAATCAAGAGTTGATAAGCAGTGGTAACATATAAGATATTTTTTACCATAAGGTTGATCAAACTGGCTGCTGCTTCTTTCTCACACACCTGTTTTAAGCACTAGCAATTTTGTTCTCTGACTTTTTTTTACTGGCTTTAATAATCCAAACAAACCTTATCATGGACAACATAATAACCAGTCTGATGAAAGAAAAGGATGACAAATTAATAGGCTTTCAGCAAGGACATACAATAACATTGTTTGCAAAGGATCTTTAAATGCCTAAAGTATTTTACCCCTTCTTCTTCTAATATGTCATGAGAAAATGTGATCAGTAGTTAATTGCACACCTTTTAAATGATGGAAAGTATGCATGCCTTCTTCACTTTGCAACTGTAGTCAAAGGAGTAAAATATCAGATAGTTTCTCAGATTAAAGGATCACAGATAAATGTCCAGTAGAATAAGGTTTAAAGACACACATGGATGTATTACAGTATGTCCGATATATTTTTCATTTTTTATGAATTATTTTATGCTATGTTCAGTAACATAACAACATGGCACAACAACATGGATCTAAACTATAACAGCCCTATGGCACTTTACAAAGAAGAAAAAAAGAAACAGTTGATTCACGGTGGAACGACCTGCCAAAATTTAAAAAATAATTGAAGACTGATCTCTTATCTCAGTTTTTAACAATGAATTTTAAACGTATGTCTTGTACTATATTTTAATCTTAAACCATTGTGCCGGCTGAACTGTTGACCTGAAGGTCAGTGGTTCAAATCCACGTGATGAGGAGAGCTCTATCTGTCCGCTCCAGCTTCCCATGCAGGGACCTGAGAGAAGCCTTTCACATGATGGTAACACATTGGGGTGTCCCCCGGGCAACATCTCTGCAGACTGCCAATTCTCTCACACCAGACGTGACTTGCAGTTTCTCAAGTCGCTTCTGACACGATAATTTTTGTTAATATAGGTATTTCATAAAAAACATATTTTATTTATTTATTTATGACATTCATAGCAGCTTACAAGTTATATGTACATACAATATATTATATTATTAGCATAGCACAATATTAGTATTATATAATACTATATTGTACTATACCACTAAACTAATATTATTAGTAATATTACATGTAATATAAAATATATAATTATTATATTGTATTGGGTTGTTGTAGGTTTTTTCGGGCTATATGGCCATGTTCTAGAGAATGCCTCTAGAACATGGCCATATAGCCCGGAAAAAAAACCTACAACAACTCAGTGATTCCAGCCATGAAAGCCTTCAACAATACATTATATTGTATTATATTATATTGGATTACATTATAATATTATTATCAATATTATATGTGTATACAATAAATTATAATATTAACACAGCACAATATTAGTATTATATATTACTATATTGTTACTGGGGGAAGGGACTTCCACTGATGACCCAGGAGACATGCTGGAACTCTCTTCCTGGCTCCCCTCCTTCACTCTGGCACCAGAATCTGTTGGTGATGTTATATATGTATTTTTACTATTTTACTCAATGTTTTCTAATGGTGTGTTGTGCCCTGCTTCGAGTCGTGAGGAGAGTCATAAGAAATAATACTAATAATAATGCGTGACCCTATTTCTGTGTACGAACCCACATGATCTCTTCGTTCATCTGGAGAGGCCCTGCTCTCACTCCCACCTCCCTCACAGACGCGATTGGTGGTGACGAGAGAGAGGGCCTTCTCCATGGTTGCCCCTCAACTCTGGAACTCACTTCCCAAGGATATCAGGCAAGCCCCCACATTGGCAGTCTTTAGGAGGAGCCTGAAAATGTGGCTGTTCCAGTGTGCCTTCCCTGAATAAATGAAACAATCCCCTGCAAAATACCCTGAGAAGCACTTAAATTACCTGTTGGGTTGTTCTCCACTTTTGGTTTAAAACCCTCCTACTAGATACATCCTCTATTCATGTCCATCATTTATTTTTAAAGTTTTAACTATTGCATCTGGCCCAGCCATAGGCTTTAAATTCTTGTCTGTTATTGTCTGCTTATGAGTTATATTAGCCTTAGTGTTTATTTTTGTTTATTGTTTTATTATTGCTTGTTGTTTTGATGTGTTGCTGGGCTTGGCCCCATGTAAGCCGCTCCAAGTCCCTTGGGGAGATGGTGGCGGGGTATAAATAAAATTATTATTATTATTATTATTATTATTATTATTATTATTATTATTTATTCACATTGCATTTATGGAGAAATGAATGTCCCTTTTATACCAAACCTGTAAAATCACTTTTAGGGTGAGGTTTTTGAGGGGATAAAACTCTGCTGATTTTTCCCCCCCAGTTCTCTTTTCAGAGGGGAGTATCCACTTACAAGAAGAGGGAAAGTGAATGTTTCTGAATGAACAGCTCCTTTACTATAGAAAAATAGGTGGTAGCCAGCAATGCTTAATTTTAAAAATAAATACTTCACAATAGGAAAGAATGTCCAAAAATATTTGAAAAGTTGCTCAAAAATGCGTTTCTTGATCATTGGGAAACACTTGACAAGGAAAACCCTGGACTTTGTACTTAATTAATTTATTTATTTACTAGCCATGCCCTGCCACACGTTGCTGTGGCCCAGTCTGTGTATATGTTATGTGTGTGTGTGTATTAGGGCTGGGTAACCACGGAAAAAAATTGTTTCTAAACTCGATTCGTTTCCAGGGGGCGCTAGCATTTCCAAATTCTAAATACTTCCAAAATTCTGAGATTTCAAAATTTCGTTATTTACGAAATTTCGTTAATTTTGAATCGATTCGTTAATGGCGGACGCGATTGCGCAATATGCTAAAAAAACCTCCAAATGGGACAGGGGGAACTTCTGAAGCTTCCCTCTCCCTCTGTTGTTGACTGTTGGTGTGATAAAACAAACAACAACTATAAAACTTGCACCAGACATGCGAAAATAATTACGAAATAATTATAAAACAATTACGAAACAATTTCAAAATAATAACGAAACAATAACGAAACAATAACGAAATAAACTTTAAAAATTGTTTCGAATCTAATTTACTCCTCACACTATTCCTGCATGGCTCAATATCAGATCGTAATCTAATTTAAATACGAATTAATAACGAATTACGAAATTAACGAATGAAACCGCCCAGCCCTAGTGTGTATGTGTGGTATATATATGTGTATATGTGTATAAGTATGTGTTTGTGTTTATATATGTGGTTTTTCCACGTGTTGTAATTTATTTATTTTTTTGGCTTTTTAAGTCCCTTCTGCTGTGTTTTTCGATGTTTTTAGGAATGATGGTCACTTGTTGGCCTGATTGGTGTATTGTGTCCAAATTTGGTGTCAATTCAACCAGTGGTTTTTGAGTTATGTTAATCCCACAAGCGAACATTGAATTTTTATTTATATAGATTTATTTAAAGCATTTGTATCCTGTCCTTCTCAACCCCTGAAGGGGAATGCAGGATGGTTTACAATTGGCAGCCTTTGGGCTAAAAAGAGTGGGATAAAAATGCTGTAAATAAATAAATAAATAGATGCAGACAAACAAATAGTCAGAACACAACAATTAACATAAACAGGTCAACACCAATAAAAAGTCATTAAAAAAAGCAATAAACCTACATTAAAAATATTAGCCCTTAAAATTACTAGTACCTTTTTAATTTGGGACTTATTATATACAGCATCCACACAATTTTCTATTTATTTATTTGCAAAGGAATAGTGAAAAACAGTATTACAGCAGTATCATTTTCTAGAAAATGCTAATTTCTGTGCAAAAACACTACATCTACATTTTGTGCATGATCAGTCTCATACTGCAAATACTTTTCAAAACTGCAGAATTTTCAAAGACTCTTGCAATGAGAAGAAAAATGCCAAGATTACTCGCTGATTCCTTTGAAAACAATATTAGTGAAGAACAACATCTGTACTCTTGTTGGGAAGAAGAAATAACAACAGATTGCGAAATAATCTCACAAGACCCTATTTTGCTATGATACACAGGAGCAACATTTACATGCTGTCTTCTGTCAAACTGTACCAGTTGCTGAACAACTCGGCAGTCATCATATGGCACTTATCCACCCTGTGGCTTATGGCAGTACTTCTAGAATGCTTCTCAAGGGCCTTAACTATCCTCATTTGCATTAAGGTGGGATCGAAATGTTTCAAATCTGAGGAAAAGACCAAGAATAAATGATAGAACGCATGCTTTGCATACAGAAGGTCACAGATTCAGTGTCTAGAATTACCAGAAAAACTTCTGTCTGAAAGTGTAGATAGTAACCTGCAGACTGTTCAGCGACAAAGACCAAGATAATGATTTTTAAGCTTTTATTTATTAAATATTTACAATTTTAATTATTATTATTATTAATAACTTTATTTTTATACCCTGCCAATCACCTCTCCTAGGGGACTCTGGGTGACATGTCCAATATTACAATTAAAACACACATGTAAAACACTTTAACCAATTTAAACATTAGATAAAACAAATAATAACACATTTGAAAGCAATATAAAAACAATACAGCTGAAAGAAACATAGCTGAGGTACCAATTCAATGAGTGCAATACATTTTTAGAAGAGCGCAGGAAAGTGCAACAATATGGTAAACTGGGAATGAAATACTGTCATACTACATGTTGAGGTAGAACGTATACCAGTGTAAAGTGCAGGCTGGTGTAAAGTGCGGAACTTCAAGTAGGGACAAGAAAGTTACTGGTGAGCTGCTTAGTCAAAAGCGCACCGGAACATCCAGGTTTTTAGTTGACTATGAAAGGAGAAGGTGGGAGCCTTTCTGATCTCCCTAGGGAGGGAGTTCCAGAGCCGGGGGCCACCACCGAGAAAGCTTTCTCCCTCGTCCCCATCAACCGTGCATGTGACGGTGAGGGGAGAGAGAGCAGTGCCTCCCCAGAAGATCTCAAGGTACACACTGGTTCATAGGGGAAGGTGCAATCACGAAGATAAGCAGGTACCAAACCGTTTAGGGCTTTATAGGTGATGACCTGCACCTTGAATTGGGACCAGAAACTTATGGGAAGCCAGTGGAGCTGTTTAAAAAAGAGGGTTGCCCGCTCTCTGTAACCAGCTCCCATGAGTAGTCTGGCTGCAGATCTAAACACATTTTCAGGTAAGTAGAAAATAATCAAACAACCCAGTAATATAGTCAGGCAGGGAAGTTGTGGCGGTGGGCACTCTCATCCACCATATTTTGGGAAGCTCCTTCTTCCCAGGAGCCCCTGTTTGTGGCACGTATGGTGTGCTGGCAACTGGGCAGCCAAGCAGGGATGAGCTCTGTCCTCCACCCTGATTGGCTGAGTCAGGGTACCATGTTGGATCCACTGGCAAGCTTAAAAGTGGGGCTCGCTGGTCAGCTGATCAGTTGCTCTTAAGCTGTCCTGTCCCTCCCACCCTGTAATCTGTAATCTTGTGTGATTCTATTGTTTATTTCTTGGGTTGTCCCTTGTCACAACAGGTGGGCATTAGGCATGGGCCCTGGGTTGGTTTGCGTATGTCTCCCCCTTTTCAGAGATGGGGAACATCCGGGTGGCTTTGAGGGGTGAGTACTGGTGTCCCAGGACAGAACTGGTCGAAAACTGCCTGTGACCCCTACTGCAGTTTGTGGCATTGGCAATCAGCAGCGAGCTGCCAACCCTATTTTCATTGTAACCAATAAACAAGTTGTGGCCTTTGGTTACCCCAACACATTGTGTTTTTGTGTTTCTTGAGACTTCAGTGGGTGAAGGGTGGTCCCCCCTGCACATGCAGTGTAACAAATATAGTACAATGTACCATCTCATTGAAGGTAGAAAATGCCTTCAATCTAATTTTTAGTAACAACTAGAATAAATTCATTGACTCACCGTGAACTCAGTAAAACAATGCTTACATCATCATGGGTGATGTAGGTGGCCAAGTATGATTGTTTTCCAGAGGTAGAATCTTAGCAGTGGATCCATAAATGACTGTGAAGACCTATTCTGGATCCACATGGTCTATCACATAGAGGACATAGATTTTTAGATGGAAGGTGATCATGACAAGGATTTGCTTGATGTGCCTTCCTCTTCAAAATCCATAGCACCGCTGATAACAGCTGACCTCCAGTTACAATGCTTGAGTGTCAATAATTGTTGTCCACCAACATTTCATTTTCTGATATTAAGTTGAGAATAAAGTAGCTGCTTTGGGAAAGGGCAATTGGACATTTGGACAATGTGGCCATTCCAGCAAAGTTGTTGATGGAACTCGGTAAATCGACATTAGTGTAAGTTCCATTGATTCAGTATATCTATTCTAGCAATTTGTTTGAGACCAATGAAACTTGCAAATTAACATTTGGCTAGGAAAATGCCATCACCTGTACAAAATATGAAATGTAAGCCACAGTACAGTAAAAGAGAAACTGGGGTACATAATATGTGGGATTCTTTTTTGACTGAAACTATCCCAACATTTGATACAAAGTTCTCTTTGAAGAATGTTCAGTCAACCCCAAGCTTATTTTCAACCAGAGAGGGAGAAGATTGAGAATAGAAACTAATGCATTTTCCAATTCATAGGAAACAATGACTCTTTCACTATGGCAGGGGTCCTCAAACTAAGGCTCGGGAGATGGATACCGCCCTCCAAGGTCATTTACCTGGTTCTCACTCATGGTCAATCGAAGTCTGAAATGACTTGAAAGTATACAACGACAACAACAACAATACTATCTCATCAGCCAAAAGCAGGCCCACACTTCCCATTGAAATACTAATAAGTTTATATCTGTTAAAATTGTTCTTCATTTTAATTATTGTATTTTAAAGTGTTTAACACTACAAATAAGATATGTGCAGTGTACATAGGAATTCATTCATATTTTTTAAAAATTATAATCCAGCCCTCCAACGGTTTGAGGGACTGTGACCTGGCCCTCTGCTTAAAAAGTTTGAGGACCGCTGCACTAGGGTATACTGAATTTTCCCAAGACTCTTTTCCATTGGGTACACCAGAGGAAGAAAGAATCAAATGGTCCCAAATATTTAGGATCTTGAAGGTTAAAAGTAGAATCTTCAACACAGTGTGGAAATACAGCCAGTATAGAGGTTACATTACAGGTGTGTTTTTTTTGTAGTTTTTTAATCATCTGCAAACTACTGATAGGAAAAGTCTGTTTATATATTTGACTTCAGGGGACCAGCATATATTTGACTTCAGGGGACCAAACAGTATGCTTTGGATAGTCAACTTTTTAATTGCTGTTGGTTTGCTTTTTGAGAAATAGCATACCTTATAGGTATAGCACAAACAGATTAACTGTCTGAACTTTCTCTGTGCTAATCTCCTAAATTCCATGTGAGTGCCTGAAAATGTGTTTTTTTCCCCCCAAAGATCCAACCCTTTGCCTTTGCAATGGAAATTAATGGGGAATGGCCACAGATCTAGCTTATTGAATCTTGCTGACCAAATTCAGAATGACTTCGGTCCAGATTAACCTTAGTCATATTGAGTATTACTGAATATTGTAAGACTATTAATTAAGACTATTAACTCTTAATTTGGAAAGGCGGAATTATTGGACATCCATGTATAAGGTCACTGAAGATATAATCACTGGATGTATCCTCAGGCCATGAAAGCGGACATTGAAATGAGAGATTCTCAAGTGTTAAAACAGTTTATTGGGGGAGTAATAAAGAACTAAGTGCTCCCATTAGTCTGTTAGTAATTATGACAGGAAAGCACAGTATATATTGTGGATGACATGCACATTCCACAAAATTATCCTGGAAGGTTTCTTGACAGTCAGACAAGATGGAACCACCTCAAAGCACTGCTTAAAGCAATGACTCTATGAAATCTGTGCAGACAGTGTCTTTGGGAAACTTCTTTGTCCTGTCATAGAAGTCTGAAACCTGTCAAATTGGTTTTCAAGGATACTTTATAGAAAACATGTAGCTATTAAATTGTATCTCCTGTTAGAGGACATTTATTCTGCCTTATGGTTTCACATTGGCTTGTTCTTGTTAGTCTTAACTACCTTAGACTATTTTTCAGGTGTCTCATAATTTAAACACAGAGTAAAATCAAGCACATTGTAAATGTTTCAGTTTCAGTATCTCCATTTTTAAAAGATTGTCCCATTATGAATGGCTGTCCTAAGTGGTCATAAGGACAATTCAGCTTCGATTTATAATTCCCCTAGTGATCTTTAGGAATAGTAGGATGACAGCACATTCTTATTCATCTTCATCGTAACTGCTGGGAAATGTGATGGTTGTCTGTAAAACTGTTTCTCTATTTAGCTCGATAACCACTTAAAGATATTAGCCACCTACTTGTCTCAACAGAGTCACAAATCTTGTTATTTCACAGTATGTACAGTATGCAATGAATCAATATATTAAAAGCACTGTTTTTTAAGCAGTGATAAAAACCCTACTTACTGCAATGCAATGCAATCCATGTCATACAGTTTTTACGTCTCATGTATGCTGCAGGGTTGTGCATTTGGGGTAAACCCTGACCCGTTTCGTGTCCTGGCTTTCAGTGGGGGTCTTGATCTGTTTTTTGGGAGCCTTGTGAAATCGGGAGGGCAGATATCTGTTTTCGCCCTCTTGTGCCAAAAGATGTGTTTTCTATCAGCCCATTATGGGGGGGGGGGGGAGGCCCGTAGCCAGGATTTCAATTCGGGGGGGGGGGGGCTGAGTTTGTTTCGGGGGGGGGGGTGAGTCTGAGTGAAAGAAGGTCTACCCTAGCAAACCTTTTGTATCGTTACCCCAATACCCCAATGCACATGGGATATATTGAGTATGGTGATCAGATCATGATATGAATAAACATAACAGTTTAAATAATGCACCAGTAAGGCCTTTTCGCGAACCACCATGAGAATTTCGGGGGGGGGGGGCTGAAGCCCCTCGAGCCCCCTCCCCCAGCTACATGCCTGGGGGGGGGGTGCTTCCCACCCAGGCTCCCCTTTCCAGTGCTTGCTTTAAGGAGGCTTCTTCTTACCTGCTGTTTCTACTCTAGAGATGTGCTTCTGCATGCTACACACACCCTCCTTGGATAGAGAGTGAGTGTGTGGCATGTAGGCTCAGAGAGCCTGCCAGAAGACTGCATGTGTGGTGGAAAGTCCAAGTAGAGTGCGTTTGTCATGTGCCTGCACTTGTGAGGACCTGCAGCTGAGTGCCTCTTACTTTTGACTAAGAGGCACTTGGCTGCTGGCCCTGGCAGGTGTAGGTGCTCTTGGCCTGTACACCACACATGAACTCTCTTTCCAAGGAGAGAGAGTATGTGGCGTGTAGGAGCACCCATGCCTGCCAGGCCCTGCAGCTGAGTGATTTCAAATACTCTGTGATTTTGAAAAGCAAGCCATGAGATGGGACCCACTCCTGCATGTTTTTGTGTCGAGCTGATTTTTGTAGCGGGAGGGGCCTTCCTTTTCTGTGCTCCCAAAGAAACAAAACACACTAAAGGAATGAAGGAAATGGAAGAAACAAATTCCGCGCACAACTCTAGTATACTGTCAGTTTAGACTTTTTTGGGGGGTGGGGTGATAGATTTGTCAAAAAAGATTTGTGCAAATCTTGATGTTCACTAGAAACTTACTAGGAGTTCCATTAGCCAGTGCCCCCCCCCCCCCCCCGGCCATTTCTTATAATAGTACAACTCAGATTCAATCACAGAATTTGGATACAACCAAGAAGTCAAACTACTTTACTGTCATTTCAAGGCCAGACAAAAGAAAGTACATGTTCACACAATAAATAATTCATTTGTAAAATCGGCTGCCACAAGATGTGATGGCCACTGGCTTCGGTGGCTTTCAAAGAGGATTAAAGCCATTCATAAAGAATAAATCTGTCATTGGATGTAATGGTTCTATTTAACCTCTAGGGAATCAAATATGCCTAGTTGCTGAGGACGAGCTGATGGAATAGGTTGTTAATGTTAAGCCCCACTTCTAGGTTTCGCAGAGTCATTTTGTCTGCCTACTGTGTTATGCACTGGACCACAGAGAGGCTAGATCTGACCCACCAGGGCTCTAATTATGTTAAAAGCACTGCCCCTGAATCAAATGTGAGATCTTTTAACAGTTCAGGTTTTGTATATTAGGCCCCTTCTACACTGACTATTTAATGCAATTTGAAGGTACTTCAAACTGTAATGGCCAGACAACAGGCTCCCTCAAAATGCATTTATTTATTTACTTTTCTCCCACTTTTTTCCCATGGATGGGACTCAAAGCAGCTAAGGAAATATTCATCAATGCTCTGTGGTTTGTATAATCATCATATGGATCTCATACCAAACCAGTTTCAGGATTTCCTTTGTAATCATCTTTTTTTTTGTTTTTTGTCATGTCAGGAGCGAGGAGTGACTTGAGAAACTGCAAGTTGCTTCTGGTGTGAGAGAATTGGCCATCTGCAAGGATGTTGCCCAGGGGACGCCTGGATGATTTGATGTTTTTATTATCCTTGTGGGAGGCTTCTCTCATGTCCCCGCATGAGGAGCTGGAGCTGATAGAGGGAGCTCATCCGCCTCTCCCCGGATTTGAACCTGCGACCTGTCGGTCTTCAGTCCTGTTGGCACAGGGGTTTAACCCCTGTAATCATCTGCACAGTGAAAACACTTTCTTCAAGATTGGTGGGGACATGAATTAAATGGTCAGTGTGGATGGGGCCAAGTTGTTCTGGAAACTCAGACCCTGAAGTATTTTGTATCCTTGGCGTTAGGGATTAGCATGACTCTGCTGAGAGTCCAGAGACTCTGAAGGATTGTTACTGTCAAGGCAGTTCCTAGATGCGGGGTCCAGCTTTGCCAGTTTACCATTTGGCTCTCCTCTACAGCAGTGATATATGATGTTGTATTTCCCCAAACACAAAGCCTAACATAACAACACAGCTGGATCATTACATAATACTACATGTTATGCAACTACTGTGGGTCATATATTAGTACTACTTTGGCACCTATTCAGAAGTACTGCTTTCAATGTGCCATGGCTATGTCTATATTATCACATTTATATTATATGAAAAATGGTAAGGTGGTGTTATATTCCTTGCCATCTATGTCAAAGCTGGTCTTATGGATATCTGGTTTGTGATCCTATAGCAGTAGTGGCAAATGAGGATTGTATTCCAACTACAGGAAGGTCACAGCAATTAATTTAATGCCGTTATTAACATGTTATGGTATTTAGACTATATGTCTATAGGTAATGTGGGGCTGCAATATTATGTTAAGGCAGTGGTTCTCAACCTTCCTAATGCTGTGACCCCTTATACAGTTCTTTATGTTGTGGTGACCCCGAAACACAAAATTATTTTTGTTGCCACTTCATAACTGTAATTTTGTAACTGTTATGAATCATCATGTAAACATCTGAGATGCAGGATGTACTTTCATTCACTGGACCAAATTTGGCATAAATATCCGATACGCCTAAATTTGAATACTTGTGGGGTTGCGGGGATTAATTTTGTCATTTGGGAGCTGTAGTTGCTGGGATTTATAGTTCACCCACAATCAAAGATCATTCTGAATTCCACCAATGATGGAATCGAACCAAACTTGGCACACAGAACTCCCACGACCAACAGAAAATACTGGAAGGGTTTGGTGGACATTGACCTTGAGTTTTGGAGTTGTACTTCACCTACATCAGAGAGCATTGTGGACTCAAACAATGATGAATCTGGACCAAACTTGGCACAAATACTCAATATGCCCAAATGTGAACTCTGGTGGTGTTTGGGGAAAATAGATTTGACATTTGGGAGTTGTAGTTACTGGGATTTATAATCAAAGAGCACCAACTATAGAATTGGGTCAAACTTCTCACACAGAACCCTTATAACCAACAGAAAAAAAACTGTGTTTTCTGATTGTCTTTGGCGACCCCTTTGACTTCTTAAGTACCTCTATGGGAGGTAGTTAAGAAGTCAAAGAATAGATATAGGTAAAAAGAGAAAAGAAAAAAAGAAATAAAAGAGAAAAAAGAAGAAGAAAAGGAGGGTTTTCCAATCATCTTTACCATGGTCTTAATGGTAGTCTTAATTCTTTGTTTTGTTTTGCCGCCTGCTCCCCTTTTTTTCTTTCCTGGGAACAAATTCTCTTATATTCTTCAATTTCATTCAATTATCAATTTTATTTTTTCTCTTTTCATATAGTCTCTTCGTAAAGACCAGTCTACTGTTTTTCAATGTCCTTTTGCATGTTAGTTCAGTAATTGGGTTAAATTGTTCATGGACATTATGTCCAATATTTTAGACATCCATTGCTCTTTGGAAAGAATATCTTTTTTTCTCTAGTGTGAGCATGATTTATTCTGGTCATCAAATTCTTCAACAATTCACAAATAAAAGAATGTATAAAATGTATCATAGTGTAGATTAAATGCCCATGATTAATAGTAGTTCGAGAAAATTGAGTACTAAATTTATGCATTTAAACTAATGCAAATGTTTGTAGGTTTGTGTTATCCTGGTTGATAGGAAAATGGGGCAGGGATTGAGAGAGAGCAATGGAAGTACTACATATTTCTCATCTATATTTGAGATTGTCCAGTTGCATTCATGGTTATCAGATGCTGAATGTCCTGGACTACATGCTCTGAAATCTTGACACATCATTTGTTATCATTCATACTTACTTCAGAAAATATGGAGACATGCATACTAAAACTATAGCCTTTGAAAGGAATGGTTAATTTCATAGGAAAACACCAGGCAAACATATTGCATTTTCTTTCCCGCTAACATGTTGAAACATGAAAGGAATTGTGTCTGGTTTTACAAAAGATTTTGTCATACTAGCTTCTTCAAAGGGGAAGAGAATATACATCCTGTGTCACAAACAAACAACATAAGAGGTGCTCTTTCATTTATCACATAATGACCAATCAACTACACAGCAGCAAGTTACCTGCATAAAAAGAAAGCACTTTAAGAGCTTTCTAAAGCATGCTGTTTAACCTCATATGATTCTTATCGTATTGCTGTCTGGAACATCACAGCACAGCCTTATCAGTTTCTTTTGTGAAAAGGATACACTACTAATAGCTCGATTTAAACTTGTTGGCTTAAAAAATGGCTTTGCATTTGGAAGGCATTATCTATCTTTGTCAAAATGTATGCAGACATCCTCTCGGGCTTCACATGAGTCTGACCTAATGTGGAAGGGAGCAAGGGCCAGAGTTATCTGTCTTTCTTACTCCAAGATATTCTAAAAAGAGGTCAATATTAAGGGACAAAGGGCCTGCTGATAACATTACTGCAGAAGTATCATTTATTTCTCCTGTCCTTCAGCTGAGTCATCACATTTGGCCAGAGCTAGGCAATTTAGTGTCCTCAAAACATTTCAGACCACAGTATTATTATTATTATTATTATTATTATTATTATTATTATCATTATTTATACCCCACAAAATCTCCCGAAGGACTCGATGTGGCTTACAAAGGTCAAGGCCGTTGACAACACAATATACAATACACAATAAACTCATAAGCAAATAATAAAAAATCCAGCAAAACAATAAAACAGTAAAACAATGACATCGTGATGCAATTAAAACCAAAGGCTGGGCCAAATGTAATGGACAAAATTTAAAAGGTGCTGGATTTGACAGGTAATATTAGAGGTATTTGGAGGTAGGTGCAATGTGCAGATAATCCTGAATCTCTAACAAGGTGCATTTAGGACTTGAAGCCAGGAGTTTCCTATTCTGGAAAGGCACACCAGGTCTTCAGGCTCTTCCTAAAGACAGCCAACGTTGGGGCTTATCTGATGTCCTTGGGGAGAGAGTTCCAAAGTCGGGTGGGCTACCACAGAGAAGGCCCTGTCCCTCGTCCCCACCAAACGCGCCTGCAACGCAGGTGGGATCATGAGCAAGGCCTCTCGAGGTGATCGGAAGGAGCGTGTGGCTTTGTAAACGGAGATGCGGTCGTGCAGGTAGGCAGGTCCCAAACCGTTTAGGGCTTTGTAGGTAAGCACCTGCACCAAACTCCAAAAGCCTTAGACAGCATTGCTAATGATCTGGGACTGTGTAAGATGTAGTTGAAGACAACAGATGTCTTAGGTCGTCCATAACATGAATGATTGAAGGCTAAGTTACAGAAGCAATGCTGAAGGTCATAGGTTGCCACCAGGCAACTTAGGGACCAACTGTAGGCCAATTGAAAGATGCATGCATTGAATGTTGAAGGACTTTTGAACTTCCAGATTAGGTTGGTTGAAACTTTGGATAATTATTCAATGTAGACAATACTGAACAAGATGGCCCTGTAATTTAACTCAGTGTAAGGCAATATTCTCTGTCTTTTGTCTTCTGTCCTATTTTTCTAAAGTACTAGTGAAACTCATCTCCAAAGGAACATCTCGCTCTACCTGTTTTATTTTTAATGCACCGTGTTATTTTGTCTTGTAGTTTGAAACTCTCATAGTGCAGCACAACCAAGTTGTTTTTTTTTTCTAGTGAGTCATTGGCAAAAGCCAGGAACAATTTGTTATTGTGTGGTGTTTTAAAGACTATTTTA
Source organism: Anolis sagrei (assembly GCF_037176765.1). Taxonomy (NCBI): domain Eukaryota; kingdom Metazoa; phylum Chordata; class Lepidosauria; order Squamata; family Anolidae; genus Anolis; species Anolis sagrei. The sequence goes on along the minus strand of NC_090025.1, from coordinate 77,339,124 downwards.
AGAGAACTTGTCTGCTTCATTTAATTGCATCCCTTTCTCCCTTTTGATTCTTGCACATCTTCTTCAAGCTTCTGGAAAGGGGGAAACCAAACAATGAAGTGCCATTTAGTAGACACTCACTGTGTCTTGATAAACAGATTGTTCATTCTCTTGAAATGATGTGTAAAGGCTACACGTAACTATTGAGCATTGTATACAGCCCCATTCAGATCCCTCTTAACAATTACCACCATGTATTAAAAAACCGATTGGCAATAATAGCCCATAAGCAGAATATTGAGTCCAAATTAATGGGCAGTGAAAATTAATCACCTATAGCTTATTCCAACTTGTAATTAATTCCTTGGCATTGTTCAATGTTATGATTTTATTGTTTATTTATTTTTAAATAGCTGTCTTGGTGGTGATGGTAGTTTTCTTGCCATTTTGACAGTGCTATCCAGTGGATCAGACTGGGAGAGAAAACGGTAAATTGCATTTACTAGGTCCCAAGTTTAGAATCCAGTTTCAAATAGAAGATTACTACCGTGAGTTAATGAGGCATAATTAGAATTAGCAAGGGCAACATAGTGATTTAATGGTAGATGAGGGAGTATGAGTTCTCCAAACTGGACTATCTATTGCCTTTTCTTTCCATTAAATTGAGATAATATGTTGTACTTTGGGTCCGCAAGTTACAAACACCTGACTTACATATGACTCCAAGCTACAAACAGGAATGGGGGTGAGATCACAGGAAATGAGAGGAAATCTAACCCTAGGAAGGAAAATTCATGCCTGTAAAACTTAACATGGGGAAAAGGTGTCTCTACTGAAGCTTTATCACCTATCCTTGTTTCCACATCAACCCAAAATGTTCATAATCCAATTGCCACAGGAACAGAAAGTGAAGCAAAGCAGGAGCACAGAAAGCAAAACAAACATTGCTATCCAAAATGGAAACAAAATGACTGGAATTACACATTAAAATGGACCTGATCTGACTTACATACAAATTCAATTTAAGAACAAAACAGCAGAACTTACCTTGTTGATAATCCAGGGACTTCCTATATTGGTTAAATGGGGTGGTAGACTGCAATTTTAGGTTTGCTAGATATTAGGTTTCAACTTGCATCATGCCTTTACATTATAATATTAATAGGAACTGGATGTTAAGAATATTTGAATGTCCATTGGTTATCTAGACCTGCTTGGGTTGAAATCTGTATAGCAAGGAATTCTGTTTCTCCTGAGTACCATTAGGGGTGTGCACAGTTCCATTTGGTGATATAGGATTCAGGGAAATCCAGAGGTCTGGTAGCCAGGCAGGACCCAACCAAAGCTATATCTGAATGGATGATGAGGAGACAGACGTTTTGGCTAATGGGGGCAATGGGTTGAGTGGCACTCTATTTATTTTATTTATTTGATGCACTTATTAACCGCCATTCTCAGCCCATACGGGCAACTCATGGCGGTGTACAGTACACATAAAAGACAATTACAAAAGGCCAGTACCAACAACATATAACTATACAACAATTACAGACTACACAAAAATCCGCTTCGTCTCTTAGTGGAATCATAGCCAGTCTCATCTTCCTTGTACCATTCCAGTTCTCATTACCGTATTGTTTGTTGCTTAGCACTTAATTAAATGCCCTCTCGAACAGCCAGGTCTTAAGGCTTTTTCGAAAGGACATGAGGGAGGGCGCCTGTCTAATGTGTGCCGGGAGAGTGTTCCACAGCCGGGGGGCCACCACCGAGAAGGCCCTCTCCCTCCTCCCCGCCAGCCGTGCCTGTGATGCAGGCGGGATCGAGAGAAGGGCCTCCCCAGACGATCTCAAGGTCCTCGTGGGCTCGTAGGCCAAGATGCGGTCAGAAAGGTATTTTGGGCCGGAACCGTTTAGGGCTTTGTAGGCCAAAACCAGCACCTTGAATTGGGTCCGGTAGCAAATCGGCAGCCAGTGGAGCTGGGACAACAAGGGCGTTGTGTGCTCCCTGCCACCCGCTCCAGTTAGTAACATGGCTGCCGCGCGCTGAACCAGCTGAAGCTTCCGGGCCGTCTTCAAGGGCAGCCCCACGTAGAGAGCGTTGCAGTAATCCAGGCGGGATGTGACAAGAGCGTGTACCACCGTGGCCAAGTCAGACTTCCCGAGATACGGGCGCAGCTGGCGCACGAGCCTAAGCTGTGCAAATGCTCCCCTGGTCACCGCTGAAACCTGAGGGTCCAGGCTCAACGATGAGTCCAGGGTCACACCCAAGCTGTGAACCTGCGCCTTCAAGGGGAGTGCGACCCCGTCCAGCACAGGCTGTAACCCTATATCCCGTTCGGCCTTGCGACTGAC